>NW_008795495.1:3913914-3977580 GCF_000699145.1 Aptenodytes forsteri | reverse complement strand
TATAATTATAAGGGAGGGGGGGGGTGGGGGATTTTGAGCGATTGTGACTAATGTGTATACAAGTCCTGCATGATGTTTGATACATCAACTTCTTTGGGGGGTACAGCTGAAGAAATGGGATATTAAACTGCAATTGCTTCATGAACACTTGCAGCAGACTTGAGGTACTGCTTTGCCTTTACAAGAGTGATAACTGTTATTCAAATCGGGGCTTTCACTCACCTGGTAGCAGTTTCAAGTAGATACTGCACAAAAATAATGCAGTGTCGTTCCCAAAGAGCTTAAGTACAGAAACAATGAACGCAAAATAACCAGTCTGAGCTGTGGTAGTGGCAACTTTGATCACTGGTCAGAAAACAAAGTATAAACTGTTCTGCTTTGGGGGAACATTGGATATACTTTTGGAAGTAGCTTAATCTCCATTTAGGATGCTCTGAGTGTGCTGTCTTTGAGCAGCTCAGTTCCTGAAAGCCTCTGGAATGAAAGGAGGACAGCATCAGATCAGCCCTCCAGAAAAGCAGTAGTTCACCTGCATCGTTTTTTCTGGAGAATATGGCCGTAGATGAACCTAGCTGTGTCCAGTAATAAATGAAAGTGTCTTACAAAGTTAAATGTCAGGGCTGAGGGATTCACCTTTCTATCTTGCTGTTGTTCAGCCGGTGTTACTTCTGGCACTTTCTGTTTTGAGGTCTTGTTTTATTACATTATTCTTTCATTCGCCATGCACATGCATCACTTCATGCCTCCTTAAACATTATTATTCTAGTTTAAACTACACTTCCTGGCATGCTCTAAACCTGTATTTCACCCCCAAGTGCTTTAATTTTCATGCTAATAGCAAATCTGTTCTTGCATGACTGTGCTACCAATGCTAATACAAATTAAGAACTGGTCAGTACTTGTAACTCAAGTGGAGTCTTGAGCTACCAACTAAAGATCCAGGCCCTTAAGTAGAGTCTGCCATTTAACTACAATTTGTATTGCTCTTGTTAGAGAAAAAAGGCAAGTGCAAATATAGAATGGGACAGTATAATCAAACAAAGATGTATTAACAGCTTTATAATAAATACAGATCAAAGAGATTCTTAAAGCAGTGGTACGGAAAGTAAAATTTGCAGACGGCTTGAGTCTTCTCCTGCTTCGTGGGTGTACTGAGCTGAATAAAAATGACACTTCAGCTTTACATACTGGGCTCCTGGGTTGCGTGTACATGCTGATAATAGTCAAACAAAACAGTCCTAAGCAGGGACAACCTTTGTTCTGCTGACTTTAAAGCGTAGTGAAGACCAGCAAGATCATGGCAGACCTTCAAGGCTTAGCTTTTCTTCAGTAAAATAACTGTGTACAGTAAATAGTGTTAGGTAATGCTGTGTGTTGGGCTTTAGCCCCAACTTTCATTTGGAGCAAAGCTTTTGTTATTTTGCATGCTTGAATAACTCAAACAGGCATCAACAATACTGTGGGGTTTTTGTTGGTTTTTTTTTTAATGCAAAACGGCTACTTTAGGGAAGTCAGGGTTTTTTCTATGTTCAATAGAAATGAAACATTAATTTGTTCAAGACTAAGGATTTGGTTGCGTAAACCTCACCAGTACTTCTTTAAAGAACTCAGTGCTAGCCACAGGGCTTCTCTGTTGTGGGTTTATAGGGCAGTGATTTACTGCGTATTGTGAGACTGCAGCTTAGGAATATTTGTTCTTCTAAGCTTTACAAACAATGAAAAGGAGATGTTCTCTTCAGCATGCATTCTGGATTCTTTTAGTCTGGTCTAATAAAGGTATTTTTATTCTATAGCTTAAGTATGGTTGATCTGCTGCATTCAGTTCATTATCCGCACTCCATATAATTGTCAAAGCAGCAAATATAATTGGTGATAAACCCCTGTGTGTGCTCTCTAAGCTCAGGTGTCAGACAGCTGTAGAAGTTTTCTTGTTGCAGCCTGACTGACCTTGAGGGAACCCAGAACAACAAAAAACTTTGCTCTTTTGGCATGACAAGTCTGGCCACCCTCTTAAAGAAATGTGATGGAGGTACTGTTAGTTGAGGAACGTACTGTGCTATTTATGCTTCAGTGGTGCAAGTGTTACATCCATCTCCCCCACAAATGTTCTCCTCTGGAGACTGAGAAATCAGACAGCAGTAGAGTTGTTCAGGCACTGTCAGCAGTGAGGGAACTGGCATCTCGCTGAACCACCTTAAGTGAATATGGTATCCTTGCAAAACAGAGGGCAACACTTCACTTTTACATAGATCAACATATGTGTATACATCTGTTCTTTTTCATTTTATGCTTTTGAAGACTTCACTTGTCATAGGAAAATGGGTTCAGTTAAGTCAGGATTAGCGTGGGCTATGTTAAACTAATGCCATTTGTGCCATCTTAGATGCCCTCTGCACCTTTGTTCAGTTTTGTTTAAGTAGCACAAATGCAACTTTTGGAATTTTGTTTTTAAAAACTACAGTGTGTAGTGACAATATGTTCAGTCTGTCATGTGGTGCATTACCAGTTTTGTCTTGAGTGTTTTGTGTAGTGACAAGCAAGTTGTTTTGCCTCCTCCCCTCTTTTACGATATAGGTGGTTTCTTTGGAGATAGATCCAAGCAACCGAGTGCTGCTTGCTGTTGTATTTGAACTTGAGGGATTAGGCTTTCTTTTGGAGAAAATCTGCTATTACCATACTCAGATGATAAAAACATTGGCAAAAGCTTTAACAATAGTGAATCATGTTCCATGAATTGAGACAGGGAATATAGTGCTTCTTAGGAAGCAGCTCTCTCATCTTCTCAGTGCTGTTTTTAGCAAGGCAGCGTTCTCTGTCAAGCAGTTAGACTAGGATCTTGAAAGAAAACGTCAGTAGTAATGTGTAGTAAGTCTTGAAACTTCTGGTCTGTAACTCAGTCTCAAAGAATTTATTTAAGAATTTGGTTGGAATTCTGCATGTCACCACTCATGCCTTGCTCTTTTTGGTGTAGTCCAAACTTGCATTACAGGAAAGCGAAGATCTGTTGCTACTTTGATGCTGCTCCAGTCCCATGTTTTACCGTGGGCTCATTACATCAAGTTTTCACTGCAGAGGCAATTCCAACTACAACCTAGGACTCTTTTGTTCGCTTCCCTGAAAATCCAGTTTTCCGAATGGAAGAAATTCAGGTCCAGGTCTATTTCTGTATAACTTTTGTTTTGATAGTGTAAAGAGCTTTATGTAACTTTTAAATGTAAAAAGCAACTTAAAAGATAACTATTGTAGCTGTAAAATAGATCGTTAGGAGTATGCATTTATAGTTTCTCCAGTTTTTGTGTTGGCAAGTGTTGGAGTCTGGTAACTATTTTTAGGATCACTTTGGAAACTAAACCTGTTTATAAAATAATCCACTAATGCTGTTTTTAAACTCTTCTAGGGTATAAAACATGTTGATCACTTTGGCTTCATTTGCCGGGAATCTGTTGAACCTGGGTTAAGCCAGTATGTTTGCTATGTGTTCCAGTGTGCAAGTGAGTCTCTGGTGAGTATTTATTAATGTTCCTAACCTTTCCATCGGAGGATGTCTGAGGCATTTCCTAAACCACGGGAGTCTCTGTTATTCTTCTGTGTCAGCTGAGCCTCAGTGGTCACATGTTCTCAGGTATGAGACCTCAGTTGTGAATATGAAAATATGCAATAGGAAATGCATACATTCTGTTCATATATAGCCATATCCTGGTACTCTGCTGATGCATATATCAATAACAAATAGAATAAATCCAGATGGATGAGTTCACACATGCAGACTGTGAGCATATTTGGGCTCTGTATTTGGTCGTAACTCTTGCATTTCTAATTGTTGAGACACTTGGCTCCCCATTAAACCTGTAATTACATGTATTGAATCAGTAACAAAGCTGATGATAAAACCTGAACATACTTTTCAGGGTAGGGTTTAAACTACTGGCCTGATCCTGCATATGTCTTCAGCCTGCACGTAGCTTTAGCCCTTTCCCTGTAGTCTGTTTTGTTCCTCAGGAGAATAAAATAGCATCTGATCAGAGAAGAAGAAAACCATAATATGCGTGGATGTGTGTAACTATAAAAAAGTCCATTGGACACCTGATAAAGTATGTATCAATCAACTGAAGTTCCAGGTGCCAGTGATTTAACTGATACAGATAGCTTAATGTGAGATGCATACAGGAAATAATTTTGGCTACTACATTTTTATTTTAAAACTCTGACACTTCAAAAGAAGTTGGTTTCTGTTCTGAAACATGTTTGTTCCTGATGGCTGTGCTAACAGCTGCTAAACTCGTTTTCAGCTGAACTTAAAAATCACTCTTCTAGCTAGCTGAAAATGTAATTCATTAATCCATTGACTAGCTTGAGACTGAATAGATTTACATCAATAAAACTTCAAATAGCTTACAGCCCTAGCTGAGGCTGCACTTTTATCAAAATGGGAGCTTGTTATGAAATCAGCTCGCTCTTTGTACTAACAGAAAATGTTACATCTGACCTATTGATAAATCTGTCCATGCATAATACAAAGACTTAAAATGTGGTGTATAAAGAAACCACATATTTATGAACCTCTTTATATATCCTAGTACTGATATGTGTGGGTATGCCCACATTGCACTATGAAATGAACGTTCCTGAGCTATTTTCAGATGCAATCACTTGGACCCCAGTGACAGTTTGACTGTGGCACAGCAGAGCTGTAAAACCTAATGCTTTCTGGATTCTGTGCTGCCAGGCAGGCTATGCTGGTAGTCCTGTGTATATTTGCTCTAAACCCAGCTACAGTCTGTGCTACAGTTCTCATGATTTTAGTGTAGTTGTAATCCATAAGCTCAGCACTGTTCTGTGGATATTCCATTTGAGAGGCATTGTTGCCAACTTTTAAAAATTATCAGTCTGTATTGCAAGATGGATATTCACTTTTCAATGCCCTGCTTTATTGCTAAGAGAGCACCCAGGAGTTACTGGTAGTGCTTGAAACTGTGGGTTTTAAAGAACAAACAAACAAACAAGAACAAAACCCAAAACTAAATATATCGGGACACAAACTAATTCAAATTGACACATTCATGTGCCTTTTTTTTTTTTTTTTTTGCTCTTCTCCCTCCCCCCCGAATTGACAGACCCTCAGAAAAGTCTGTGTGATTTCAATGTTAGACTGCATGATTTTGGTCTCAAATATTTCAGCTTTTTTCTTCCTGCTTATAAAAAAAGCAACAGGTAAGAGCAAGGACCTGATTCTGAAGTGGAATACTGATTTATTTCCTAAGATTGTTGTCTAACTGTTGTCTCCTTCTTTCCGTGCTAATGCAAAGACTCAAGTAAACAGCTTTTAGTAAGCATTGTATTCCCCTAAAATACAGACAGGGGAACTCCAAATGCTTTGTATATAAGGTCTGGGAGTGTATTTGAATGAGTGTGAAGAAACGCTGTCGCCTCGACCTTTCTTATGCAAAAGTTGAGCTTTTCCAGTGCTGGCGTGTGGGAACATAGCACTGCTATATTTGTGGTAGTGGCAGAGGAAAGATCAGGGCAGACTGCAAGGCAGGCCGGCAGTATTTAAAGACAAGTTGACGGTTGTAATGAAGTTGGTAGCCAGTCTAGTAGCCTGGAGAAAAGTGAACTGCTGTGGGAAGCTCCTGTCTGCCAGCAGGATGGGTCTGTGGGGTTTTGTTCTAAAATGGTACAGCAGTGGGAGGAAAATCATTGAGAGGGAGCATGTGCAGTTCACAGGAGAAACGTGAAGCTAAAGAAAAAGAAATTAATGCTTTTTATTTAGCCAGCATATATTCAAGCCAAAAGTTCCCACTTGTGGCTTCTTAAAACAGCGGCTGCCTGCCCAGTAAGCTTGAATAGCTGCAGTTAGATATTCAAAATTACGCTCTCTGAAGTAACAACAGCTTGAAGATGGTGAGCATCCACAGAAAAGGCAGAAAAGCTGGGAATACAACTTTGATCTCTTTAGAAGACAGCAAACAGGGTTTTTTGATTGTAAAGCACCTGTCTATGATGTGATTTATAAATCTAATTTGATGTATATGGCTTGCATTTGTCTTTATATACTGTCTTTTCCCTCCTTCCCCTTTAGGTTGATGAGGTAATGCTTACCCTGAAACAAGCCTTTAGCACCGCTGCAGCTCTGCAAAATGCCAAGACGCAGATTAAACTGTGTGAGGCCTGCCCTATGCATTCATTGCACAAACTTTGTGAAAGAATTGAAGGTAGCAGCTGAGTTTATTTTCCAATTGTGTTTTTCTTACTATTCTAGAAGAATTTTACTGTATCTGTTAATTTTAATTATGCCAACCATGCACCTTCAACTTAAACAATGTAAGAACAGAGGGAAAAGTATCCCAATGAGCAATTCTTACCATCACCTTGCACTCTCTGTAATCATGTGTTAGGGGATAGCAGTAATGATATTGCAACTGAATATAGTATAGCTTGTGTTATAAATACATGCTCTTTCATCATTGTACCTCTCTTAAATGTTAAGCAGAGCAGAAAAACCCAACAGTTCCTCTTCCATTTTTTTCTGAAGATACATTCTTTCAAAATGGATCATAAAAAAACAGTTGTGATCAAAAAAGGGTCTTGCTTTCTCGTGTGTTCATTCTTTTCTGTGTGGGGTTATTTTTTCCTTCTTTGTGTTTATTCTCTTACACACTTCAAAACCTAGTTCTATTATGGGAAATAAATGATTAAGTTAGGAGGTTAATAGCTAATAAAGAAAGTTAAGGCAACTACCGGGCTTCAAATATGAATACACAAACCTTTGTAGTTTCTCTGGAAGTGAGGTATGCCAGAACACATCTGTATGCCACAAAAAAATCTTACAAGATAGAATTTTTTAAAAAAAGTTAGTAGCAGGATCCTATTTTTATAGTCACTCCACTATGTCTCCTTGCTAAGTGTTGTATGCAAAAAAAGCAAATATATTACACTAGTCTTGCATCTTCTGGTCTGGTGATGATGGTGCTGATAATTGTCAGTTCTCCCATTCCTTAAAAGTCACTATTGCTACTTACCTCCCTCTGGTGGATGAAAAGCAAAGTATAAAATCTTAGTGGAGTGAAATTCTGTTAGGTTGTGACTGGTATTTTCCAGGTTTACAAGATACTCAGAAGTGATAAAGCTTAACTGGGAAAGTCTTCTGTCAATGAAAAACTACAGAGGCTGCTGTATAAGGCAGTGTAAGTATCTTGAATACAGGTACTTGCAAGCCTGGGATAAGTATCCAGTATCAAAATAAAATCTCTTCTAGGGTAACAACTTGAGTACCAAAATAGTAATTTCATAAACTTTGTACTTAGTGACCGAAAGATTTATTTTTAGTGTCACTTTCTTTTTATCTGTCTGCTTTGTTTAGAGTCTAGAAGTTTATTATAATCAAACCCAGGGCTTCATGACTTTGGAAAACCTTGATCTGTTCTGATTGCAATTCTCTACGAATGTTATCTGCCTTGGATGGCAAAAACTTACATCTTCATCTGATTCAGGGGGTTTGTTTTCCCCACGGTTTTTGTAGCTTCCTAGAACAAGCTCTGTGAGCAAATGTGTGCTTTATCAAACATCAGAGATTCTTTCCTTTATTCTTACGGCTTTTATGCTGCTCTTGCTTTTAAAAGTGTCTTCAGTTCTCTAGTATGACCTATACCCTACCCTTTCCTTGTGTAGAAATGCATCTAAACTTTTCAATTAAAAGCATCTGAAAACTTCTGAGTGTCTTGTGCATTGAGTATCATTCCAGTTATATCCCTGATCTGTTCCTCTCTTCCTCCTCTCCCATACAGTTGTCAGGCTTCCATCTTAGTGATCTCTTGGTACTAGGACAGAAGACATCGGTGGAGTAGGGAGCACAACCTTTTACACAGGAGCCAGCCACTTAGCTGCTGCTAGTTCTGTTTTTACTGCTAAAGAAAGGAGACAAAACCATGTGGTTTAGCAAAACCTGAAGTATTTTGTATCATGGATACTGCAGATATACAACTGTCATACATTAAACTTGTATAAACTCATTTGGAGGCTTATATCTTCTACTATCATTTTTTCAAAAGTTTTTTGAGACATCATTTGAGAATCTAGAAGCTTTAATGTTCCTTTCTTTTCTCAGGACTCTATCCACCAAGAGCCAAACTTGTAATTCAGAGACATCTGTCGTCACTAACTGATAATGAGCAAGCGGACATTTTTGAACGTGTTCAGGTAATACATTAGATGCTGTTGTCTCAAATTTGAAAAAGACCATGATAAAATGGACTAGACATTTTTTTCTTTTGATTATGTTTGGTTTGTTACGTAGTTGATCTAGAATTTATTATTGTTCCACCAAACATCACTCTGAAATAGCATGCTCCAACCTAACCTCATATGTGATACCCTGCTATCAGAAAAGTTTTGGTTCCCAAGTCGTCTGAGATGTTCTGTGTTCATACCCAGAGTATTTTTTTTCTGAGCTTAGTTCTTCATCTGTAAATGCATTTCCTTACTTGAAAGTGATGTGGGAATGAATTGAGAGCAGGTGAGATATGCAGGTATCAAAGAGGTGGTTGGTATTTGCGGAAGCTCTCTTTTGACTTATTCTGAGGCAAGAGATGTAAGCAAGTGTATCCAAACAGATGAAGTATAGAGTAATTTAGGCTTCCAAAGGCTGTGCTCCTCTCTAGCTGCCTGAAGAAGGGAATGCCTGTTTGGTTTTCGTGGGTTCCTTATTCCATTTATAAGGCGATACAATGGCAGACAACCTTAGGAAACAAAATGTGTGGACATAAGGCTCCCTCCTCTCCACAGCCTGTAACATTCTCCATGTGGAAAGCTTTGGTCTATTTTGCTCAGGAGCATGAAGGCACACAAACAGTAGTGCAATTTGACACACTAATAGTGCACTGTGGCATCTGGTGTGTCAATATGTTAACTTCAAAGAATACGTACATATGGAAGGGAAAATAAGCAAATCATGACTTGAAAGACAACTTTTTTCTTTTCTTTGCTGTTATTGACAGAAAATGAAGCCTGACAGTGACCAGGAAGAAAATGAACTTGTGATCTTACATCTACGCCAACTCTGTGAAACTAAGCAGAAAATGCACGTTCACATTGATGAAGCACCATCGGTAAAGCTTATTTCTGTATTATTCCTCTCCCTCCTCCCACCCTATTAAAATGTAACCTTGAATACTAGCAAGGCCACTGCTAGAGTTCATCAGGAGTAGATGAAGCTGGCTATTGTAATTAAGAGAGGACTGTGAAAGAGAAGTAATTTGATTTGATTTACGCTGGCATGCTTTTTTTTTTTTTTTTTTTTTTTTTAAGTTTGGGGGGCGGGAATGGAGGGAAGAAAGACAACCAATTATTTTTAGGTCTAGATTTCCTTACAGTGTGAGGATACCTCTTCTGTCTTTTTCCTTCCTCCCTGATCCTCACTCCCAAACAGTCATTTCTAGGGGGAATGGGGATGAAGAGGGCATTGGTTTCAGTTTAAACGACAAACTTATCTAGCAAAGGAAATGGGTAACAGTATTGTTACATTGATATGCTTTTACAAGATAGTCTTTTGGATGAAATGTGCCTTTAACTGTGGGGGGGGTTTTTTGTGGATTTGGTTTTTTGGGGGGTGTGAGGTTTTTTTGGGGTTTTTTGTTTGTTTTTTAAATAATGGCCAAGTTACATGTTGTTTATTATGTAACTTCATTCATCTCTAGTCTTTGGAGGTCTGCAATTGCAAAAAGAATTGCCAAAGCTGAATTGTGTCCTTGCTCATTTCAACAGACCATTTCTAACAGTGCGATTCCAGAAAGCACCACCAGTGGTGGCAGGTTTAAACTTGACATTCTGAAAAACAAGGCCAAGAAATCCTTGACTAGCTCTCTGGAAAATATCTTCTCAAGGGTAAGATTAACCACTCATTGTCAGCAGCTCTCCCAGATATCCTTGACAGTAAAGACCTATCAGATTTTTTTGTTGTTGTTTTTGGCCTCAGTCTGATAAATACTTAATGAAGCAATATCCCTGTTGTGAAATCTGAGGGTTATAGCTGGGTTGATTGTGACTTAACTGTGCTAGAAAATTTATGGTAAGATCACACATACAGAGGGAGAAAAGGCAGCTTTTTCTGAATAATGAACGTTCGTTGTAGGTGGCAAGTGAGTTAGCTGAGCATTTTCAGATGTGTTGCTTCAGAATAAAAGAAATTAATCAGGATGGTTGCATGATCCCATAAAGAGATGTTATCTTTTTTTGAAAGTGTGACTAAATGTGCCTGCATAAACTGGAAATCTTTCTGTTCTGAGAAGTAATTCCTTACCTCTCATAGCTAAAATTACTCATAGTGGTCACTAAGAATCTTTAGAAAGTAGTAACAAAGTTGTCCTTTTGCAGGAAAAAAAAAAGGCAATAGATTTCTTAAAGAATAGATTTCTTAAAGAAAAAAAAAAAAAAAAAAAAAAAAAAAAAAAAAAAAAAAAAAAAAAAAAAAAAAAAAAAAAAAAAAAAAAAAAAAAAAAAAAAAAAAAAAAAAAAAAAAAAAAAAAAAAAAAAAAAAAAAAAAAAAAAAAAAAAAAAAAAAAAAAAAAAAAAAAAAAAAAAAAAAAAAAAAAAAAAAAAAAAAAAAAAAAAAAAAAAAAAAAAAAAAAAAAAAAAAAAAAAAAAAAAAAAAAAAATTCTTCATTTCAGTGTTGCTAGCCAGGTATGATGTAGAATTACAGATAATTACTGGAACTCTTTTATATTAAATAGCCTTTTAAAGAAGAAGTCTGAATTGCAAGTTTTGCTTAGTGTCTCCTGGTCAGTAGGGAGAGTTCTGAAAGCAGAGAAGAGGCATATAGAAGAGTAACTGAAGAAGGCTGGGTGCTGGGATCCAGTATGTCGTTACAGAGAAAGTGTGATGAGCTGTGAATACTGAATGGCGAGGTCTAAATATAATTTGGAGCAGTGAAATTAAGTTCCTTCTGCTAGTAATTTTAAAAGTACCGTGCTAAATCAAGGCCTAGGTTGCACTTGTCCTGCAGCTTATATGGGTATGTCATAAAGTAACTTGCAAACGTAGAATGCCACAGATGTTCCCTATAAAGGAGGCAAAATATTATTTGCCAGGGAGAATCCTTGGAACTGTTTGTACTTAAGGTTAGACGTGAATTTGACCTAGGACTGAAGCTAGCATTAAAACTCTCCTGGTCAAATCTGGCCTATGGTGTGTAGCAAGTTTTACCCACCAGGGACTTGGTCTGAATAGAGAGAGAGCGCGCAAAAGAGAGTGGTGACAGTCAGAAGATCTGGATAATTTCAGCCATCTGGAATATCATCAAATGGTGACAGCTACAGTCATGCCTGTGCTGAGTCTGATTTCTTTTCCACATCTAAAGGACATGTGACTGGAAAGTGATCTAGCTCTGACGGTGGGTCACTAACCCTGCAGTGGTTGTGGAACAGGCGTGCATCACTGGGAATAATGCAGTAAAGCAGCCCTGCCATATACGGACATACTAGCACTCTGGTCCTGTCAAGGAAAAATGATTTAGATGAAATGCACTGCTTAAGCTGAAGAGTCTCTGAAGGGAAATTGCTTATATATTGTTGTTTTTGATATAGTGTGTTCCTCACCAGGGCCACTGTGAAGTGCTGCGTGTTACGGTATAAGGATCTACACAGTCCATGACTGAGTTCAAGAGAAGTGGACACCTGGGTCTGGATTAGGGCCATTTTAAGTTTGCTATTTATGAAGCGGACTTGCTGTTGTGAGGAAGGTTGTCTCATCTTTAACTTGAAACTGCAAGAGATCAGGAACAGCAGCGTGTTACAGTGACTCATGATATGCATAGGGGTTCATCCTTGCAGATCCATTTAAAGGTTACACAATGCAAGACTGAGAAAAATAATTTACCGTGCAGCAAAACCACTAATTATTTGGTTAAAGCAGGTATAAATGACAAGTGTCTCTGTGCGTGTATACTGTGTGTTATGTGCATACATGTGTTATACAGTGACTGTTTCAATAGTTCTTATCTTCATCAGGCTATTACAACAAGCCTAATGGATTGTGGCTAATTCCTAAAGGTATTTAGGCACCAAATACCTATTGGAGTGGTGGGTTTTCCCCTCCTTAAGCCAGCTGCAAATCACATGGTATTGAGGTAATGGGATGCTAATTATTGCATGACTTATCATCTTTATTTTAAAGTATATTTAGTAACAAAGAGACCAGGAAAGAAATTCATGTTTTTTAAAAATTGGCATTCAGCATCTTTTTGTAGATAAAAAGATTTAAGTAAAAAGTAAAAGTCAGTATATGCGGGGGAGGGACTTACGCAGCCTCAATCTTAGCATAATTAGAAATAAGTATGTAGTAACCAGATATCTAGGAACACTTTAAGTGGATGGCTTCTTAGCTAGATGAATAGCATCAAGTGACATTTTAAGCTACTTGAAGGAGTAGCTGCTCACTACTCGCCATAGGGAAACATGCTGGGTTCTGTGCTCTGGCTTCCCTTAGTCCCAGAGGAATGTCACTTTTTCACTTGTTTGTTTTGCTGGACTGATCTTATTTTTGTCGGGTTTGAACTGAAAACAGGCTGTGGCTTCCTAATGAGGTACCTCAGAAAAATAAATATAACCTCAGTTTGACCTTATGAACAGATTTCTTCCAAGCCATGCTGCACTAACCTCTTCTGTTGTTGTTTTTTCTGAACCAAAAAGCCCTTCTTACAGTGCCAAAAGTGTGTGTTTTTAAAGCTAGTGAGAAACTTCCAAGTTATCCTTTGCTCTTGTTTTATTGTGAGGGTCAGTGAAGAGATGCTTCAGGCAGAGTATTCATTGGTAATGAGCTTAAATAGGATAATGTACTTAAAGGGCATTCTAAGTCTTGAAAATAAACCTTACCAGGATAAAGTAGGCTAAATAAATACTGCTGATGTTGACAAAACTTCCCCTGTAGTTGCAAGCAAACCAAGAGGACCTCTACCTATAGTTTTCCTAAAACCTAGACTATTTTTCCCCTGATAAAGTACAGAAAAGAACTTCAGCAGTTGGAAGTGTCCAACAGCATACATCACCCATGTTTCATGGGAGTTGAACTCAGGTAAGTCAGACTAACTAAGGTAGTCAAAAGTATTGCGGCTCTATGACCTCTTCCTGTGAAACTGTTGACAATTTCTGCAAGGATCTGCTAATGCTAATTTCTAGCAAATTTGCCTCAGGGTTATGTGCGTTATAATTGAAAAGGCTTGTTTGTATCTGGTGCTATTTGGCTGGATTTGCAGCCAGAGCGCGTTTTTTCCCAGTTTTAGTGCTTTCGTTACTTTTGCCGAGGTGGAATTAATTTTTCTGAAATGTCTAGATGTGGAGTAAACTCTCTGTTTAGATTGTAGTATGTCAGATGCATCCGTTAGCTGCAGTGCATGCACAGGACTGAAGTCTGGAGCTTTTTGAACTCGGCTGTTCAAGCCAAGTCGGCTATTTTGCCTCAAATGGATCAAGAAATATTCTGTTGCTTCAGACAACGGAGCTGCAGGTTTAAAACTCCTGGGAGCAAGGGGGGAGAAGATACAGTTTTGCCAGCTAAAGATGTCACTGCTTGTAAAATCCAGTGCTTGCCTTACGTCAAATGTGTCACATGCCTGAACTGTCCTGTGTTCACCTACACAGCTGTTGCCATCTTTGCTTAACCTTCAGAAAAAGAGGAAAAAGGCCAGATTAAATTACTCGCCTTTTTTCTTGCAGGGAGCCAACAGAATGCGAGGCCGCCTGGGAAGCGTGGACAGCTTTGAGCGCTGCAACAGCCTTGCTTCTGACAAAGTACGTAAGGAGCTTAGTTAAAATTGACACGTTTTCATGCACGGGTGTTAATGAAGCGTAAATATGGCACTCCGCTTCGATTTGAAGGAAGTAGCACAAAGCATCTCAATTTACGAAACTCAAATAAGAGTTTCCACTGGGAGGCGGAGGGTGTAAAAAAGCTGGCATATATGTTGACTTGAAGCTTCAGTTTTAAGCTATTGTTTGATTGCCAGTCCTTTTTTTCTACACTTCCCTTGCTTTTACAAAAAGCAGGGAATTTCTGGTCAGCTTCTGCCTTGTTTCGCTGAAGTAATTAAAAAAGCTCATATCTCAACAAAAGAAAATGCTCTGAAGGTGAAGAATCCTTTCTGTAAGTAACAGTTGCTTTAGGGAAGTAAGAATTTTTGACCTAAAACCAGCCGTTGGGGATGCTGTATGGGGGTGAGCGGGTGGAACTCTGTTCACTTTCTTTTTATTTCCTGTTTTTAATGTTTTACCTCACGTGAGGATTGGTTGCTGGTTTTCCCAGGAGGTGAAGATTCTGTTATGGTTTTCCTGCTACAATTACTCATAAACTGGCTGTGTAAAAACAGTCTCTCTTCCAGGATATCGCTATGACGGTACAGGAAGTGTGCTCATGATATGTCGAGGAAACTAGCTAAAAGCAGTTTCCCTAGTCTTTTCAATTCCTGTGTTTTCCCGAAAGAGCCAGAAGTCAGGTAGCTAGAATGCCGATCCCTGTGAGAGGATGCCCGGAGTAATTAGCATGTTGTTTGCGTTGCATATACATTTTTGTTCCCCTCTCCTCTTTCTTTTTTTTTTTGAAGAAGGACGCTGCTGGCTTGGAGTAAATTATCAAAGGATGTCTGGTTTTGGTGATAATTAACATACAATAGGCCATGACCAAGAAGGGGGAGAGGCTTTGGTGCCCCGATGCGGCGCGCGACCCGTGGGGTTAGGCGAGAGTTCTCGCAGGGCGCAGAGCGGCAGGCCTCACTCTGCCAGCACTTCCTTTCAGGACGCTTCGCCGGGTGATTCCCCGCCAGCTACTCCTCCGGCATCCCCCGTGTTCTCGGCCTGGCAGCCGTTTCCCGAGGAAGACTCGGACTCCCCCCAGTTCAGGAGGCGCGCGCACACCTTCAGCCACCCCCCCTCCAGCACCAGGCGGAGGATAACCTTCCAGAACGGGAGGTCCCAGAGCGTCCGGTCCCCGCTGCTGCGGCAGAACTGCGTCGAGACGACAAGGTGAGTCAGGGCATGCCGCGCCACGAGCCTGCTGTCCCCTGTGATTCCGGTACACGAGCCTCACCCGTGTTCCTTCTTACGGAAGCTGTTTCTGCACTGCTCTGGGTTTGATTTATTTATTTATTTTCAGCCTGTCTTCTCCGGCTCAGAGCAGTTTGCTGCCTTGCAGTAACTCGCTAATCCCTGAATTAGTGATTCAGGGGAAGCGTCAATCCAGCAAATCGATCATCAGGCTGGCTGCCGGCGCCGGCCTGTTTGTTTATTTATTGATTTGTCACCTCTGAGCTGAGCCTTTTCGGCAGTGTCGGTAGTCAGGCCCTTTGGAGAAGAGGTCCTCACCGCTTTTAACTGCAGAGACGATAGCCTGACGGTTTAATGCCAGGATGAAAAAGGCACTGACAGCTTCAAGTGTCAGTCACTGTGTTAGCCAAGCTCCCAGAGAGTACGTCCAGAATTAAAACTGGTGAGGAGTCTCACAGAAGGTCTTAATGATTAAACACCTCCACTGAACTGTGAGGCATGCGATTTCCCTGTTTGCCTTTTTCTGGAGCTTGCCTCTGTAACTTCTTTCCCCTTCTTTTTTGGAGACTCTCCAGCTATTAACATGTGGAATACCGTTCTTTCACTCAGTCACAAGAGGTCCCCACAGTTCATTGTGGGCCTCTTTGGTTGTACTTTCTTTCTCTGCCTCCATCCTGGCTATCTGCAGTAAGTGACCATGCAAACTCCGAAACCTTTACAAGATTCAGGCCCAGATGAGCTGAATTTTTTTCTGTTGGAGGAGCACTTTCTCCAAAATACTCGTCTGTTTCAATGCTTGGCTGCAATTATGCTTTTTGTGGGCTTTTTCTAAAAATGGCTTTAAATAATAATATCTCACCCGTTTGATGTCTGGCTTAAAATATCAGTGAATGCTGCACCAGCTTGTAGAGAAAGGCAAAAAAGCTTATTCTGTTTAAGAGAATGGAAGGGGGTGAAGGGTAAGAAACTAGCCTTGAAATAGCTTTGTTACATTGTGTTTCTGAAGAGATAAATAATGTGTTTTTTACTGAGATAAACTTTGGTTATTTTTTTTTTCCCACTGACCATGTTGTATGCAAACAGGAAACCCTGACAGTTCAAACTGAAGGACTTGCTGACTTCACTTCTTTGTAATAACTTTTAAGAAGTCACTGATTAAGTAGCATGATCAGCAGATTCTCAGTCAAAACAGTTTGTAACAACTTGGTTCTAGGCTGGGATTTTTTCTTCTTTCCTTTCCTATTGAGGATTAATCAAAAATGTTAAGTAAAAGAAACTGAATTAATTTTTGTCTCCCAAACACTTGTTACTATTCTTAAGTAATGTTTAACTGTGTAGTAGGACTATCTTTCTTGACTTAAACACTTCACAAAAATTTATCCAAAAATAAATAATCTCTACTTTCTAATGTGTTCTAGCAATACACGTTATTTACAAGAGCAAGAGACAACTGAAGGGAAGAAACAAGGTGGTTCATGTTATTGGAAGCAGGTTTCTAAGGATATTTTCTGAATGTTTCAGAGATTCTTTTTCTGAATTTGCTTTGAGAATAAATAAGGCTAAAGGAATAAGGTGGTCTGCCTGTTCTGCGATGTCATTGAAATGTTTCTTAAAAGAAATCAGCTGTAACAGCAAAATCAATATCATCAGGGAAATTGCCCAGTAGTGCACTTGGTACATTTTATCTTCTGGGAAACAAAGTTACTGTAAGCCAAGATGAGGTACTTGGCCAGTATCTTTAATCTGGATGTTTTGTTGTTGTATCCAAATCCATGCTGACCCATCTCCTATGTTCTTTTGTTGCCTGCACAGCCCTATTGTTGGGGTTCGGCGCACTCTCAATGAGAGTGAATCTGCGTCACCTGGTCTCCCCTCCTCTGTCTCTGCCCCTTCTTTCCTGAAAAGCTTTTACCAGGGCTCAGGAAGGTTGCTCCAGCACTCAGAAAGTGACCTTTCCAAGAGGTGAGAGCGCTGTCTCCTGCCTAGTTCTTCAGTGCCACCAGCTTAATGACAGGATTCCTAGAGCAATGCAGCACATGGGATCTCTCCCAACTCTGCCTTGTGCTCCTGCATTTCTAAGAGACTTCCTAAGTACTTGGTGGAAATGGGCGAACAGGCTTTTGGCCAAAAAAGCCTGTTAAAAATAGAGGCTTGTCTGCTGATATCTGGTAGCCGTGACCTATTTCTGTGGCAGTGTTGCAAATCTGTTGCATTGGTTTGTCACTTGAAATGCAATGGTTTTTAGGAGTGTCACGCCAATTTAATGCTTTCTCTGCTGAATGCAAACCAGCATGTGTTGCTGTGATGACTGGCACGTGAAAGTAAGGAAAGAGCAGTGTGAAGAGTTTACAGTACTAACATGGGATGCCTATGCATGAGGAAGGGGAAATGCCAAGTTAGCTGGGTGATACTAGCTGTGACATGTTTAGAGAGAATAGGAAAATAACTTCCAATTGAAGAGGAGTGGGGAAGAAGCGAAGGTACAAGAAGGGCTTTCTGACATCGGTGTGAAAGACAGTATCTGAATGGAAGTCACGCTTCTTTTTACTGAAAGAATAGGCTCTCCTTCAGGAGGGTGCTTGAGGAAACTGCGTATGGGTTATTTTTTTGAAGTAGGCCTGTAGTGAATAAGGTGAAGCCATATAACTTCCAATTGAAGAGGAGTGGGGAAGAAGCGAAGGTACAGGAAGGGCTTTCTGACATCGGTGTGAAAGACAGTATCTGAATGGAAGTCACGCTTCTTTTTACTGAAAGAATAGGCTCTCCTTCAGGAGGGTGCTTGAGGAAACTGCGTATGGGTTATTTTTTTGAAGTAGGCCTGTAGTGAATAAGGTGGAGCCATAGTTTTGAACGTCATGATTTTTTTTTGCCAGTTGCTGGCCTTTTTATTTCTCTTCTGCCAATGACACAACCTTTTTCCTTCTTCAGTCTGTCCCTGTTCATTGAGCTATACTTGTGTTTCTGGTACTCTTCATCTCTGAGTGTGGCTCTCCCCTAATCGTTCCCAACAGAAAACTGGATTTGTAGAAGGTGCTTTTGTGACTGTTTCTCCCTGGAAAACTAACAGCAGATTGCATTCTTACAAAAAAAAAAAAGTGTTGATGAGATCTGGATTCTGGGTGTGTTAGGACCCTAATACATGGGGATTTCAGTCATATGAGATGGGTGTGGAAGTTTTTAGGGGCACCTAAAGAAATTTTTTCACCCTGTGGACTGCAGTTTCATTGAACACAGATTAGTTTGTCATCTCCATTTTAGGGTAGACTGTAAGAAATTACGTAGATATACAAACTAATGTGAGAGGCAGTTGACCTAAAGGTGCCTTTAAGGTACAGTTTGGGTTAGTCATCTCTAATGATATATAGGGTAGAAGAAATACAAAGTACGTATCATCTCCTTAAGCACACTGTATCCTGCCTTGATTTCACTGACATTTAAAGTGTCTCTGGCCTCTAATCTGTAATTGGTGTTCAGCATGCAGCCAAAAACTGTAATGTAGGCACAATTACAAAGCACATAGTGGGAAATCTCTACAGTTTAGATCCTTCCAGCAGAATAAACTTGTGTATAAATGGAATAAGGTGAGACATCTTACAGGAAGGTGACTACATAGCCTTAGTGGCAGGCTCCCACAGCTTTTAAGAAGTACATTTTAAATTGTCTAGATTCACTTTCTAATAGAGGGATAATGTAAACTAATCATTACTTAATTTTAGGAGGTCTTTCCAAAACCAGTCTTAGAAATATTTCACAGTTTTGAAGAGGGAGTCACTTTAAGGTAACCCCACCTTTTTACCCAAGCACAAATGAATAAGGAATAAGCAGCATATGTTTTTGAAACTTGGGAGGAGAGATTGACATCTCATCCAGTGTAGAAGTAGGCTTTTAATATCGCCTGTTTGAAACCTAATTTTAGGAGGTCTTTCCAAAACCAGTCTTAGAAATATTTCACAGTTTTGAAGAGGGAGTCACTTTAAGGTAACCCCACCTTTTTACCCAAGCACAAATGAATAAGGAATAAGCAGGCTATGTTTTTGAAACTTGGGAGGAGAGATTGACATCTCATCCAGTGTAGAAGTAGGCTTTTAATATCGCCTGTTTGAAATCTTATGTCCAGTAATAGTTACTTTATAAGTGAATTGGATGCCTAGATTTTCCATTCCCTACTACACTGCAGTAACGCTAGAGACTAAGTAGCAGGTGAATTATTAAAGTTGAAATGAGAGAATCTGGTGAGTGCACACCAGGGTGTGCAGACAAATGGCAAAAAAGTAACCTGTCTCTTACAGACTACCTCTTATTTGGGTTCCAGTCCGACTTTGTTTCTGTGTTCCCTTCAGTTAGCAGACTTTGTCCAAGCTGAACCAATGCCTAGGTCAGTTTGTACAGGCAGCTGGATCCTATGAAACCTAGCTTTCTGGATTTGGGGAACGTAGGTACTGAGTATTGTACTAAAACTGTACTTTAATGCCAGCTGATTCCAATCTGAAATGTCCGAGATTATTACTCTTTCTGGATTTGGTTACGCACGCTAGTCAAGATACTGTGTTTCATTATAATGGAGTTTGAACTGTAAGGTGAGGAGATCTTCAAATTAGGAGTAATTCCCAGAAGACCACCCTGTTTCTACTTAGGCTTCATAGTATACAGGTTTCTGGTACCATTTCATCTTTAATCTTGTGAAAATGGGATCTCATTAGCTATAGATCTTGCTGGGAGCAACTGGGCCTGAACTCTCATGGTAAGGAAACTGCAGTAGCAAGGGTGAAGTGTTGGCATCTAGTTGCGTTCATGAAGTGAATATAACAAATATAGTCAGAAAGAAGTGCCAAATGAATAATGCTGATGCGATAAGAGGTAATCCAACTGTTACTTGAACTGGCTAATGGAGAGTGAAATATATTGTCCAACTGATGGTGGCTGAAACTCTTTAAACTTTACCTGATTTAGCTTGCAAATGTGTGTCGTGTCATCAGGTTTATGAATGAGAGGAAGTTCAAATCTTTTACGGTGTGGTTTTTCCTGTGGGTTGGTTTGTTTTGGTTTTTTTTTTCCTTTGGCTATTTTTCACGGAGAGGACCATCTTCTATCCCTGATAGGCTCAACATGAGGTGTTCTTAGCATTCTCATGTGAATGTATGTTAGGTTAGAATTGAGCGCAGTGTGGCAGTCCTTTACAATCTGAAGACTATAAGCTGTTTAACTGTTAGGAACCCTAATTATAGCTTGAGTGCATTTTCCTCTCTAAGAATAATCATGGTTACTGTGCATTCATGAAGTGTACCCTAGCCACATTGCACTGGATGAAAATTCTTTATAGTCTGACTTCCCGTATCATGTAGCTTTGAGATTACACGTGATGCAACAGGCAGCTTTTCTTGGTGTTCTGGTGAGCTCCGATGTGCAGGAGCAGAGCCAGTTTCAGTTGGAATTCATTTTAGGAAGATGTTTGAGTTGTAGCTGTCAAATGGGCCTATGCAAACAACACCAAGCCAGGGTCAGCTGGGGAGCTGTGTGTTAAAAAGCAACTCTGCTTATTATATATGTGTCTTTAAGTATTGGCCACTGTATAGAAGATGATTCTGATCCATGTTTACATCACACTTGGCATGTGGTCACAAACTGAGAAACTGATGCTAGGGTGTTGGACATACAGGGTACAGTGGGTCCCACCTGAACGTAGACGTCTTCATCTCAGCTAATCAGTAGAGAGAAGTTGGTGTTTCTGCAGCACAGTTGCTGTCATCCTAATGGATTGTCTTTAATATTCTGACATTTACAGACCTGATCCTGCTTATTTATCTACTTTCCTTCCCGAACACTAATACAGCCAGTTGTGCCTTTGACTGGGAACATCTTCATTTAGAAAGCATGAATGATGCCCTAAAAGTGTCTTGACCTTCATTAAAAAAGAAGCCTCAGTTGACTTGCTAGGATTTAAATGGCTGTGTTGGAAATACCTAAAGCCAGGAGAAAAAAAATTATTCTCTAGATAAGTTCACTATGGTGAAAGACATATCTTTTTTTCATAATGTTTGTGAGGAGGCTGAGCTTTTTGGGTTTAATTCTAATGATCTAAAGGTGATGCTTTATGTGGAAGACAGAAAACACTGATATGTTTTGTGCTTTAAGGAATGAACAGTATAGTAAAGCTGGACATCAACACAATATTAATAGGTGCCTTCAGAATGTTTTTATTGCATTGTCGATTCATTTGTCTAGGGTGGAAATGGTCCACATAATCTTGACTTTTGACAAGTGTGTTGTGCAGCGTTTAATATTGAACATAAACACATATAAGTATTAAAAAAAATATCCTGCCAACATAGAGGTAAACAGGAATTTGAGAGCATAATCTGTTTTTAAACTTTCATTTCTAACGTCTGGAGGTGGAAATGGTCCACATAATCTTGACTTTTGACAAGTGTGTTGTGCAGCGTTTAATATTGAACATAAACACATATAAGTATTAAAAAAAATATCCTGCCAACATAGAGGTAAACAGGAATTTGAGAGCATAATCTGTTTTTAAACTTTCATTTCTGTAACGTCTGGAATTCTTGGCTTTTATTCAACAGCTGCTCCTGAAAGCTAGGCTATTGGAAGAATCTGTTTGGTTTTTTAATATAAAAATAAAAAGCAGCACTTTTAAAAATGGGACCTCAGCATAGGTTTGACTAGCCCACACTGTCTCAGTTCATTGCATTGTTATGCAAGGATAATTCAAGTTGACTTATCGCCACTTGAATTTGAACAGGTTGCTTTTTTAAAACAGCTTCATTTCTCATGAAGAAAGTAAAAATACTTGAGAATATTCTTTAAACAAAATAGCAGAAAGTAATTATTCAGAATAAAAACACATGACAGGAGTGAGAACCAATAGAGAGGTGTAAACTGATCGGAACTAGTTTTTCTTCCTCCTGGAGGGGAGGAATACTTCATTTATTATGTTTACATATAGGCTTCTGCCAGCTTAAGTCCTGGGAGTTGAAATATTACCTATCCTTCTGTACTTGATCTGGGGGATTTTGTACCATCTCAGCCTCCAAATTGCAAAGTAGGTCGAGTTGATTCAGTTGCTACTTAGAGCAATCAAGAAGAAGTTGAAATGAAAGCAAACTGGGGAAAAATGCATACCTTGGCACGAGCAGCAACAGTATTTATTCTCAAGTCAGTTGGCTTGTGTGGACTCAAGTGCAAAGTAATTCAGGTAAGTATTGTGTAAAGAGTTCACAAGAAGTGGGGTAGCTTTGTGGGGTTTTTGAGTATCAGTCTTTGGGAGCATTTTAAAGAACAGTTTTGGGAGAGGTTTGGGTAATTGAAACCAAGCACTAGCATGTTTGTAATCTGAACAAGTTTTTTGGGTTTCTTCTTTTCTTTTTTTTCCTTTTTTTTTCCCCCTGAACTAGCTGTCTCATCTTCATACTATGCATTATCTGATAGAATAGTGAATGGTATGATGCTTTGGTGAAACTGAGTTGCAGTTACCCAAGATAAAAAGTTTAGATGATCAGTACTCTGTACTCTTGAGTACTTGGGTTATCGCTTCTAACAGCTTAAGAATGAAAGTACAGACTGAAATATTTGAGGCATTATATTGAATTTTTAGCTTTTTACTTTTTCTTGCATACAAGCTGATGAATGCATTTTGGTTTCTGTGTTGGGTCAGAAGCATAGGCTAAGTAGCCTTATGGACAACCGTTATTCTTCAAACTGAACTGTGATGCATTTGTCTTAAATATAGAGTATTACATTGTTACTGTTTTCCAGAGCTGCATGGCAGGTATGTTAAGTGATTAAAACAGGAACAGTAAGTAAAATAAATTGGAAATACTCCATTTTGTGGAATTTCTCTATTGAACTGTTTGGCTTTGCCCTTTCATATGTCTGTTTTACCAAACTGAAATATTCTGATGTAGCAGCTGTACCATAATCTAGTTGTCATTTTCTTAAAATAAATAAATAAAAGTAAAGTAAAAAAAAAAAAAAATTCTTGCAATCATATCCTAGTTTGCAGTTCAGTTCTTAAGTATGTCTTCTGTAGTTCATTAAGATTTCATATACTGCCGTCTCTTAATTTGCAGCACGTTGACTCTGGTACATTTCATCTTGCTCACTTGTTGGTAGGTTGCAGCAGGACAGGAACCTGTAGAAAGTAGTGTGGTTTTTTTCCTTCTTGGCTATGCCACTGTATAACCAAGAAATATTCATCCTCTGCCTTACCCCAGTGTCTAGGCTTTATAATCCATGGTTTATACAGCAGTTATAAATTTCTTAGGTTTGAGATAGCAACTTTTTCTTAAAGTGGAAAGCATCATTAAAAACTGGAATTAATGATTGGATTATTTCTGCTAGTTGACATTGCAGCATGTTTCCCATGTAGGTGGTTAAGCCTGCGTGTTGTCAGAACAAGGTCTTGCCTTAAGAATTTTTCCCGTGAGTGTTTGAGGTTCAGTATCAGTGCCCGGACAGGAAAGTTGTGAAAGTCTCTGTTTCCCCTGGTTGGGAGGTAATAAAAACTCTGCTCTGCTTTTCAGTAGCAATGACTGAATTCCATTAAGAAGTTGTTGTTGTTGTTGTTGTTGTTTTGGAGCTGCTTTTGCTCTTAGTCTCTCCGCTCACATTAATAAACCTCTTCATTTTGCAGGGAGCTGATAGCTAATGGTCAGATATACCTTTTTTCTTTACCCCCACCCTGTATAGAGGAACTGTATGAGGTGTTGCTGGCCTGTCTGAGCAGAGCACCTACCTGCCTGGCTGTTAAAATCCACGGCTACCTTAAAACCTGAAGTAATCTTGCAAATATGACCAAGAGCGAAGCCAGCCAGTTAAGTTTAGGTATGGTAAAGTCTAGGGTATGAGTACTGTGCAACTCCCGTTTCAGGGTGGGGAATATGTAATTAACTTGTCTGCTTTTTGCACCAACCTTCTGAACCATTCCGTCACAGGATAGGAGACACTACCATTTTACTCTGACTTCTTCCTGTTTTTACTCTGTAGGGTATTGTTTCACACCTTCAGATCTGATCTTAAGCTACGACTTGTCTGTCTGTCTTGAAATAAGGAAACTTTCTTTGCTCCCTTTCTCACCTCCCTTTCCTAAATCTTGGTGTTTTCACAGGTGCCCTTGCCTTCCATTGAATATGGCAAGGTGTGTGCATGAGACTTTCAAAAATTTTCCTCTAATCACTCATCAGACAACTCTTTGAAAAAGGAGTTGATTAATGTTAGTTGCTTAAAATGCCAGGGGAATTTTGGAAGGGAGGGTTTAACAACAGAAATACAGGTCCTCAGAACTGTATGATTTGCACACTTCATGAGGTAGCATGTGTGACTAATCCATCCCACTGTAAAATCTGTGACTCAAATGATGTAAACAGCTTTGTTTCATACCCTAAAATAGCTACCCTCTTATTCTGACTTTCCTGTAAATTTTACTACTGTAAATTGAACACTATTCCTAGGACTGCCTGCACATTTAGGGGCACAGTAGCTGAATGTAGATTTTTGTACATAGCAGTAGAAAGGAAGTTTTCATTCCCTTGTTACGTAGCTTCTGTTTAGTAAGCCCTGGAATGACTCAGTTTTTGTGTTCTAACATGTGATATGTAAGACTTGAAATAGTGAGAAGTAGTTTTGTCACAGTTATTTTTAGAAACATGAGTTATAATGATTAGTATATCCAAACTCAATACCTTATTTCCAGGAGTTGTTGGACTGAAATACCTTTGGGAAACAGCACCTGTAGATTCAAAATTAGTTTTGTAGCCTATGTTTAGCTAGCACAAGAAGTAGTTACCCCATCACCAAAGACTGTGTAAGAATTAGCCAAAGAAGATTGTCACAGGGTTTTCTGTTGCTGTTTTGGTTAGTGCAACATGGGGCTCTACTAAGACCACCTACTAATAGTGTGACGCATAGGGAACTGAGGCACTGTAGAAACTAAATTGGGAGTAGAGAATAATTCAGACTATCTGTTATCCAGGGCTCCCAGCCGATAGCGCTGTTCTTAGAGGAGAGCAGGGGTGATGCCTAATGCTGGGTAGGTGAACTTGAAGACACAATTATTTCTCTGCCAAGATATGGAAACAGGGTCCGATACCTCTGTATGATGGTGAGTCCAGTTTGCTCGCTGAGGCTTACAGATGTCAGGGAGCTGTTGTAGATCATTAGCATAGGGACAGCTTTGATTGCCAAAAAGGCCAATTCTAGCTTGGTGGACTGTCATTCAGCACAGAGTATTTGATGTGAAAAGTGCTGATTGAGATGGTGTAGCTGGTAGACTGGTGTAGCTGAAACTTGAATAAGACGCAGTCTGCCTCCCTTGCAGATTTCTTCTTTTGTGCAAGCCAAATGTGGGGAGACCGACTGCAGCTGGCAAACTGCGATCATCTGCAACTAACTTACCACTACCAACACAGTGAACACTTAACCTGCTGGGCTTTCCTTTCATCTAACTCTTTTTAGGGACTTCGTACTGTAGCATTGAAATTCTTCACAGGATGAAGGTTTGAGTGTAGCTACTGCTGTGTTGATATAGCAGTTTTCCCTGTGATGAAGATGAAGCTGCAGACACAGCTCCCCATATTTGATGCTGTCTTCCCGAGAAGCCTGTAGTTGTGTGTCATGCTGTTGACCTTGCATGGAAGGATTTGTGGCAGATAATCAACGTACCCATTGCTATACAAGATCTGTGCACCTACTTTACGACCACAAATGCAAAATGCTGAAACATTTCTGAAAGTAGCTCAAGTACTTCTGAAAGCTAAATGTTCTTTCTTCTGGCAGTAGTCAGTAGAGAGGTCTGCTTGATGTCCTCTTAAATGACCTCCCAGCAAAGCTTCCCTCTATCCTCTCCTTGCCTCTTCCAGCAACATAAGCTACTATTAAAATTACTGTGTAAATATATTTCTATGTGGCAACTGGGGAGGAGATCAGCTCCTTTCAGGTCATTGTGGTAGGAACTGAGCCTGCCCTCTGTTTGCAAAGACTCTGCTCCTTCAGCTGGAGATGCTGATGAAACTTGAGGACATTTTGGCCCCATTTGTGCAAGTGAAGTCTCCGATTCTTGAAGCATAGGAAAGGCCAGAACATTGCCTCCAATGAAATATTCACCTATGAGCTCATCATGCCATTTAAAATGGCACTAAATGGAGAGTTGTGCTCTGCTAAAGCAACAGCTGTGCTTTTAGGGGTATTACATCAGATCGCCCCAGTAAGACTAATGTATGGCAAAGCAAAACCCATTGCTGTCTGTTTTAGAGGCTAAATATTACTACGTTTTTCTCTTAGCTTTTCAGAAAGTTTAGCTTTTATTCTGAGCTTCCAGTTGGGCACATTATGAATGCTATGAATTCTTCCTGGTAGTATATAGTGCAAACTTCACAGCACTGTGTTACAAGAAAACAACTGAGCACTTCTGTATTCAAGGTGAAGCTCACACACAGCACGCTTTGCCTTCTAAAGCTTCCCAGCAAATGCTCCTGCAGGTTTGGCTGTACATTAGACAGACTTAATAAAGATTTTTTTTTTTTTTTTTTTTCCTCCTCCAAAGATGACTGACTTTGATCACCCCATCTGCTTTTTCTTTCCTTCAGTGATGGGGAGGGAAAGAAAAGAACATCAACCGTCTGCAGCAGTGAATCTCTAAATGCTGTGGGGGCCACACTCACACCTCGCCGCATCTCCTGGCGGCGGAGAATATTCCTGCAGGTAGCTTCACCTATGAATAAATCTCCTTCCAAGATGCAGCATCCAGGTCTGTGTGTGCTTTTAAAGAAAATAAACAAGCAGTTGTTACTGAATAGTTATTACTATAGTGAACTGCAACATGTGAAAATATGAAAGGGAGAAGGGAGTCAGCGTGATACAATATTCTTGCTAGAACCTCACTAGAGAACAGTTGTGCTCAGTTGGCTTTAGGTCTTTGTTGCTTTGAACAGAGGATTCTGTCATCAAAATCAAATGGATTGCAATCTGCCATGGCTGCAGTGGTAGCAAGGAAACGAAGAACTGCCTCTTGCTGACAAAGATACCCTCTTTAACAGTTAGCAAATTTACCCTAGCCTGCTTATATCGTAGTGTTTGCAGAAAATGGTAAATTTTCTGCCTTGTCCTTGTACAGCGCATAGCACCTGTTGAGTGTGTTAATAATTCTTATAGCTTTAGGTCATTTAAGGTAGAAACCTCTGAAATATCTGAAATCCTGCTATGCTGATTTAGTCCCATTGGTGGAATTCACAACCATAGGTAAATGACAAACTCTATATTTAGTGACCATAAAGTGCTATAGCACTGCCTATAGTGCAGCTTAGCAGATGGAAAAAGTTGCTTTTAGTATAGAGCCTGTGGTAAATCACAGCAGTAAACAAGCTCTGCTGTAAAGGAGACTGTATGGATAAATGTTTCTTTGTAACTCTAGAAGGAGCTAGCAGGGGAAAGGGTTGAAATACTGGGTGACCCTTTATTTAGCTTTATTCCATTAAATAACTTTAATTTAAATAAAACACTTTATTTAAAAATAATTCTCTACTGTTGAACTGCATTTTCTCTGTCTTTGGAATCAGCACCTCACTGCTGAATGTGGAAGACAGCTATTTTTGTTCTGCTGTGACTTAGATTTTCATGATATGTCAAACAATCTGAGTTTCCTGTAATAGCTTTCTGCTTCTTTGCAGATGGTCATGACGGAAGTGAATTGTTACCATTATCCCCTCTTGCTCCACCCTTGGAGGAGGACCCTCTTGTTCTAGTATTGCAAAATGAGGATGGTCCAGATAAAACCGGAGAGAGGAAAAACTCAGAAGAACTACAAAGTCTGTGGAGAAAAGCCATCCATCAACAAATTCTGTTACTTCGAATGGAAAAAGAAAACCAGAAGCTGGAAGGTTAGCTATTTAGAAAATACCCCTAAAAATTATTACAAATTCTGCTGCCCGAAGCTGAAAACCGTAATGGTGTTGGGCCCCTCAAACAGAGGTGTGGTTCTGTAACTTTTTGGTTAACAGTGCTGGAAAGAAATGGGTTCGCCCAGTCCTATATCACAGTCTACCAGGTTCTCTGTCCACCTGCCAACTCTTAATGAGTCATCTTAGTTAAAGAAGAAAGTGATAACTTTACCTTTTTTAGTGCATGTTAGACAAAGGTTGCTACAGTCTGTGTTCTAGCTGACTAAGTCTAGGAATTCTAATGTGGAGTCAGGAGAACAGATGCTGTGTGAACACTTAGGTATGGTAAACCTTACCCTCTATATCTTGTTTCAGTCCTTTGCAGCACATGACATTTCTGTCCAGGCTTTCTGTCCTTCATTAACCACATCACAGTGGTAATTTATAAATATTTGAATCCAAATGTGATTTTTGAGCAACTGGCTCTTGAGGTATGTCAAAAAGTTCTTTCTTCAGAAGATGAGCACTGTACACTGAAAATTGAGTGCTGTTACTGAGGGATCTGAAGTTGGCCATGCTGACTTGTCAGCTGCCTGAGCTTCTGGCTAAACTATTTTATTATGACTGGTCAAGATTCGCACAAATAAAAGACAGGATGCAATGTCTATCCTAGCATATAGAAGTTCTTCAGTATAATAGACTAATAGCTTTTGGTGCAAGTTGAAAATTTCACATGTCCTCTCTGCAATTGCTGCCCTCATCTTCTCCTGTATGGTGTATAACCTCATTATATGGTAGTCTGATTCTTCAAACAAAACATAATGATCTTGTTAAGGTCAGTTAACTCTTTTTCCTTCTTTAGTGATCCTTACTGAGAAGGCAGGAGGAGGAGAGAAAAACAGCAGGACAGAAGTCTTTCCATGTCCCTACAAGCGTACAACTTTGAATGTATTTCCTACACATGTAGCATATTTCTCTGTGCACTCTCTCTGCAGTTTGTCTCCCTGTTGACACACACTTCTGTGGAAACTCCCAGATCCATAGGGAGCATCTACAGAGAAGTCTGTTTTAACTTCAGCCAAAATCTTTGTTGTTTTAGCAAATGGTCAGTCTACTGTTGTGGGGTGGGGAAGCTGGACATCCGCTGTAGTGACTAATTTCATGTTTTTCCCTCTGGTAGAATGAGCTGCTGAGGGACAAACTCTTTTCTGTACCCTCCCTGCACTCTTTTCTGTACCCTCCCTGCGTGGCTGAAGGTACTGAAAACTGTTAAATCGGTCCAGCTCCTTAAGGCTCAGTTGGAGGTTATTTCCATTCTGTAACTGATATGTAGAAAATAAGTTTGGTCTGCCTGATCATCCATGGTGAAAACAGGAGTGTCAGCAGTGGAGACTCCAAACTGGCACCCATCTGCAAGCCCACATCTTGGTTTGTGCTCCAAGGAGCATGTCTTCATTCTTGTATGCAGGTTCATAAGTACTGCTAGTGAAACTGGTGCTCTGGCTAGCTAGAATTCATCATTTTATTTTCAAAGGGTGAAAAGTAACCTTAACGCCTATCTCTAGGCTTCCTTCCTATAGGCTGCTGTAACGTGGGCCATTTTATAGACAGGACATATGCAGAACTGATACATACCAAACAAGCGCTGGTTTGTACAGTGGTTGGCATCCTAGCCTACAATTAAATGTAGATCTCAGGAATGGGAAACGTAATAACAGAAATGCAGCCATTTCTCTATTTGAAGCCAGGTTCCTAGCTGTGAGTTTATTCAGCTGTATATGACTGGTTTAAGACTGGAATTGCTGTAGAATTGTTTTCAGTGGTTTTCTGTTAATGTTTTGTTGATTTTTATTTGCAAAATATTAATAGAACCTCTTTTCCTGTTCCTTTTGCTGTCGAGGAGACTTGAATACTATTAGCTCTGTTTTACAGAAGGTAAGTTCTGTGAATTGCACAAACTTGCTTTTTTTTTTCTGAGCAGCTGAAAGCTACTTTTTCCATTAGATGACCTAGAAATATAAGAACTACAAGAAGTAGCAGGCCACCTAACAATGATTAGGAAGAACGTTAACAAGGATGGTTGCAAGTAACCAAGGTTGGCATAGGAAGTAGGGCAAGTAAAATCAACAGGCAAGCCCGCGGACTTTCAGTAGGGTTAACTGCAGAGCCAAAGTACCGTTCAGTGAATGATAACCCATGCACTTAATTCTGGAGTTCGTTGTCACGCTGAAATATGTTACTACTGTCTTAAATCTGTCACATACTGCTTATGAGAATGAGCATTCTCAAATGAAATCTTACAGCAATAGGGTAGCTTTTAGAATTGCCCCAACTGGATTGCAAACTCTTGTGGTGAGATAACATTCCTGTTTTTATGGAAGTGTACTGCACCTTGCATAAAAGTTGCTTCTCCAAGGCCCCCTGTAGTCTTGAATAGATATGATCTCACTGGTGTTAACATACAGCTTTTGGAAATAAATTGTCACCTACATTTTTGGAGTGGGCTAGGCAATGATCTTATGGATTCATCCAACATTGGCTGTATCCAAAGTGTGCTGATTAGGCGAAGAAACTGATTGTCTTGTTTTGCAGGTTGTATAATAACATAGTGTGAGTTTGCTTTCACCTAGAGATGATGGTGGGGAGGGGGGTACATCTGTAAGAGGAAGGAGTCTCCTGCAAGGAGCAAGTGCTGTACACAGATCAAGGCAAATTTGGAATAAACTCAATTGCAGCTTTCAGAGGTCATGTTGTGAAATGTACAATTCAGTCCAATGGTAATTAAACCTGTCTCTGTAAGTTAAGACACATTCAGGTCTTGATTCCAGTTTTTTACACCAGTAGTATGAGGAATTAAGAGTTTTTTTGCATGCATATTATGTATAATAAAATAACCACAGTTAATTTCTCAGTAATGGAAATGAAAGCTGCTCTTCTATGAAATTCCAGAGTAACTCTGCAGCTTTATTTCAGAAACAGTGAGTCCTCTGGAATAACTATCTTGTGCCAGGTAGTCCTATGCAGAAAACTTTTTAAGTATACAGCAACGTGAGTTCTGTGCTTCAGCACAGATGTACCTTTCTAGATATGGTTCGTGTTGGTTCATTCTATTTACTTCTAGTCAGTCTGATGATGCCAGGTAGCAGTGCCAAGAGCTCTTATGACTTTCTTAAGGGACATGTAAAAACTGGGACCAGTGTGACAGACTTCATTTTAGAAGACTTGCTTAGCTTGCTTGCCTAAATCTCTAAGATAAACATTCATATGTTTGGGACTTTCCATACTAAAACAATTGTCATGTTCAATATAAACAAGAGAAAAATTATTAAAGGTGTTTTTGCAGTTGAAAGAAGCAGCAGATGTGGTGAAGTTGACTGTGTTGAGTGGGTTTTTCTTCTGGCCCCAAGCCTTGAAGTACATGAAAACAGTTTTTATGAATTACAAATGTTCGTGGCCCAGTAATAGAAGTTCAATTGTTGCCTGCAGCATCTTATGACAAAAGACTGGCCCCCTCTCAGCTATGAACTGATGAATTGTAGGTGTATTTATCCCTAGTCAGATTATCAGATAGATATATCTAATTTGAATGGGTTTTGCATAGTTGATGTCTCTTGTAATTTTCTGATGTTCTGGTTTTCCGTGTGCTCTTCCTTTGTGTTCTGTGCTCCAGCAAGCAGAGATGAGCTCCAGTCAAGAAAAGTCAAACTGGACTACGAGGAAGTTGGTACATGCCAGAAAGATGTCATAAATGTTTGGGACAAGAAGTTACTAAACTGCAGAGCCAAAATCCGATGTGACGTGGAAGATATTCATTCCACTTTGAAAGAAGGTATTTATCTAGGATGGCTTTTAACTATGAAGTCTGAAAATGGGGGTTTTTTTGTTGCCTTTTGATACTGAAGGAAATCTGCCAGCAATACACTTTTTCCAGTAGCACAAAAGCATGAAAAAATTGCCTTCTTTTTGCAAATGCACCCACCTCCTGCTGCCAAACAGAAAATAGGTTCTGCTGTGTCTACAGCTTGCAATGTCAGCAGTGCAGAAACATGTATAGTCATACTCCTGAAAGTAGCATCTTGTGCCCATGTATTATTACACTGAAGATTGAACTTGGAGCTTCTGCAGCTAACACTGTGACCTTCTGGTTTCTGGTCTGTGGCTCCTAGCCAATTGACTCTGAGTTTCAGATGCTCTGATTTTACTTGCTTACTGAGAAGGCAGGACCATAATGTCTAATGTGGACTGTGCCCAAAACCCTAGGGGAATCACAACCAAGCTTCAGAGAGTCAGAAGGACCACATCTTGCGGAGTCTGGACGATGGTCTTTTAGTATTTTGTTTCCTCGAGTGAAAGGCTGGGGATTTTGGCTTGAAGTAGGTCTTCCTGTGGCCTACCCGTAGGCCAGAAGGGGAGCCAGAAGGCCTTGTTAGTATAATGCAGATGCAGAGTCTGATTGCACCGCTGTGCCCTCCTCTGTATAATCTCATGTCTGTATTAGAGATGCTGAAAAATGAGATTTCAGTGTAATCTGGCTGTGGTGCAGAAGGGAAGTTTAAATTGCTACCAAAGAAAATCGTGGTAGAAGTAAGGCGGTCCCTGTTAGTGATCTGCAGAAGACTGCCAACAAACATCTTTCCTTGCTGCCCTATCTTCTGCTGCTGGACTGCAGTTCAGAGTTGGGAACGAGGATATGCTTTTTCTAATTTGTATTCTTATTAAATAATTATTTGCCTGGAAAGTATTAGCAGATTTGACTTTCAAAGGTCGGTTTACAGAGTCAGGGGGATGTGTGCAAAAGTCCGAAAGTAGTATTTTAATTTAGTTTATGCTTTCACAGGTGCTTGGCTGACTTGAGAGAAATGCTGTCTTTCAATATGAGTGGTTCTGTGTCCTTCCTTTGGTATGCAGCATTAATGCTTTTAGGTTCGAACTGAGCATTTTGTACTCTGCACATCTTTCTCTAAGCCTATGGACTGACACGAGCAGCCCTTTGGAAAGGGGAAGAGGAGGTGGACCTCCCTGTATTTAACACCTCTGAATTTAGTTAAGCCTTTCTAAAGAGGGCACTCTGCATTCTGCGTGTAGTTGTGCATCTTTTCCTGCTGGAGGCTAAACAGCTCAGAGGTGGCAAAACAAATGATGTCCGTACCTTGGTTGCCCAATGTACTGCTCAGTGTAATTACTATAGTAAGGTTTGTAGTTAATGTTTAGTTAGCGGGACTGAACTGTGGCTACTGAAGGAATACACTGCAGAGTGGACAACTTCTGAAGCTGACTGTTTGTAAGGGATCCTCCAGAGTGGTTCGGCCAAGATTATGACAGGCAAAGATTATGACAGGCAAGATTATGACAAAGTAAATTCTTGTGTTGTAGCTTTGTGTGGCACTAAAAATATGCCCCTGCTTAGGTCTCTTGTTTTTTGACTGACCTGCAGGTGTACCTAAAAGTCGTCGGGGAGAAATTTGGCAGTTTTTGGCTGTGCAACATCGAGTCAGACACAGGCTGCCAAACAAGCAGCAGCCTCCCGACATCTCTTACAAAGAACTTCTGAAACAACTGACTGCTCAACAGCACGCCATCCTTGTAGATCTAGGTACGTCTGTTTGTAGCTGGGAGGTTATTTTGACTTGTTTCATGTGTCTGAGTGGAAACACACCATTCTTAATGGGAGCTGTTGCTGGAGATAGATGCTGCTGTATCAGCACCACTTTCTATGTTGTCAGGATACATTCTGTGTATGCCACTTAGCATCCTCTAGCAAATGATTTCTTAGGTTATGCTGTTTGTATTTATGCTCTTCTACATCTGTCTGAAAAGAGAAATCAAGCAGTCGCTTCTGCAAGTTCTATGCAGATGAGAATATGAAATGAGCTCAATGGATACAGTCTAAAATCAGTGGTAAATTACAGATTGATCTGACTAAAATCAACCTGCATATGAAAGCAAAGAGAAAAGGTCTATAGGAGGAGAGAAGTGCTGGTTGTCAGATGAATCTGGGGTTTTTTTTGTGAGAAGAATTGAATATCAACTACTATTCTCTCTTTACATCAGGACGGACGTTCCCTACGCATCCTTACTTTTCTGCCCACCTGGGAGCAGGACAGTTATCACTCTTTAATCTCCTGAAAGCATACTCATTGCTGGACAAAGAAGTGGGTTATTGTCAAGGTATAAGCTTTGTAGCTGGAGTGCTCCTTCTACATATGAGTGAGGAACAGGCCTTTGAAATGCTGAAATTCCTCATGTATGACCTTGGCTTCCGTAAACAGTACAGGCCAGACATGATGTCGCTGCAGGTAAGTCAGTCCTTCTCGTAAAGCAAGCCAGAGTTTTAAATGAGTTTTGAGCTCTCAGAGGTTGCTCATGTTCTCCAGGGTCTTACGAAGCTTCTTATGTTGTTTTGGAGGTTGTGAGGTGCATGAAGATGTTATTGTCAAACCCCTCTCTGATTCTGAATTTGCAAACAGAGAAGTTCAGAACTTGCAGACTTTTCCTGTCACACATACCCATCATCTCCTGTTTGGAAACTCTGCTTTCTCTGCTGTTTTGCTCTTCCTTTTCTTTTCCTCACTTCTCTCTCTTCCTTATGCCAAAAAAAGATATGCATGCATCTGTATAGATGGAGTTTAAAAATAAATTTGATGTTGTTTTTCTTCAGTCTATAAGCACTTACATGTAGATTTTTCTCTTGTAACTCGAAGTCAAATCAATAGTGTCACCCAGTGGCCAGTGAATGTACTCCACAGGCATTTGTACTTGGGGCTGCTCTGTCTTGCCTCATCATTTGCACCTCTTTTCTCTCATCGTCCTCTACCCCACCACCCTCAATACAGAGAGAGAACAGATGAATTTTTAACCATTTAGTTTGCTTATGAAATGATGCATGCTCTGCCACATTAGTCTTTTAACAGCTAGCTATAGATACTCACGGCTGCTTAGGAAGGAGACAGAAAATCTTTCAGATCTGTATAAACTTCAAGGTTTAAAGTTTGAGAAATCTTTCTCCTTGAGATGCAACTGTCCACTGGCTTAAATAACTATATGCTATAAACCCCTAGTATTATAGAGGGATATACCACTGCTGAGTTAAAGCTTGTAATCCACAGTGGAGAAAGAGAAAACTAAGAGGCAGATACAAAAGTCTCATTTTTTTTCATGCTCCCTGCATAGCAAACACTTATAATTAAGTAAAAACTTAAGGGGGAGTTTCAATCCACTTTTCATGACCAGTCACTTTAGGTGCTTATTTGGCAAATGTGCAGAATAATAAAATAGATTGTAGTTAAAGAAATTGTATGTGCTTATTCTAAAAATGATAGAGGAGTGTTTTACTGTGGATGTAAGTATGCTATAACAAGTTTTTGCAATGAACAGTCACTTTAGGTGCTTATTTGGCAAATGTGCAGAATAATAAAATAGATTGTAGTTAAAGAAATTGTATGTGCTTATTCTAAAAATGATAGAGGAGTGTTTTACTGTGGATGTAAGTATGCTATAACAAGTTTGTTGCAATGAATTAAGGGTGAACAGCCATAAAGAGCATCGTTCTGCCTCTTCCCTGTTCTATTTCCCTCCCTGCCCCCACCCCCCACCCCCATATGTTTTGAACCAGTGGGGGTCAAAGTGTGATAAATGCATGGTTGTGGGATTATTTCCTCCTAGAAGATGCTCTCTTAGTGTTTGTATGTTATACTGCAGTAGTAGACTTTCAATAACATCTGATGGTTTGAGAGCATTCATATGTCCAGGATTTCACCTTTTGATTTAAATGAGTCTGAAACTTCCATTGTCAGAAGCTCTTAGGAAGAACAATTCTTAAGTTTGAGAAGGTTTACTGCTTGTAGTACTGTTTGCCCTTTAAATGAAATGACCTCCCTTTCCCCACAGTTTGCTTCTAGGAAGTTATCCTGTTCTAGACAAAAGTACAAGTTTTGTCTGCTCAAGACAAACTAGGCTACTGAAGGTGACTTAGAGGATCTCACTAAAACCTAACCCTTTGTTTTGGTTTTTAAGAGGAGTAGAGCACTTGCAAATTCTTTTGCATTTACAGTACTGAAACGCAAGTAACTTATATGCAGAATTAGCTTCTGTCCTGTAGAAGAAAAATGTTGGATGTTTCTTTAGGATAGTGAAAACTTACTTGACTTATATTTCTAATTGTTGTCTGGAAAAAGTAGTAATCTAGATCCTTAGTTCATAATGAACTCATCCAATTGGTTTACTGCCTCTGTGATACTATTCTAATTTCACATGTAAATGTGTTTTGTATCAACGCTGTCCAAACTGTGCTTAATTAGTATATTTGGCAATTAAAGCAAAGACTCAAACGCACGCACAAATTTAGCTAATTTGCTTGAATGAGAAGTGATCTGTCTGCCTGCGGACATTGCTGACTGATAGATAGTTTCAAGTGCAGTCAGTTTTTGGAAGGGAAGAATCATGACCACTAAAAGCAGGAAAGTAGCTGGATCCAATAAGTCATTTTCTTATTGAGGAATGGATTCACGTTAAGCATAAGGCACTGTTGATAGCAAAATTGGACCTGACAGCTAATCAATATTTGTCTGCTTCTCATCTTCTGCTTTCTGAGAGAAGCGTTGCTCTGTGCTGTGAGTTGACTTCCTGTGGTATATAAACTATCAAAATTGCAAGGAAATAATTTGCCACAGAATGATATTTTTAGCAATGAATAGCAACTTTTAACCACTTTGCTTTGCTACCTTTTACATGTTGTATAGCAGCACTTTTTGCATCAGTATCTTAAATTTCTCTGGACGACTGGCATGTGGGAGGTGTGCTGGGAAATATGTATGTGGTACACCTCTATTGACCCACTGTATCTAATGTACAGAGTACATATGTACACATACACTCTGTGGGTACAGAAGCTGTCTAAAGTGATGATTGTAGCATAGGAGTTTTAAATGCAGCAAAAATATGGGCAAGATTCAAAGGATAAAAGCTGAAATGTGTAAATTTAGCCAGAAATAGTTCAACTCTAATGGAGAGTTTTGGCATCTTGGAAGAGGTCCTACTTTCATTGCTGCAAGACTGAAAGTTAGATCAGTGTATTCTCTTCTTACCTTAAGCCTGTGAATCTGAAATGATACTTCACTAATAATCAGGTTCAAAGTTCTTTGTTATTGACTACTGTGTTGGTTTTAATTCATTAGGGGTGGGTTGTTTATACGTGAGTAGATATCACTCGAGGCCCTAGGCAACAATTAAGCTTCATTTTACAGTGCCGCCTGTACTGGAGTTAATTTCCCTCGAGTGAAATGGGAATGGTTTGGAAAACTGAGTAAAGCTGAACTTTTCTTTCTCTACTTCCTTCCCCACCAACCCCTTCATGCACTGTAGATTCAGATGTATCAGCTCTCAAGGCTTCTTCATGATTATCACAGAGACCTGTATAATCATCTTGAAGAAAATGAAATCAGTCCCAGTCTTTATGCTGCACCGTGGTTTCTTACACTGTTCGCATCTCAGTTTCCATTAGGATTTGTAGCCAGAGTATTTGGTAAGAAAGTTTATTCTATTGCAATAATAAGCAGAACAATGTTATCCATTGTGTTTTGAAACTCTCAGGGAGTAGTTTTCTACATACTAGGGATATTTGGGGTGACTGTTGTGTGTGGCAAGTAGCAATGCTCTTCATGGTGGGATGTCAGCTCCTTTTCAAAGAGGGAAACCGAAATGTATTCTTTGAAATGTCAGACTTGAGCAATTAAGTACTTCTGCCGTTACTAGCTAAGAGACTTCTGAAGTGTGAACAGCAGGAAGTTTATTGTTGTAAATGTATTTTGTGCATCAAGCATTCAGTTTATGTCTATAGAAAAGTTCATCTTGTTGAACTTGCAAATTGAAAAAAAGAAAATGCATTGGGTTTTGAGAAAGTGTTTCTGAATAACTGATTCTAAAGTGCTTTCTAATAAAAATTCAAGTAAACTTGAACTTAAAGGTTGTTTCAGGTATTCGTGTATATATTGAACAGTTTCCTAGTCTTAGTATGCTTCTTATTCCATTTAGATCGTTTTTCATGATATGCTTCTCTTCAGATAATGTCTAGTACAGAAGGTTAAATATTGATTGTGCCTTGTAGTGTTTACAGTATCAGCATGTCAAGTACTTGGTTTTTTGTATTCTTTTATTGTCAATAAGAACTGACAGCTTAATCAAATATCTAGTAATGCAGCTTTTTTTTTTTTTTTTAATTTATCTATTTATTAATGTAAAACTCACTGCGCTCAGATATGCACCAAGAAGCTAGGAGCATATGTCATGTACTTCCTCTTAAATCAGACTTTTTTCCATTTGATTTTTCTGTTTTCATACAGCACCTTTTGTCTTTCCTTAAGAAATTCAACCTGACTTTTGTCTCATGTTTTATTACTGGAGTGTGTTAGGTTTTTAATTTGTTTGGTGTGGTGGTTTGGGGGGAAGAGGGGTTGGTTTGGTTGGTTTTGGTTTTCATTTTTTTTGACCTAGCGATTTCTCTATTACAGAGGGTGTTTTCCTTTCACAGCAAACTTGTTCTGACTGCTCTTTGGGGAACAAATGATTGGTGTATCTGTTTTTCAGTGGTATTCACGTAATCTCTTTCCCAGTGGGATTATTGAATTCCGGGACACTCAAGCATTTTGGTTTTTTTTCTTTTTAATTTGTTTTTCAAGGCTAAAGTGTTCTTTTCCTTTTTTTTTTCTTCAGTAGGCTTTGAATTTGGAAAATGAATTTTTTTAAGGCTGGGGAGGGTCAGTGTTAATTTCTCTGTAAATGAGCTGAGCAAGGCATGTTCCCATTTTAAAACTCAAAAGTCACGATGTTGTTTTGCTTCCTAATGCTTTGGATTCCTGCATCTTCAGTGTCTAATGGGCCATTGTCACATACCAGGAACAGATGGTTAATGTCTACCCGCCACAAATTATATACTTAATATTTATGCTGCTTGAATGTGCATCATGGACTTGAGAAGGGAGACTTTTAGGAACTGTGTATGAGTGAGATGGCTGCCTCACCAGTGTCCTGGTGCTACCCTGTGATACTGGATTAGGGCCAGGGATGACCTCTCGGAATCAGGATCAGAAGTTGAGTTCAGTTGCGTAGCACTGCTCTTGGTGGTGTGACAGAATCAACAGCACAGGAGGCTTATTTGAACTGCTCATGTGCTGCGTTCATCTCAGTAACTGCAAGTCCACCGCTGCTACCGAGGCCGAGTTTCTAGTTACTGTGATCAAGTTTCCAGTTTCTGTGCAGTCTGTGTCTACTGACTTCTGCAGAGCCCGGACTTTCCCCTCACATCCACATAATTATACCTCAAAGTAAGGGTTTGGGGCTTAAATTATAGCCAATGTGATTTTGAAAATAAAATGGTTGGTTATGGCATCTACACGATTGTTTTTTAGGGACTAGCTTCTGCCTGTAGAAAACAGTAAAACGTCAGCACGTTGTGTTGTGATCCGCTTCCCAATTGCTTTTCAGTCACAGATGCACTTAAAAACAGTTCATGTTTAGTTAACAGTCTATAGTCTACAGTAGACAGTAATGAAATGCTTATTGCGGATAACCGTTACAGACATAACAAGCATGCGATATTTTCTTTAATGCTCTCTCACATCTGTAAGGTGACAGAAAATGCTTTTATATGCTTTAACCTCATGTTGAAATAAGATTGCACTTCTGAACTGAATAAATCTGCAGTATGATTGATTATAAAGAAAAACATCCCAGCAAATGTATATATTTATCCAATGACTTTAGCTCTCGTTTTCAAGATATTTTAATGATTTTCTTTTTTAGACATTATTTTTCTTCAAGGAACGGAAGTCATATTTAAAGTAGCGCTGAGCCTACTTAGCAGTCAAGAAACATCTATAATGGCATGTGAGAGTTTTGAGAACATTGTTGATTTTCTTAAAACCACTATTCCAATATGACTCAAACCTCAAACCCCCCCCCCCTCCCCCCTTTAGTTTACTTTAAAAGAATCATGCGTAAGGTATATGTAAAAGTCTTCTCAGTGTGTTCCTTTTGGTTTGAAATACAAAGGAGGCATCTTCCCAGTAACTTGTCTAGAAATAAGATATGAGCCTAGTTTCAATGTGTTTTGAACTGCAATTTTAGCAAGACTTTAGTTGCTACCTCAAGGTTTAGTACAAAGGTTCTTTTGTGCCCCAGCTATTGGGAAAACATGACTTTGCTTATAAATGTCATGTCACCATTAGAAGGGTAGAAGTAACCTATTTTCCAAACCTAAGCCCTGTTTTCATGATCTGTATTAAAATCAAGGTTGAGCAAACTTTTGCTGTTCTGTTGCGTGGGTGGCTTCTATTCTCCTGGGTATCACTTTTAGGGTGCCCTCATGCAACTTCGCCTTCTCACCTCAACCCTGTCCTTGGAGGGATCACATTGGCAGGTGCTTGGTGCCAGAGGTAAAAGCCCCTGAGGATTGATCCCTGCCTTTCTTGATGATCTGTATTAAAATCAAGGTTGAGCAAACTTTTGCTGTTCTGTTGCGTGGGTGGCTTCTATTCTCCTGGGTATCACTTTTAGGGTGCCCTCATGCAACTTCGCCTTCTCACCTCAACCCTGTCCTTGGAGGGATCACATTGGCAGGTGCTTGGTGCCAGAGGTAAAAGCCCCTCAGGATTGATCCCTGCCTTTCTTGGTAAGGGAAAGGAGGACTGGAATAGTGTTATTTCACCAGTATCATTGCAACTTCATGGCAAAGGGTAAGAATAGAAAAGAAACAAAGAATTACTGATGCTGATATAGGAAAAGCTTCTTGTGAAATACTGTCAGTGGCTGGGATCTTCATCTCTCTACATCGTCTTCTTCTGCATTGAAGCTGCAAACTGAAAATGAGCCTCAGCCTAATACCTTAAACTGTGAACCTGTGAGCAGTTTTCCCCCTTCAGGTGGCAGTTTGGAGATAACAGAAGAGCTCTAGAAAACCATCTGCATATGCAGGAGTGCAGTTAACACTGATGCGTTCCTATGGCTTGGTTAATACTTGAATGTTTCAGGTGCTGTCAGTTAAGAATTCCTTTTTGAACAACGTGCAAATCTTAATTTCCTCATTGCGCTGATTGTGATTGCCATGCTAAACCTATGTCAGGGACTTTAGTGTCTGTCTTCACAACTCGCTGATTCTGGCAGTGATAGAGATGGTAGTTCAATATTTTTGATACTATTAGAAATTGAATCTCTGTCCTGTGGTCTGCCTGGGTTGCAGAGCATTTGTGCTGTGGTGAGCATGGTAGAAGTGGCTTTGTGCAAAGCCAGGTCTGATTGAGTAAAGAATGGGTTATGTTGCCTGAGCGGAGGTGGATGTGGTTGTATGCAGGTCAGCTCAGCTCTGAGAGGAAGATCTCCTGCTTGCCCGTGGTGTGGTCTCATGCTGAGCAGCCTTCTGGATCTGCCTTCACATGTAGGCTGCCTATATTCTATTGCTCCTACCTAGGCTGACTGCAGGTTGAGTTGTTTGGCTGTCTCAGCGTTGTAATTCCCAGGACCGTCCTCTTACAGCGGATAATGAAAGAAAAATGTAGACATTATGCAGGACTGTAATACACAGATGAAGAATTGACCGGGTAGCTACATAGAGGAAAATGGCACTTGCCCAGCTTGAACACCATATGTAATTAAAAGTTTTACCTCATTTGAATTACCTGAAGAACAGTGAACGTAATGCAGAACTTGTTTTGTTGGGGGATCTGTGTGTCTTCTGTTGGTGTAATGTTTGTGATCTCTAGAACAAGGAAAAGAATTAATGTCACTGTAGACATCCTTCCCTTCCTAGTCTAAACTATTTGGTAACTTCCAGAAGCTGAGAGGCTGTGACTAAATGTATAAACAGATAAGGGTCATATGGTCCCATCACTGTTAGATGCTCAGTTCCATAGTCTTCACAATGCTTTGTCACCAAAGCATCCCAATAAGAAAGTAGCGTATCTTCATGCAGAGACAGAGCACAGGGAAACTGTAACCATGAAGACTGTTTTTATAAAAGTCTATAAATGGGCACTTGGAGTCAAGAGATCCAGTTTTGAGGGTGGAGATCTGATGACTCCTGGATTATTCTTCCTCATTGTGTGATCCTGCTCCCATCACAAGCTGGTGAGACTTGAATTTAAAAATTTCTTCTTGAACTTCTTAATATTCCTGAGCAAGAGATGATAAGACTTGGTCATATTATAAAATACTTGGGTTGAATAAGACTTTTCTGCTGATATATCTCATAGTAAAAGATGGTATTTGGTAATTGTAAAAGTGATGATCCGATTTATTCAAAAGTCTATGATTTATTATGGCTACAGTAAGAACTCTAGATGCTAAAATGGTCTTACTGTAGACTTCCCCTTAAAATACTTTTCTGAGAGGAACAGGAAAAAACGTTAAGTTAATCAAGCAGAGTTGCCTCTTAGCCAAACATTCATGTGGAATAAGTGCTCTCTATTATAGTTAAAAATTGTTTTTTCTCTCATGGCAGGTGTTTGAGATGGATATTTCAAAACAGCTCCATGCCTACGAAGTAGAGTACCACGTTCTTCAGGATGAACTGCAGGAAAATGTGAATCTCTCTGATGAAGGTGAACCCCTGGAGAAGCTGGAGAGGGCAAACAGTCATCTGAAGAGACAAAACATGGATTTGTTGGAGAAGCTACAGGTAAATGACATAAGACTACGAAGTCATGGAGACGTCATTTCTATGATTTAGCCAATAGAGGAGTAAGTGTCTCTCTTAAATGTACATGAGAAGTCTCCTAGCTGCAAGACCTTAAGCAGTTGAGCAGTTCTCTTAATTACAGTGATTTACTTCTGTTAGACGTATTTTTAACTTTGCCATTCCTTGCACTTTTCCTTCTTGATTTAGGTTTCTTTTTCTCAAAATATCTTGACCCTTATCTCCCATAAAGTCTGTTGGCAAAATTTGTGTATCTTGCTGAAAAATTAGTTCTCTGTCTCTTCATCTCTTTGCTTCCCTATTGGAAAGCTTTAAGAAATAATCCATAGCACATTAGGCTTGCTTTCTCTAGACCTTTGTAGGCAGTATTGTTTTGTTTCCTTCTGCTGAAGCTCATAGTCCTACTTTTGAAAGGTGGTCTGTCTTAGCAGATGTGAATACAGCTGAGTGCCCACCAGACTTTGCCCAATAAAGTCATGCTTTAAAAAATTCTTCTCTTCCTCCTTCACCATTCACCCTTTGTCCTATAGCCTAGCCAAGACTTGTTTCAGGTTTCAGTGTGTATTGTCTTGCATTTTCCTGAAAGACAAACTCTTCTTTTTGCATCACCAGGCCATTTCTTGTTATATTTGTTAATTTGAACATGCATTGGAAGATCTCAGAAAGCACCTTCAGTTTCTGAAACCTGAAAATAGAAGCAGGGAAAAAAGGGAAGATCAAGTCCTTGTTATTTTTGTGTTTGTGGGCAAAGCGTGCTATGCTGTGTTCTTTTGATATTCAAAATAGGGATCACTTGCTTGTTTACTATTATTATTTTTGCTTTATTACTTTTATTTATTTGTTTATTTACTGCTACCTGGGCTTTTACCTCTGTTCTGAAAATGCACCAAGGGCATAGAATAATTATGAGTGACGATTTGAAAGGCTCTATCAAAGCTCTTCTCTTCTTCCAGAGTGCCGTACTGTAATGCATCTTCCTCAGTTCCTTAACCTCTTCATCTTTTTGTTTGCATAGTTTCTTCATTCCTCTGCTTGGGCCCTTTCCTAGGAACGGTCATAATTCCCCCACTTCCCACAGAGAGATGTTTGCTACTGCTGAAGTCCAGGGTTTCTGATTACTAGTCAGTGTTTTTTTTCCCCAGGGGAAGCTGTAGGTCTTTTATTGGAGAATAGGGAAAACTGTCTGCTTCTAGACTTAACGATGAGGTTCTCTTTCCCTCTAACCTCTCCATCCTGCTAATTTACTTTATTACATAGGGTTCCCATTGCTCCATCACTGTCAGACAAGTCATCTCTTCCAGTGCTACTCCAGCTGCTCATGTCCTTTTTCTCCCTGCAGCTCCAGTTCCTTGTTACTCTCAGCTGTCCCTTGCTTGCTACAACTTGCATGTCTCCTTCCCTCTCTAAAGCTTTCAGAAATCCTTCAGATTGATCTGACCACTATAAGGAGATTCTGTGTATGATACACAGTAGGCATTCCTTGTATCATCTGCCTACACAGATGTCTTTTAGAAACATCTATGTAATTAAGTTGTTTCCTTAACATATAGCATATCATAATATAAAAAAAAAGTTATTCAGAACGTCTGAACTTACTATAAAGATAATGTTATTGTTTACAGGTTGCTCATGCTAAAATTCAGAGTCTGGAATCCAGCCTGGAGACTATTTTGACTCGAGAGAACAAAATGAAGACTGTAATTCAGTCCCTGGAACAGGAGAAGATAACATATCAAAAGACTCTTGAGCAGATAATGAAGTATTTGCCAGCAGAAGTGTTGTCTGACTGTGAACTGCTCCTGAAGGAAGTAAACTACAATCCAAATAATAAAATAAAATAAGGACTAAGCCATAAACCAGGGTTTTCTAGGCAGCATTTCTTCAAAAAAGGGAAAGGAAAGACGAGTATGCTGCTTTCAAAGGACTTAGCAATAGGCAACGGTATCATCCAGAACTAGTGCTGGGACACTCATAGCTACAGATGGGCCTTCAAATGTCAGTATGCAAATTCAGGCTGTTAATTTTTTTATGATTGTGTAAATAAATCACAAGGGGGAAATAAAGGATTCTCACGTGTAATTATCATAAATAGATGTATATTTAGAGTTGACCTAAAGGAAAAGAGAAATTTCAGTAATCAAAGTGAAGATAATGGTGATTTACAAATTCAGTCTGGATGTGCTTTCTCTTGTAGTGAAATGAGGAATGCGTGTCTTTATATATAATGTATGTTGAATAATACTTGAAGAAAAAAAAAGAAGAATGTAATTTTCCCTCCAAAGAGCAGCATGTTTCACATCTTCTGTGGAAAATCTGTGTGAACTCATGCGTGCCTCTCTTAATTCTACTGACATTGTGTGCACAGACCAATAAGCAGAATAAGTATCATGACTTGGTTCGTACAGAAAGAGCTCTAGTGCCATCCGCTGCCTGGGCTGTACTGGTCAGCAATGTAATTCCACATGCATGTTGGAACTGGAAACAAAAAGCATCATGTCATAGCTCCGCCTCCATAGCTCAGAGCTAAGAAATAGGTATCTATACACACCCGCAGAACTTGTAAAGACAAGAGCTAACGGTGACTGCTACTTCCTTCCCGGCCTGTTTGCTTCCACCTGTCCTGGGGTTGGTCATGATGACAGGAGGAAGGAAGCAAGGCTGTGGGGTGGTATTTATTCTGATGTTAATTTTCTGCAGGAGGCTTGCTGTCATAAGAGTATGGCATGTAAGAAGTTCTCATTTAACCAAAGAAATACTACAAGAAGCCTTGTCTTATCGTAGCGGGAGCCAGAAAGCTGTTCTTAAATTTTATTTGAAGAGAAAATTGAGGCGGGTTGCAGGAAGTTGAGCATAAAGTGCACGAGAGAGGACCAAGCAAGTTTCAAATATTATGTACCTTTCAATTCTCACATACACAGTGGATATACTGGGATTCTGAAGTACAGGTGCAGTTTTAATAATGCTTTCCAGGTTATTCCTGTTTTAATACTGCTTTGTGGTCTTCTTTTTAAAACAGAAGTTATGAATTTGTGTGTTCTGGGCAGAAGGTAGGTAAGCTCTGATCATTTCAAGGGAGAAAATATGTTTATAAAGGTATAAAAAGATGCATATAGATTTGAAAATGTTTTTGAATGGAGTTTTTGAGAAGACAGACAACTGTGTAATAGACACGTATTTTGGAGTGCATGTCTGAACCGTTAACTGAGTGTTACAGTGGCTCATGTTATCTCTTACCATTTATACTGTATTTCAGGAAACACTTATTCTTTTTAGTAGGAAAAACAAAAAAGCGAAGTGCCAAATCCAGCAGTGTCTTTATGCATAAGATTGTCCGATTTAGAAAGCAAGGACTGAATATCACGGCTCTTTAAGTATTGTGCTTTATGTTAACATAGAAGTGAGGAACAGCAATGCTGATTTGCTGCACGCTGCTGTGGAACTTAGGGGCTTGGGGGTCTCCTGTTCTTTTGTTGTTGTTGTTTTTTACTTCCATGGTGTTTTATTTGATTAAAGATTGATTTACTTAATAGTCTTTCTTTTTACAGTTGGGGTGCAAGGTCTTAACACTGTGTATAAAATTATGTGGAATCTGTCTAGATATTTCAAGAACATTGTATTGTACTAGGTGGGAAGATGCCAAGTGAAAAGGCAGTTCTTTGCAGTTTTGTTCAGAGCAAGTTTTAGCTGATGTGTACATACAAAACATATCCCAGGAACTGCAGTAGTGTGTATTACAAAGAATCAAGGTTATTCAGATACGTCTTTTTTTTTTTTTTAAAAGATGCACTGAATGTGCTTTATCCTCTGTTTCACTTATAAAACTTTTCATGTTGCCTGGAGAGGTGCACTGAATGTGCTTTATCCTCTGTTTCACTTATAAAACTTTTCATGTAATGCCTGGAGAAATTCCAATAAATGTCATTGCTGCATTTCCCATGGCCTCTGGCTAGTTTTATTTTTCTACGCTTCAAGTACCAATCTCATTCTCAACAGTACTGTTTACATGAAAGATGAAAAGGATCTGTTTTGTTTCTCGTTGTGGGGAAGAAAGCCATAGGATTTGTAGAAACGCATGGGGAGGATAGAAATTCTTATTGGGGAGAATAGTCTTGCATTGTTCTTAATAGAAGATTAAATGATTAAAGGGTATTTTTCTCCTGTAGCAGTTCATTTAGTACGTATACATGTTGAGAATAGTAATTTGATGAACTCCACGCTGTACATCTAGCTTGGGAGGAGCAGGACGACACCGTATCAACAAGCAGGAATAAACTACAGAAGTGAAACCACAATGAGGTAAGTGCCTCATGACATTACGGCATTCGTGATACCATTTGTGTTCTGGATGCAAGCGTGGCTTGTAACTGGGTATCTCTAGGGTGTCTAGCTTGAAGTCTGCACGCAAGCAGGTATGCTCCAGACCATCTTCAGATGAATAACCAGCAAGATTATCTAGAAGACTGTGAAGGGCGTGTGTGTTTGTGTCCATCTGTTTGTCTCTCCCTGTGTATCGTATAGATAGTTTTACAGCTGTTCTGTTCTGGTTGCAGTTGTGCAACTGTGAAGAGGGAAGTCTGAGGTGCAGTGCGCCGGAGACAGCTGCAAGGATATTTGCTTGGGAGAAGGGACGGTTCCTGGGTTTGGACAAATTGCTCATTTATTCCTATATCTTGTTTTTCTGTTTGGAAAAAAAAGTTTTCAGAATAAAGCTATTGTTCTGTCTGAGCTAAGCACAACAGCACTCTCAGTTCTTGCAGTCAGCTTGGGGAGAACGAACTCGGGAGGAAAAAGTATCTGCTGTTTTCAGGAACAGCTAACTTAGACTGGTTTCTGCTGGCAGAGGGCTTTTTTAAAAGTCTGGGAAGAGATCCATCCTTTTAGCTAGCAAACTAGCTTGTGAATGAGGAGTACTACTTGCCAGGAATGCAGTTGAAATAGGTCAGTCTGGTAAGAAGGGCTAACACAGGGAACTCTGGTATTCGCATCTTTTATGGACAGAAAACTCGGCCACAAAGTTGTTTGTTTGGTTTTTTTTCTCTTCTAAAAAGGAGAGTATGTATTTCTCTCCTAAAAAGCGGAATATTTATTTAAGATGCCTTTAAGTTGCATTTTGTTCACTTTTCTCCAAAAAAGCATTAGATACTACTGAAAAATCAGCCTCCTGATAAATGGCATGTTCCAGTTGAAGACCTGACTTGAAATCACAAATCTAGCTAATCTTAAGTGGTTTGATTATGCCCTCTTCAACATGACACTGCTTTGCTTAATATCACTACGAGAAAGCTGAACAATTGTAACATAGGAAAGAATTTCGGCAGTTTGGTCCAAGAATTTGATATTACTAGCATGATCCACAGGGTCTACACTTGGACGCTTAATCTAAACCTAAAACCACATAGGTATTAGTGTGTTGAGGTGAATAACACCAGGCACTGTTAATAGTAATTATCCACTCAGTCTTTGTAGTCATAGATGGGTGTTGACAGGCATGTGCAGGCCGTAACATTTCAAGCTTTATGCCAGGCTACACCATCCATTTGAAGAATTGTAATTGATTCTGTATTTCTGTAGTTCAGCTTTTACTGTCAGTGTTAACTACTGTGAATGCATTTAACGTATGCTCTGCCTTCCTCAGTCTTTCTGGTGACTAGAAAGAACAAAATTTTAACTTTCTTTTCCAAAAAGGCATATTGAATGCTTAGCTGTATCCTTCCTCCAGACACCTGGTGTGCAAGGGATAGAGTTTATATGCTTAAAGTTTAATATGTTAGCTCATTCTGTCTGAAAGCATATTAAACTCGGCAGCGACAGTAAAAAGCTGGGGAGTAAAGCAGAGATTACTGTGTGCCTTGAGCAGCTAATGGGTTGTGTGCTGACTGGCTTGCAATGAAGGGGAATCTGGCTGGATTGGTACTTGGTGTGTTGTTTGCTTTTGCTTTTATTTTAATGTTGACCTTAATTCTGGACCAAAGGAAGGAGCTGGTGGTGCTCCTTTACCAAAATGTTGTGTTGGGGTTTCATTTGAGTTGAGAAGGTTTTCCACTCCTTTACTATTCTCTTCAGAACACTTACTCAGCAACCACTTCTTAACAAGGGACTTGAGAATTGTTGTTTGTAGTCTTACCATCACAAGAACCTCTCTTGGAGCTTATCCAAACTGTTCCTGTACTCAAATTACAACTTACTCAAGTCTTCACTCTGATAAAAGAAAGTTAGAAGGGTTTAATATATTGGTTTTATTTTTGGTTGGAGTGCGTGCTGAGAGATGACATAAATGCCATACATCCTGTCCTGCCGGAACGTACATGGAGGGAAGTATTGAGTGAGCTTGTGCTTGTGAAACGCTGGACTAAGAGATGTCACTTCTTAGTCTGGGAAATAGGTCTGTATCTGACTTCAAAACAGAGACCTAGTTGCACTGGCTGTGTGTACTCTATGCTGTTACCTGTCCGAATGATTACTTCAGTCGCCTGCGTACACTTACTATTTGGAGTTGCAGATATTTAGATGTATACGGCCATTTTTGTCTAAAAAGCTCAAACTGCTTGTACCATCCAATTTTGAGCATGAATGAAGCAGGAATGAAGCATTCTGTATAGTAAAAGCATTCTCTTCACATCCAGAGTAGCCGTCCAGCTGAAAACCTTGTTTCAGAACAGAAGAAACACACAGTGAAGAAAGAGCTGGTTTGAGCCTATAGTTACTTTTCACTTGGCTGGGCAAGTGGGCTACCCAAAATAGAATCATAGAATGTCTCAAGTTGGGAGGGACCCATAAGCGTCGTTGAGTCCGACTCCCTGCTCCTTGCAGGTCTACCTAAAACTAAACCATATGACTAAAAGCATCATCCAGATGCTCCTTGAACTCTGACAGGCTTGGTGCCATGACCACTTCCCTGGCGAGCCTGTTCCAGTGGCCGACCACCCTCTCAGTGAAGAACCTTTTCCTAATGTCCAACCTGAACTTCCCCTGGCACAGCTTCATTCCATTTCCTCATGTCCTGTCGCTGGTCACCAGAGAGAGGAGATCGGCACCTCCTCCTCCACTGCCCCCCTTGAGGAAGGTGTAGACTGCGATGAGGTCACCCCTCAGCCTTCTCTTCTCCAAGTTGAACAAACCAAGTGACCTCAGCAGGTCCTCTTAAGTCTTGCCCTTCAGGCCTTTCACCATCTTGGTCACCCTCCTCTGGACACACTGTAATACTTTGATATCCTTCTTATACTGAGGCGCCCAAAACTGCACACAGTGCTTGAGGTGGGGCTGCACCAGTACAGTGTAGAGTGGGGCAATCAACTCCCTTGACCAGCTAGCGATGCTGTGCTTGATGCACCCCAGGACACAGTTGGCCCTTTTGACTGCCAGGGCACACTGTTGACTCATATTCAACTTGCCATCAACCCAAACCCCCAGATCTCTTTCCATGGGGCTGCTCTCCAGCCTCTCGTTCCCCAATTTGTACGTATAACCAGGATTACCCTGTCCCAGGTGGAGAATCTGGCACTTGCTCTTGTTAAATTTCATATGGTGATTGCCCAGCTCTCTAGTCTATCCAGATCTCTCAGTAAAGCCTCTCTACCCTTGAAGAAGTCCACAGTTCCTCCTAGTTGAGTATCATTGGCAGTCCTGGGGAATAGAGATACTCAGGGGCACAGTGTGAAGAGTAGATCCAGGCTAGCCGGAGCCTGGAAGCAGCTGCAATAACACCATGCAAAGTCTGGCTTGCTAAACATCCAGGAATACGGCTGGGTCTGTGCATGGCTCTGTGACGGCTGAACATCACCTCTGTGCTGCATCTCAGGGCTCCTTGCTTCAGACGAGGTCAAGTCTGGTCCCGTGGACTCAGCGCCCATTTGTCCAGTGCAGTTTGTGCTCCTGAAAGACGTCTTCCAGTTTAGTTTTATGTGCCGAGACAGCGCTATGATGCAAACCAAATCAGAGTAAGTAGGGATGATTTCCTTCAAAGCGTACACCTGATGCTAACTAAAACCCTGCTGTAAGCCCCCAAAGCCAGTCAGCATCCCATCAGCGCTTCTCCAGGAGGACACAAGACTGGTTTTGTATGAAGCTGCCGGGCTGTCTGCGCTATCCTCTCCAGCACTTGGTGAAGGGTAATTTTTTTCCAATGCTACAAAAAAACATTTGCCTTTAATTTTTTAGTGATCAATCTGCTAAAGTTGATGCTTCAGAAGAAATCGTAGTTATTAAATTTGTACCTGAATATTGTCCACGAGGTGTCACTGTTGCTTTTGTACGTGCGGCTCGTGCGCATATGTGACAGTGTCATTGTTGCACGGCTCCTGTGCTCTGCACAGTGCGAGCAGCACGCTATGGCTCTTATTTTAGAGAGGAGAATTAACTTGTTCTCCTGCCCGACGAAGCACGATGCGCTATTTGCACACTATTTGTAATAAAATGTGATGTTCACGGTCAAAGAATTTATTGTAATGAGAGGGCTTACCAAATAATAGATATGGCCTTCTCAGAAACGGATGCCTCAGTTGCAGTGTTTAGCCTCTGCTCTTGTGTGAGAGAACTATGGAAGCACTTTTACACGCTACAACAGGCATATTGTCCCCAGCAATCTGATCCTGGGTGTCTCCTTTTGTACCGTTCTGGTCGAGCAGGATTTAATTTTATGTCTCTTGAAACCAGCGTTGAGCTGATGTGGTCTAACTGCAGTCCGATTCTGCACTTACTTGTTTTTATTTGTTTATATAAGGCTTCCTTGCAATAAGCTTCCCTAGGCCCGTTAAGTCTCAAAGAACCAGCCCTTCTTCCCAGGTTTTCTTTTAATTAATCTAACTGGGTTTTCAGTGATCAGAACAAAAATGAAGGATTTGCTCCTGGTTTTTGCAGAGCTACAGAGAAAACATGATTTGCTGCTTCCATTTTCCAGTTAACACTTTTTCCCTCCAACAGTGTTGCTTTCAGATGTCGCGCTCGCTCTGAAATGTGGAGGACACAGTCAAGACAACATGCTGTTTCAACCACCAAGACACAGCTGTTCTCAAATACGTCTGGACAACAAGCGCAAGGCATGTTTGCCTCCCGACCAGAGCCTAATATTCAAACTATACTCAGGTAATTATGGCATCAGCATTTCCCTGGGGACTTCCGGGCATAAACAAAGAGACCATATCTCTTCTACAATGCGTTTGCATCTCTAAAAGTGACAAATTATAGATGGGCCTAATGGGTTGAAGGTGCTTAAAGCAGGGCCAGTGCACTTCATGTGCAATATACCATCATTTGAAAAGCTATCACGTTGTGGAAACATCATTCAAGGGCTAATTTAAATAATACTAACATCTAAAATGAAGGCATGCTCTGACATTTGTAGGTTTAATGTCTATTTCTGCACTCTACCAAAATAGATGGGCTGTGGGTGGATCTATGATTATTGCTGTGCATTAGCAAGACAAAAATTGTGTAGGCAGCTGGTATTATGCCTGGGTAAATACAGATGAGAGAGAATCTACAGAGTAATTTTTTGATGTCACATGTTTATTTAAGAAACAATTAGAAACAACGTTAACTTCGGCGGTGCTTAAGGCTTTGGAGCGGGAGAGAGGATCTTAAAAATTCGGTGACCAGGCACAGCTCCATCCTGCATAGCCTGCGGTCCCGGTAGCAGGGATGGGGTTGCGCAGCCCAGGGAGCAGCGATTCCCTGCCGTCCTTTGCCTACTGAGCAATCACAGCTGCTGTTGCTGGATGCATTGGCAAGCTATCATCCCGACCAGAATTTGTGATGTTTGTGTCCTCTGCCCTTGTGGTAATCCTGAAAGCTTCAGAGGGCTTTAATGGGCTGAAATGGGTATTTTTTTGCTGACTCCTGGTATTGCATGTTGTGGAAGGAGCAAAGGTAGCAGTCTTTTTGGAAGAACATCAATTTATCACTTTCTGGCTAAAACAAGTAAAAGCTACGTGGTCCTTCCTACTCCAAATGGACCAGTGAAGGGAAGTGTGAGGTATGTCGAACCACTGAATTGCTTGCAGTGGCATAACTGCTTTTAGTAACATGTGCTTGCGCGTAACTATAATAACATGTCAATTGGAGGGTAACTTCTCACGGTTTTCGAATGGTGACCAATAGGTAAAGTTCTCCACAAAGCTTTTGATTCCTCTTTTCTGTGTACAAATAAACTTGACACAGTGCTGCAGTAAAATTCTGATTTGTAGGAAAGGGTTGGATGATTTGGTTATGTCAGTGGGTGGGGGGAACGTAAGAGTGCAGTGGAGGATAGCCCAGCTCTGACACTTGGTACCAGCTCTTCTACAGCCTGACTGTGCTGCAGGTCCCCATTGACTTTCTCCTCAGAACAAAATGTGCAGACTAGTATTAAACTGGGGGTGTGTGTCTTTTTTCCTCATATTTTTCCAACTTTTTATCCTCTGCAGGAGGATGGGATCCTGCTGTGTATCTTGTTTTCCTTTCAGGCCAGCTGGTCCCCGCTTGTTTAGTCTTTCCCCTCCTGCTCATATTCTTCATAAAGGGTGAGATCACTGACATTGGTTTGTGGGCGATGTTCTTACCGACCCCAGCCTGCTGGAGAAACGTAGCATCAGAGCTCTGCCGTTTTCCAAGGACTGCATTTCTATCAGCCCGATGGGCAGTAGCATTGCTGCCCATCTCTTGTGAAAAGGCAGAGAGCCTTGTCTGGCAGTTCCTTGGGGTTAGTTCGCATGCAGAGGTTATGCAAGAGGATGCTTCATATGCCTGGCACAGCTGGCTTCTTGTTAAAGGTCCAGGACTTGGATGACTGTAACACCCCTAGTACATGAAGGTATTGGGGGTTTTTTAACTGCCTCTCAGTGGAAGTAAGCCTGATGCGGTTAAACAGCCCTGGAGGAAACTTTAGTTTAGCTGAGGGGGCTGGGGATGTGTAAAGTGATTGTGCGTGGGCAGGCAGGAAGAAATGGAATTACGGCAGGAAATCATAAAGTAGATGTGAAAAACACTTCTGCTCTTACAGCACATGATAATATGCCAATTTTTGAGGATTTCTGGCTTCTTGACATTTGTCCTACTTACTCCTTACAAAAAGTATGTATTTTTCCTAGCACCACATGAAATGATCATAGCATCCTAGAGAGCCAAAGCACTAAAATGGTGCAAAGTTGCTAAGTGGAGAACCCTGCATTTTGGAAACGATGTTTATTTGTGATATAACAGGGCCTAGTAGGGAGATGCTACGACATAAGTCTGGTAAGACGGCAAAAGATGTACAGTGTCCAAATAAATTTACCATTAAATCAAAGAAGTGGGAAGAAGGATGAGGGTGAGTTGGTAAGAAGAGCAACGTGGGCCCGGGGCAATTATGATCAGTTTATGCAGATATACAACTGTATTGCAGATGCCTGTTTTTAGAAGTGGGAAGGTTTGATTAAGTCTTTATCAAGCTTTTTGGCTCAGCACTGACTTTCTAGAGACACCTCCAAAGATTAAATCTCATTCATCTAATTTTGTGTTCCACCTTTCTCTGGCTGTGGTGGGTCCTAAAACATTTGCCTATTCCTTTCTTCTCTCCCACCCACCCCAAATACCAGCAAGAAGAGCAAGCAGAAGTGTGGTACCTCCTCTCTCTCCCTCTATATAATAACCTAATGGTTAGCACAATTGTTAAGGAAGCTAAAGGCCTGATTTCTGGTCAGAAATGCATCCTGGAAAAATGCAAGTGGAAATATGTAACACAGCCTCCACAGCCTGTTTGTTTATTCTTGTACTTAGAGATTCAAATAATAAGCGTGATTAGACCCTCAAAGGATCTCAATTACTGACTCTCTCTCCCATTTATGGCATGCTTTGAGGGAAATTACAATGAACATGCTATTAAACAAAACATGAACCCTCAGGCTATCTGGGTTATGGCAGATCCTCTGCTCCTTGGAGTGTGCATAAGCCTCTCTCCCTGCTCCCCTGTGTGAGCCAGGACCCTGACAGGACTTTCTGGCCCTTCCTTGCTCCCGGACCCCAGAGTCGGGGTCTCCAGCCACCACGTCAGGGAGGGCAGGAAAAGGAGAAGAGGGGAGTGTGGTGCTCTCACTGTCCCTCCACGCATGCTGAGACCTGAGGCACTGCTGTTCTCCAACCGCAGTGTCATCCAAGCTATTAGCCTTTTTTTTTTTTTTTTTCCCTTCCCTGGGATGAGGGGAAAGAAAAGGGAGTCGGAGTCTGAAGAGAGTCTCAGTGTAAACCTCTGAACATAGAAATTAACTGTAGTCCATCCTGTGTACAATAGGAAAATGAATAGCAAAGAAACTTTGCCTGGAGCTGCAGGGAAAGGCGGAGAAGGATTTGCTGCTGCAGATGCCTTAAGTAGATAGAGTGTGCTGAAGTTTAGGTCCTGGTTCAATATATCTATCACAAAATAAATGTGTGCTCTACCACCATCTGTAATATGTGCACAGCAGCAAACCGCTCCAGACACAGCTAGAAGTGAAACAGCCCAAAGCGGGGGAAGGAAAAGGAGAAACAGAAGGGAAGGAGGGAACGTGAATTGCAGGAGAGAACAAGGTGGGGTTGCATTGGGCATGCGAGGAGAAACCTGTGCCGCTTTTCTTTGCATGCTGGAGGTGCCTGTCACCATGAGGTCTAGAGTCACAAATCAGGTTGGTGATAATCTCTCCTGGACTCTGCCAGCAACCCTCTCTAAGCTGTAAACATTTCAAGATATAATGGTTCCCCTCCCTTTCACTATAACAAAGTAGGGAGGAGAAAGCACCTACAACCAAATCCCTGGTAGCCCCAGAAACACCCTGACGGCCCCCACAATCACTGCTCCCCACAAAGAGGGTTCCTTTTCCTATGTGAAACAAGCCACGTGCTAGGTTTTGCCACAAAACCAAAGGCACTTTAGCACTGAAGTGAGTAAACTTTTCCCCCTTCCCAAAGAGCAAGTTCAGCACCATTCAAACTTCTGAAATCCGGGAAAGGAAGAAGTGAGCTTTTGAGTGAAGATCCAGTACACAAAACCCCCGCATCTATTGGGCTTGACCTCTGAACTGTGGGTGAAGAGGAACTCTTATTTTCAGAAAAATCCAAATACCAAGCCAGGCAGTTGAAGCATGCGACCTCTTTGGGGTTAGCTTTTTGTAACCCTCCAAATGCAACAGCATCCATCTGGTCTGTTTGTTGCTTTTTTTCCTTTTTTTATTTTTTAATGTTAAAAATATACATTGCTCTGTGCATGTTAATGATAAATACAATTTCAGTACAGAGGACTCAAGGGTGTGTAGCATATTTCTTTCATTTTGCAGGGCCAATAAAACTTGTGTACTGAGAGTGTCTTCCTTTGGGCATCTTTTTACCGAAGCTTTTAATACTTCCTTTCCCTCCACATGAAAAGCCACACACAGTCATGGCTATTATAGCATGTAGGATTAACTTAAAGTACAGCATTGAGCTTGCAAAGGTTTGGGGTGTTGAGCTTTCTGCAAAGTCTGCTTCCGAAGTACTTAAGCACTCTTCTCATTTACATAATCTAATTGTTACATTCGTTAACATTCTCTCTTCTAAATCCTACATCTGATCTCCACTAGGCAAATGTTGTCAGAGCAATTAAATAGAAAAGCATTAGATGTAGACGGGAGGAAAAAGAAAGCAAAAAGATGATCACCAGTTTCTCAGCAGGGTTTGCAGCCCTTTAACCACAGCGCAGAGCTGATGTGGTTGCTGATTCTACCTCCTTACTCAATTTTGTCCCTAATAGCCATGGAAACAAAGAAATGTCAGTAAAAGTAACCGTTTCACTCAGTTCCTTTCTGACCACAGCCTGCACTAAAAGCTTTGTTATTGGCTTTCTGCTCTGCATGCTGGAGAGAAAGGAGGGAGAAAGCAAGGTGGCTCACAGAGGGCAAGGATCCCTGCAGATGTGGCAGGGAGGGGTAGACCAGCAGGGCGCCAGGCTGAGATGGTGATGACCCGGGCAATTGAGAAGTGATGTAATCTTCAGAGAAAACAAGACCATCTCAGTGTGCCCTCCCTGCCTGCCTCCTACCCCTGCTCCTTACGCTTCAGCCCAAAAACCTAAAGGGAAGGGGCAGCTGCAGGTGGTGGTAGAGCAAGCCAGAAGCAGCAGAGAGAGCTCCACGGAGGTGTGTGGACAGCAAAGGCGAGGCGGACTCTGGGGGCTGAGGAGTAGTCTTCCTTTGCTCTTCGCCAACCTCTCAGCAAACCCCCGATGAAGGCCAAGATGGGGCTGGGAAGCAGATGCGGGTGGCTCTAAGCAAAAGGAGCATAGGGACCATGAGGGCTGAGAGAGGAGAAGACTTGGGGAGGGCGGTTGTCATCAGTGTGGGAAATAGGCAGGAGGCAGCTGGGGACATCAAGCTGTGAGAAAGGAGAACAACTTTTCTTTAAGAAAATGGGTGGAGGAGGCAAAAACTAGAATTGGGGAAGTGTACATGTGGGTTGCGGAGGAGGTGTCAAACGGGACAACATCAGTGTTTCCCAGATGAAGGCTGTGCAATGCCCTGGCTGGAGTGTGAGGTTCAGCAGGCTATACTAACAATAAAAATAAAAAAAAATAAAAAAAGAAAGAAAAAGATGGTCACATCTGATAGTCACCAGTAGCGTCAGGCTATGAATAGGAGTACTTGAAGGTGGTGATTAAAACGTCTCCTGCTCTTTTTGCAAAACCCTCAACTGTGAGGGAACTTGGTAGAAAACAGTCAAAACTGTTAGTCATTCTCTATTTTGTTTCTATCACCCCGATAGAAAAACAGCTCCAAAAAAATTCAATCCGCAGAATTTTATTCATTCCTCTAACAAAGAGAGTTATGGGTGCTTGCTGCTAGGTTTTGGGAGACTGAAAAGACTAATGAATCTGAAACACAGGCTTTGTGTAAATTTGCAAAAGATGCACAATGACAAACTCTTATAGAACTTTTTTTTTTTAAATCTATGAAGATTAGTTTAACCACAGTGCTGTTGGCCGTAGTGTCTAATTGTTATCGTCTTGGTTTCCAGATAAATTCTTTCAAGAGACTCCCACTGAATGGAGATACCCACACAAACCTGGGTTTGTCCTGCATAGTCGTGAGCTGTCACCTCAATAGCGCCACAGAGGTTATTCTCTAGAAAATGATGACTGGGAGCTAACATTCATGAGGATTATTTTAAAGCATTGAGCCATGACTCAACTTTCTTAAATCCAAAGGAGATAGAGTATATGTGAAGAATGATTGCTGCTAGAAACAGGATTGAAAGAGAAGTACTGTATTAAATATATGCTTAAATGCTTCACAAAATTCTTAATAGAATATATACTTACGCTTACTGAAGTATATACTGGAAGAGGATAGTGTCCCTCTGGAACAGTTAGGTAGGGCTAGAAATCTTGGCTGTGTCTTGGATGTCCTTCAAACCACTGCAAAAGAGAAAGTCTCATCTCAAAGCTAAGGAAAGGTGATGGGTTGGAGGACAGTTATTGTCCAGATTTACCCCATAACATGAGGCACTTATTTGATTGTTGCTATGCACTGTGCAGGAGGGGAGGAGTGGGAGACCTCCAGAGGATAATCCAGATCTCACGCGAACTTTCAAGTAATTTAGTCTGTCTAAGACTGGAATTGCTCTCTGGAGGGTCCTCTCTTGTTTCACTGACTTTTGAGGAAGTGTTAAATTAATTGGGTGCGCCTAGGGTAAACCTAGGCCTAAATGATGGGATTTCCCTTTTGTTGAAATGGTGCTATCTTTGCATGCCGTTTCCTGGCTTGTGAACACCTCTTGTGTCACATAGTACCCAAAAGGGTAAAATGTCTGCCTATAACACACCATACTTGAACCTACTACCAGAGCACAGGCATGTGGCAGAGGTGTTAGGCCAGGGACCTCCGGCTCTTCAGAGCAGACTCTGAACATGGAGGCAAGTGATTGTTCAAGGGTCTATCGCTAAAATGGCCAGACACGTAGGACCAGGTTGCAGCCAGCCCAGCACTAGCGTTGCAGGTTGTTTCAGTTGTGGAGTCCTACTGCAGATGAGAAGGTCCAACCTTCAACTGACGCTGGTAATGTGGCTGCACTGGGAAATGGCGATGAAACACCTATGTGCTCTTGCAATGTGTCAGCAGCAGGTGACAGCAACAGAGATCTGAGCTACTCTACCTGCTCAGAGGTGGTTACCTTGACGTAGGTTTTGCATACGTATGGATGCCACTGGGTCAAATTTGGTGATGGTTTTACAAGTCCCCCTCATAACCTTGGCTGTGCGTGACTCCTCAGTGTTGAAAGCCTTCTGGAGCTCTTGGCTCTCCTCAGTTCTCCTTGCTGATGGCGGGCTTTGGTTCTGCATAGATTTACGCCAGGGGAAATTAACAATTCTCACCAAACTTCTCCTTAGGTTTCTAAATGAACAGATATGAGTGCAAGAAGAAGTATTAGCAAAATCCCACTCATCAGAGTTAAATCTCTGCTTCCGTCACAGAATTTCTGTTGGCTCTGAATAGCAGCACTTACCTGTGCTGGTCAATGCAGCTGCAGACAACAGGGTAAATATTGCAATAAGGGTGAATGCCAATATGTTACACATGCATTTTTAAAGGTATCTGCTGTATTACCATAGGTCATTTAAACAAGATTTTCTTGTTCTGGAGCCTGAAAACAGTATAGCAAAATGTTAATGTTGGGGTTTTTTCTACTTTTTTTTTTTTTTGGTAACTTTAATCATCTTTCTGTATTTCAGGGCTGGAATGTAATCATAAAAGTTAACATGGCTCTTCAGATTGTTCTTCTTTCTGTAAGCATGGCTTCATAATGGAGATTTAGTGGGCTGTAAACGGGATGTCGTATGGTGCTCTCTGTCAAAAATTAATGATGGCAATGAAGATTAAATTATTCTTCCATGAAAATACAGCACATACGCAGGGAGATGTTTGCAAGCAGGCTTAAAATAGGCCATTCCCTGAGGACAGCCTGGGAAGTTTACTGGCTGCCCCCTGTTCCTGGTGAGAGTCTGGGTCTGCCACAAAGGGGAGCTGTGTTTAATTCCTGCAAAACCCTGGGACACAAAGGGAGGCTTTTGTTTCTTTTCCTTCCAGGTGGAAGCTGTAGGCTGTGGTGCCTGGATAATGTGATATTTGGCTACCTGCAGTGTACTCCCATTGCTCCAATTTGCACTGCTGGCCTCCTTTCCCTGCCCTTCTTTGTCAGAGCTCAGAGCATTTCAGTCTGTGGGGATTCATTGTGAATTCAACTGTGCATGTTGAGGGGGGTGGAGGGAGAGGGAGAAGGGATTTTCCACAAATGGAAACCGAAAACCTGCAGCATATCTATATGGAAAAGGCTTCTACTCCATCATCTGCTTCTGATGTTTTTTCCCCTAGATGCAGCACGAACATGTCAGTGGGAGAAAAAAATATTATGTTTCCTGAGACAGGTTTGTCCTGATGCTGGCTAGTATGGATTGCCTGGTGTGCCAAGCAAAGCTGTTTCATGTGAGGCATGGTTTTCTGTAATGCAGCTCTCAGGAAGCCTGTGTGGCTGCTTTCTATTTCGTTTTTTGGCAGTAGGTGGCTGTCTGCCTCTGCAGAGGCTCAGCTCAGGCCAGAGTATTCCCCAAGCTGCCTGCTTCTACATTCCCCAAACCTGTTTTCCATATTACCGCTCAGTAAAGATGTAAATATTAAGCAGAAGATTTCACACCTTCTACAAGGGCATGGCTTTCTCAGTGAATTCATTCCTGGTATTGGGGAGAAAATTAGGAAACTACATCTTGGAGGGAAGACGTCATCGTGACCTTTTATTCCCTTGTGGAAGAACTACTACCAATATTCCAGTTCAATGATCTTTGTCTTCTCACGGCTTCAGCAATTACTGGTTAGGATCCTGAAAAGCATCAGGTTTAGGGGTTTTTACATTTTTGAACGCCGCCTTTTTTCTTAGGATTGTGAGCCACCTTGATTTTTTTTTTTTATCCCCCCATCACATCCTGTACGTCTTCTCATGTGAATCCCACTGTGGGTAGATCTTTGTAGCTGTATAATCCTTTGAGCCATCTAGACCTCGAAAAACACCTCTTTCTCCCTTGTTTTTGAAGCCTGTCGTCTAAGAAGACAACGCATTTGTGTATGCTTAGAATATATGAGCTGATAGAAGCAAAAGGGGAAAAAGAGGCGACTACAGTACTGACTCCATCCCCTTGCACGGGGAGCACGGTCCTTTGTGGTGGAAAGCAGCTCATTTCAAACAGGTACTGCACTGGACCTTTGGCGTACACGGGTGTATAAACTGAAGCGCACCTGACATTCTAACTCTCCTTTGAAGCTCCATCATGATAGTGAAGGTAAAAATGTATCTGATATGTAAAAACCGACTATTGCTGTCTCTTCGCAAAGATCTCTGCTCCTTCGATTACTTGCATTTTTCATGGGGAAAATTACTACCCTGATAGAGTTAGTCGTTCAGTGAGCAGTGAATATTGTTATTGTTGTTGTTGTTGCTCAGAAATTAGCTGAATAACGTAAATTATTCTGGTAAAGTTAACCCAACCAGTGTGCAAGCATGTCTTTCTGTTTTGACCCGTCAGTTTGACGTTGCCGGCACTGGTTCCTGCTTTGGGGCAGAGATGACCTCTCCTGCCGGCGGCAAGGGAACCTGGTAGGGCTTCTCAGGTTTGCCTTTTAAATATGCCCTCTATATCTGGGTAGGTGTGTGGCATTTTTGATGTTGCTGTTCTTTGATGTGGGGAATGGTGTCTTTAATGAGATGATTTTTTTTTTTCCCCCTCAGAAAAGTAGATTTTACTTTACATGCTAACACATGATCCCTGCTCTTCCAGTTGTACTGGGGAGAACTGCTAACTGGGAAGTAGCCACCTAGCATGGCCTGTCTGGAAGACAGAGTGAGGACAAAATAACCCCCCATGCCTCTGTGACCATTGCCCAATACACTGTATACTCCTGTGCTATGTGGTGGGCAGCTGCCTGCACCAATTTTCATCCTCCACCACACACATACTTTCACATTTTCCTATTCTAGTCACTATATGGAGATCTCTGCCATGCCTCCAAAGTATGCATTTTGCATCTCTGGATTCAGCGCAGCGGGTCTGATTAAGTCCTGTAAGCTGTGTAGCCATTTCTATCTCTGCAGGATGAATGCAGGTAAGGTCTAAAACACCTTAACAATAAAGTCCTCTCAGCTTTGGCACAGATCAGGGATTTGCCACCTGCTCTGTATATCCAAGCAATTTGCAGCTGCTGTTGCAACCCAGGGATGAGTATCTGTGGGCCTGGGACAGAGACCAGACTTGTGGGCAGCCTGTGGAGAGAGGATGGCAATGTGCTCCACATCGCAGAATGAGCTGGAGAAGTCTGCCGTGGGTTTCCGCAAGGCTGCCTCCGAATGTTGCTTCAGTCTGGTGCGGGAAAGGAAAAGAGATGAGGAAAGGTGTCATTTGTGGATCACACCTACTATCCAGGCCCTCTGTTTCCAGCCGTGGTATATCTTATTTAAAAAAAAAACACCTTCTGTAGAAGGATACCTGTGGGACCGTGGGAGGACCTTTTGGTTTAAATCCCACCCACATATAAGTGCCTGTCCAAGTATCCCTTTATTGTAGCTGCCTACTTCCGAGTAAAAAAATCCAAGCTGCATGGACTGTTTGAGCAATGTCTTGACACTTTTTGTAATGTCTGTCACTCACATTAAGTGCAGATAGTGACAGCAATATATAGGGAGCACTTCTGCATTTTCAGATAACTCATCTGTATTTCTTTACCCATCTGCTGAATTGACTTGAGTTGGGGATTCTTGCCACCGAATCCCCAAGAATGGTCTTTAGGCCTCAAAGTACAAGACCAGCTGAAGTTTTACAAATACTGCCTAGTTTTTCTTTACCTGCAAACTGTTCAAGAAGCACAATTTAAGGGGTAGTATGGCTACTGCTCACACTGGCCTCAGGATGCTGGTGTTTACATTGCCTCCTGGATTTTCCAGATCATCAATGGAGAAATCAGTTCTGAAACATGATTAAATCAAATAACGTTTTATTTAATAAGTCATCTTCCTTCTGGCATAAGTCAATTAAATGGTCACGTCTAGACTTGTAATTAAATCCCTCTGGAATTTGGCCAAGGAAAGGTATTAGCCATACTGAAAGGCAAAGACTTTGCACCTAAGCAATGTGCAGCTCAGCTGAATCTACAGGCACAGTTGTGGACTCCTTAATTGAACAAGTAAAGGTATTGTTTTCAGATAAACCATGTTCTTTTCATTTCTTGGACGTGGCTATCAGTGAAATAGAATCCTAATCACTGCTTCAAACCTGACCTACCCTGAAGGGAGAGTAGCAGAAAATATTAAATTAATTGCTAGTAACTTAACAAAGGGGATTGCAACAGAAGCAGCTCTGAAGAGACTGCTGTGCTTCACCTACCATGTGGTAAAACAGAGGTGAAAATGGTCAAGAATGAATGGCCTTCATTAAATTTCTGTTAAAAAAAATTAAAGAGCTCTGTAATGGTAGCAATGAGCATAACTAAGGAATAAGGATGTCTCACTGTAGAGAGTCTGCCCAGACATGACAACAAGAATGAGTCTTGAAATTATCGGGGGTTTTGTCTATATTTCAGGAATCTTTCAGATATTATCCTGTGTATTTCAAATAAGCCAGAAAAAATATGGATGGTTATTTGAATAAAGCATCCAACTTTTGTCTTCCATTCATCACTAATATTTGATTTTTTTTTAGCCATGTGATGCTGAATTTCAAGTAAGCTAGTCAACATTAGAGGATATCCCAAGCCTAGGAGAAAGTAGTTGAGAGGAGATACTCTTTCTCCACTGATTGTTATCTCAGAGGAAAAGACCATGAGTAATTTTACAAGCTTCTAATACATTGGACTGCAAAGACGTATGTCATGGTTTAACCCTAGCCAGCAACTAAGCACCACACAGCCGCTCGCTCACCCTACCCCAGTGGGATGGGGGAGAGAATTGGAAGGGTAAAATGAGAAAACTCATGGGTTCAGATAAAGGCAGTTTAATAGGGAAAGCAAAGGCTGCACACACAAGCAAAGCAAAACAAGGAATTCATTCACTCCTTCCCATGGGCAGGCAGGTGTTCAG
>NW_008795495.1:3894042-3913867 GCF_000699145.1 Aptenodytes forsteri | reverse complement strand
CTTCCCCCAGCTTTATACACTGAGCATGACGTCATATGGTGTGGGATATCCCTTTGGTCAGTTGGGGTCAGCTGTCCTGGCTGTGTCCCCTCCCAGGTTCTTGTGCACCCCCAGCCTACTCGCTGGTGGGGTGGTGTGAGAAGCAGAAGAGGTCGTGACTCTGTGTAAGCACTGCTCAGCAGTAACAAAAACATCCCTGTACTATCAACACTTTTTTCAGCACAAATCCAAAACACAGCCCCATACTAGCTACTGTAAAGAAAATTAACTCTATCCCAGCCAAAACTAGCACAACATATACAGTGAAAAACATCTTGTTGCTGCTCTATATTTTCAAAGATTTTTTTTTTAAAGTAAGTTCTTAACTGAATAGAAGCCAAAATCTCTGTAGCTTTAATCCAATCTGTTTCCCCAGTTCAGTGAAGGAATCTTTTTCTGGTTTCCTGTGTTCAGTAATGTAAATCTAGTCAATAAATTCAACTTCATGTATTCAGCTGCACTATAGAAAAGCTAATACAGCTGGGACATCACTCTTAATAACCTCTACTCTTTGTATCTGTGGTGGTCTTAGAGAAGTACAAAGGGAGATAAATATATCTCTTCTCATCAGTACAGGCTATGTTTAGAAGATCTCATGTGACGTAAATTTCCATTGTTAAATCATTGCAGGGAAAAAAAACACAACAAAAACCACCAAAAAACTTTCTGAGTTCTCAATCCCTGCAACATTGATGGAAAATCATGGTGTTCCACAGTGGTCTGTGGGTCAATGTGTCCTTCAGGAAATTACAGGTACCTTTGTGCAGCATTTGCAACACTACTGTGAAACTAAACGAGGGCTCTCTTTCGCATTTGAGTCGCTCTTGAACCTCAGTGAACCTGGTATAATAAGCAGGTCTACGTATAGGGCAGCACAGGCTGTCAAACGAACTAGCAAATACATGCTGCGGTAACGGAAAATGTGTAACAGAAAATGTCAAAGGGAAACAGACCATAAGAATGGTGCCTTGAACATAACTGGCTAGTCTTGCTTGGTCCATTTCTCAGGTTTTACCGCAGAAGTGAAAGCTGTGAGCTTTTTTTTCATAAAGCTTGCTCATAAAAGGGCCATCTCCTTGTAGTGGAAAGTCTCTAAAATGTCCTTCTCTTTACTCTGGAGCTGACAGGCAGCATGGCTGGTGTATCTGTGTCTTTGTTCTTTCTTTTAAACGCTGCGGTTTCATTCACCCTCTCTTCCCCTGGAAAGACCTAGATAAAGTGTGATTGATTACCTGCTTGGATCCACAGCAAATTATCTCATTCAAAATGTTAATTTGGACCCATTCATGCTCAGGTGAGAAAGTACAATTTAGAAGGCTTTATAAAAAGCCTTTTTCAGCTCCTAAGTTCATTATGAGCATTGAGGGACTTTATTAAAATTGAGGTTTTTCCCCCAGCATCATATTGTCCCACCCTGTCAGGTTCATAAGATACATCATGGGTGCTGTGACAAGGACAGTCATCTGAAAGACATGTTCATACTTGTATAAGGCCCGGTGTGGACATGATGCTGTAGTTCACCATAGACCTTATCCGACATCCACAGAACTCCATGTCGCCATTAGTCCCAAATTTGAATTTTTGTTGAAGTTTGACTCAGAGAAGAAAAGCAAAGCAGCAAAAAACATCTCACTGGAGAAAGGGGCATCACCTTAACAGCTATATGGGTGGCTTTGCTTTATTTAGGAGTCACGAGTAAGACTTCTATTTATTACTAAGTCATTGGTATACAGAAAATAATCCTGGACAAGCTGGCTCCATTACGTATTTCTTTGAGGGACCAGAGTGTTTCACTTCATAGGTTAAGATTTCAATTCCTGAGCATTCAACAGTTCCTTCAAAAGGTGATTCTAAATGTGGTTCATATTCAGGACTGTATTTATGTTTGGTGATTGGATTGAGTCTCATAAATATTGTGCACAAGCACAAAGGAGAACGCTAACTTCTAAACTGACTATAAGAATGATCTTAGGGTTGGTATGAAAGAGTTAATATATTCAAACATCTGAATTTGAACAAATTAATCCCACACTCGTGATGTGATTGCCAATCATTATAATAACATCCAGATTTTTGTGGACTGGGAAGCTCTTTATAGAGGAGGTCGGTACTGTTAGCCTTGTTTAAGCTGAGGAAACTGGGGTATAGCAAAGGAACTGGCCCAGCATCACTCAGCCAGTGATGGAAGTGACAAGAACAGAATCCAGATCCCCTTCATCCCAAGCCAGTTAACTTTACATAGGTCACTAAACGTCACTATCCTCATTTTGTGAAGGGCAAAAACTGACCCTAAGCAGAATGGAAAGGCATGGGACCTGTGTCCTAGCTGGCATCCCAAACCTGGGTCTCTCACCTGGAGCATCACTGCCCCAGCTCGGAGACTCCGGGGACTCTTCCATTCCTTGTATTGTTACTCCTCCCGATTTCTACATTGTCTGTTCCGGCGTTTGTAAAAACAAAAAAAGAAAAACCATTTGGTTTTCTTTTCTGAATTCCAACCAGACCATTATGCTGAGCTGAGCATTTCTGAATTGAAGCAAATCCAATTGCAGTGGCCTTGCCATAGGCACACCCTAATTAACAGCAAAAAATTCCATATGTTCCACCCTTCACGCAGGCATGACTGTTCTGTGACCTAAATGCTCTGATTTGTCTTGTGGAGGAGAGTTTTCATACTGGGGGCAACTTTGACTCGTGTCATTGCCTACATCTGCTTACCTTTCAGGTGTTTTGTCTTCTTTTTCTTTCGAGCAACTGTGGCTACTTTTCAAAGGCATTTGTTTGCTTCACCAGATATTTTTAACCCCACAGCCTGTTTTCTCTTTCTTCATCCCACAGTAAAGTTATAATGCTGAATTTATGACACGGCAATTATTTTCACGGCAACAGACTGTGGCATCATAAAACAGGATTATGATGACTTCACTGCAGGATCAAGCAGAAGCAGCGAGGTTCTGGGTAGGGAAAGTTCTTTTTTAACAAAACATTAATATCTTCAAAAACAATAGGAGGAAAATTGTTGTTAAAGTCAAATTGCTAGTTGCATAAACAAGCTTTGTTATCTTTATCCTGGTGAGCAAAGCCTTCCAGTGACGCACAGTAAATCTTTGAGAAACTCTCAAATTCTGGAAACTCTTTTAGTGCTTATTTGTAGTTTACACTGATGTATTTAGACCTTTTTTTTTTTTAAAAACTGGGTAGGGATGGGTCTTGAAGTCTCCAAAAAGCAACCTTTCACAAGAGCTTTCCATTGCTGCTATTACAACTATTAGTATTCTACTGTATATATGGGGCAAGAGGTGTGCATGGTACTTTATAGATAAATAAAATTACAAGTCTTTGTCTCCAGCTGCCCTGAACCACCTAAACAAAGGAGAAAGTGAAGCTTGGGTTAGGCTGGAAATAAACTCTCCTGTGGTAGTTCTGTATTTTGAACTTCTAAATGTGGGCAGTTAATGATTTTTACGATTTGTTCTGGGTTTTTAGCCAGTTTCTCAAAACACTCATGCTCTTTTTTAAGGCTTGTCAAATTTCAGGCAACTCATGATGTGAATCCTACTCTTACTAGAATTAATTATTTCATCTTTTCTGCATTTCTTTTCCTCGGAAGTCATCTCTAGGCAGTTATTACGGCTTCATCAGGGCAATCGATGCACTCAGATGGGTTGAGCCTGGTGCTCCAGAGCACTGGACCTAAGACCACAAGCAGAGGCAGGAGCGAGCAGTGAACCAGTGCAGGCAGTGGGGAGCCAAAACAGAGCTGAAGCAAAGTCATCAGGCTAAATGAGGGGGGTTTTGAAATATTGTAAGGCATTTTGATTCAGCAGAAACCTTCTTTTGACCGAAGCACCACATGCCTCACTCTAATGTGGGAAGAGGCTGGGGCAGGTGTGGTGGGAGCTTGGCAGAGGTCCTCCTCCCCCTTTTTTTGATGCAGGAATCGTACACAGGGGCCATCTCTGAGATGCCCAGACTTTTGACGAGATGTGACACATAGAGTATCATAAAGAAATAACTGACAGCAAAGAATAAGGCCTGATAATGTTGTTTTTGTGAACATATGAACATGCAGTGAACAAATCACACAAAAGTGGAGGATTCTTGTAACTGGACTTCTAGTGCAGAAATTCATCACTTCTATAGCCCTTGTATTCCTGGCCAATAATGGCTGTTCCTGTGTAGGAGAAAATTGCTATGATATCTCTATCTATCTATCTCTAGCTCCCCTTCCAGGTTCTAGTGATAGCTGCATCTTATGTACTCGAGGATGATATTAGTTTATGCTGATACTGCATTGTATCTTGGAGTCAGTTGGAAATGCTGTGGACATCCAAGCCAGAGTGCTCTTTTTTAATGGGGGTATTTTTTCTGTGCGAAGGATCTACCTTAGCTGTGGGGTGCATAACGCAAGCCGTCAGGGTTTAATGGCGTGTTTCATGGGACTCAGGCTAGCCCTCTGCATAGGGCTGAATTACAATGTGATCCCGTTTTTGTTAAACCCTATGCAAATACGACATTCAACATTTTCCTCCTCCTGGCTCCATACCACCTATCTTTATTTTTCACTAACTCCCCAAAGCCCTAATTTGCAGTGCTAGTATGAAAAATCTGACAGGAACATATGACAGCTCTGGCCAATCTCTCCCCTTAGATGTAAGACAGTTAATAACCTTTTTAGAAGGATGAGGCAGAAAGCCTGTGTATATCATCTCTCTGTATTAATAGGCTACATATATGGCCCATCCACCGCATCTGTCTGGGGAAAACACAGGTTTCTGATGTTGCTATAGGTTGCTATTTTCACAGCGCAGCTGAAGACGATGTTGGTGCCATCTTAGCTGGTTATGTCAATCAGTCACCTGAAGCACCTCCATGACCCACGCCATTCAGCCGTCCCAGCTAGCAGGAACTCACCCGCTACAATCGTCAGAATTTGGATTTAAAACAGGGGGTATAAAAAGGTTCTTCAGATTGCAGATGTTCTTAATTTTCTGTGTATTTGGGGGCAAAAAAACAACCCTTAGTGTTTAAAATAGTTATAATAGCTTTTTTTCTTAAAATTAGAAAAATTAATTTTTTTTCTTAAAAATTAGATTTACCACAGATGTTTCATAGGTATATTTTAATGTGTTTTAATGGACCATGTATTCAGTGACTAATCCTGAAAGGCCTTTGTAAGACTGCAGAGCTGTACAGGGTTTTGTGTGCACCGGCCAAAAGAAAGGCAGATTCTTGGGAATGTAAATCCAGAGGCATTTGACACCAGTCCCTCCCTGGAAAAAATAAGGTAAACCGCCTATCTTTCGGCCTCCCTTTAGGGTAGTACATCAATCAGAGGCAACCCGGATGCAGAACAGAGGTTTAGCATCAGCCTCTGAACTGCTGCAGCCTCGGTGAGGCAGGGCTGTGTGCCGGTGCTGTTCCCATCAAACTCCACTGTCTTTCTTCCTTCCAAAGATCTGGCAAGGAGTGCCACGGAGTGAAACAAAAAGTGTTTCATTCAAGGAACGCAAAGCCAAACTGCAACTCAGATTTAGCTGGATAGCCAAAAATATTAGCTCACAAGCGAGGATGGAATCACTCCCCCAACAGAGTTCAAAACTCTTTGGCAGCCCTGCTCGGTCCAGGGCTGCCACTACTGCAAATTAACAGAAATCAGTGCGAAGGCTTGTATCTGCGCGTGCTTGCTGTCTGCGGACCGAACGGTCCACAGCCAACAGGTTTGCTGCAAATCCACTGAGGACTCAGCTGCCGTGCCACGGGGCCACAGCGTGCAAATTAGCTCCTGGGGCTCCGCTGGCAAGGAGAGAGGAAGCGATGTGCAATCTGTTATCCTGCCTCAATATCTGTGGCGTCAACAACCGCTTTATAATGATTACAGTTATTTGATCCCCCGATTTAATTGTGTTATAAGAATCTATTTATTACGCGGCTGCCTGGTTTATGAGGGCGGCGCAACAAAAGACTTGGCATGGCCAGAGCCTCTGTGGTTGTCAGTAATTTGCAAGGCTCGCCTACCAAGTGCTAATTTTGGTAGGGTGCGAGAGGACCACCAGCGGACAGCATCTTTGTTAAGTGAGCAACATCAGCAGTGTGAGGGTGTCTGTGGTGAGCGCGCTGGTGATGGCTCGAAAGAAGGGAACAAAGGGAGGCAGAAATGCACATCCTAATCCGAGGCAGCTGGGGAAACTGCTCGCCTGCCCATTTGCCGCATGCGATGGAGGCAGGAGCAGAAGGGAGACTTTCAATCCGGCTCGTCTGCCTCCTCCCAGGGCTGGAGACCGGTTGCCATGGATATCTGCTCATGGGAGGGCACTGGCAGCACTGCGGCTGGGGGGGACTGTCTGGGGTGAAGGATGAAGTAGAGGGTGCCCGTGGGTGGGGTGGGCAGCAGTGGAGATGTTTCCAGTGGCGAAGAAGCCAAACAGATTTTCGGAGCTGGATGAGGCCTTCCCAAGAGTGGGACATCCCGCCCCGTGGCAGCGCTGGTGGGGTGAATGTCACAGCACCGAGCCTTGGGATGAATTAGTTGTTCCCCAAGAGTTCAGAGTGTTATTTCTAAGCTGTACTTTCAACGTTTCTCTGTGTTTGTGTGTGCGCAAAATTTGGCTGGATTGTGCTTTGAAGCCTCTATTTCTGCTCTCCAGCCGTGAGGCAGATGCAGAGCCGGCATTGGCAATAAAATTGGCATTGCAGGAGTGTGTGTCTGCATGTGTGTGTGTACAGTGCCATGCTGGAGGTTATGGGGTGTGGGGTTGTTGTTGTTGGCTTTTTTCTCTCTTAAGTAAAGAACCCAGTTCTACAACTTTATTTTTGAGACCTTGGCTGCTGATTTCAACAGAGTATATTTGGGCAGATACAATTATTTCTTGTACGAGTGAAAACATTGTGATTGCCTGAACAATGTTTTTCTGGGTATTTCTTGGTCTGCTGCTCACGTGGCACACTCCCGATCCTCTCCTGTTTTACTGTTGCTCAGAAATGGTAAATGCCCATGTGAAGAATAATAAACTGCAGTTATTCTTCTGTTTTGCTGAATTAGCAGGAATGAACCCTAGGTATTTTCTTCTGCAACGATATTTAATAATGATACGTGACTAATGTTTTTTACAGCCCTGATCCCTTCAAGCCCTGTACTCATTGGGTCATCCACTGCCACAGTAGTTTAATTCAAACCTCCCTTTTTGAGCTCCATCCCAATATGACCCTATAAAAATAGGATGGAATTTACCTGAAATATATAAAACACATAGATCTGAACTTGTAATCATGTCCTCCACTAAGTAAGTCCTGACGAAGTGCTGTTAAAGGCTGTATTTTCTGTGGATAGAAACCAGCATGGGACATGGAGGCGAGGTCTGAGGAGGCAGGACTGGCCTTAGCTGACTTGTGACTCATTTAGCTGTGATGTACTGGTGATAAACTAGTCTCGCTGAGGACACAGGATGGATTTATTTTCATTAAAAGGAAAGAAATACATACATCATTGATTCTTTATACACTGTGCATGGAAGCACATCAATGAAAATTTATTCCCAGAGGTATACTCATCACTAGGCAATGTTCGTGCTTCAAGATGCTTAGGAGCTAAGGAGTGATCCGGTGGACATGAATATGCTTAACCTTAGAAACATGAGTAATAGCCACATTCAAGTGTCATCGAAGTCAAGCATTTGCAGGATCAGGGCTTTAAAGGGTGCAGTCTTGTAGAAACACTCCACGCATTCTGCTTTGATGAATAGAAGTATTTGCAAATGGCAATATTTCATGGCTAAGGACATTTTATGATAGAAAACACTAGTGCAGCTAATATGTAAAATACTGAAGGCAGCAACAGCCCAGAGTATATTTTTTTTATTGTTGTTTTCTACAGAGGTGATTATGGGTACTGGTGGATTTTCACTGAAAGACTTTGAGCTAATCACAGATATGATTGTCAGGTTACATTAATGGGTACCCATATATACCCTTGGTAAGTGCAACATGTGTCCTAAATGTCACAAGACAAATTAATCCCTGGTGTAATATTGTTAATTGGTAGGGTTGTGTGAACAATTAGTCCATTATGAATCACTATAAATCCATTCTAGCAATTGGACAGATTTTCTTGTTTATAGGAATAAAAGGAAGCAGCAATCATGTTTCCAATCTGCTTTCATGGTCTAAATAATAAGGTTAGTACTGCATCCTGATTTTCTGTATTTAATAGGAAAGGATTCCATACAAAGGCCAAGAAAAGGGGAGATAATCCATCTAATATGCTTATTTCCTAAAACTAAGGACACTAAAGCTATCATTAAAACAATTCAAACCCAGAAGTAACTACAAACAGATTCAACTGAATGTTAAGAGTGGGAAACTACGTATTTTGAGAGAGTGGCATTTATATTGACATAACTGAACAGAATTTGGGTTATTAAATGTAATGTCCCTATTGAAGAGAAAATTCTATCAAAAGGGAAATGAATACCCAGCTAGTCTAATTACTTTTTTAAAAAAAATGTTGCAGCTATTAGAAAGCAAGGAATTCTGGGTAACATAAAATTAAGGGGTTTTAAAGGTAAAATGTGAGTCCTTGGCAGGCACCATCCCAATATAACTTGTCAGGATGGGAAGGGGCCCGGCTTTGAGAAGAAGGGGAGGTCCACAGCTAAGATCTGCTGAACACTGGAACTCACCTCATATGCAGAGTTTCTTTCATGGGTTAATGTGCTACCTGTCATCGCACATGGAAAAGCAGATAATGGTTATAGGAAAACTGACTATCTTACACCATAATTCGCTAAAATAAACTTATCAGTCTTTTGGGAAATGTCCTTAATCTGGTCCTTAGACACTTGTCTGTAGGAAAATGACATATTCATCGTGACTTTTTACCTTCCTGTAACTTACTTCCCAAATTGGTCCACAGCCTCTTGTCCTGCTGCTTTGCTCATCGCTATGTCATTATCCTGCCTATCTTTGCCATATTCTAGCTCTTTGTTCTGCCCATCTGCCATTTGCAGTACCATATCTTACTACCCACAGGCCAGCACACACAAAATTGTTCTGCGGTGATTTAAGCGTTTTACATAATTCTTAATCTGCAAGGAACTTTAATATGAAATGTGGACAAAATGGAGATGAAGCCATGCTAATCTCTTTGGCATTCTTCATCAGCTGAAGTGGACGTTTAACTCATAAGCAGTAGTGTCCTTTCTCAACAGCAAGGACAAGCTAATGAGCCAAAGCAGCAAATCATTTAGGTCTTCTTTGCAGAAGCATAGTTTGAGAAGCATAACATTCCTTGTCCAAGAGAATAGACTTATCTAATACAGAAATCAAAGGAGACAGTCCTAGCTGACAAGTAATCCTCCAATCTACAAAAGATATAGGACAATCAAAACACTGAAATCACGTAGGTGTTTCTTCATATTTTGACCAGATAATGTTGAAAGATGTGGAGAGCAATTGGTAATAATGTTGAAAGATGTGGAGAGCAATTGGATAGAATAACTCAATCTCTCCTCACAGTACCTACAGAACAGACTCTGGCAGTGTTAGCTCTATGCACTGTCCTGCCATATCCATAGAGCCAACTTTTGGAGTAAAGGGCGTATTCAATCATCAGCTGTGTGCTGAAACCACCAGGAGTGTCATCTGGGGTGATTTTTGATATGGAGGGCAGTCCACTTTGGTCTGGAATCAGAGTGCTGGGTCATTGCGCTGGAGAATTAATTCCTCTTGAGCTTGATGAAGGGAAAAATTTTCCCTCTATCCCAGTGCCGTTGCATAGGTGTGGCACTGAAGGCAACAAAGCTGCAGACAAACGACGGTAGCTGTGTAATAGTTGGAAGTGCACCCAAGGTCTCTTTCCTCAGTTCTGGTCTCCATGATGAGGCTGGTTTTGAGAGGGTAAGTCCTGTGCTTTGTTGGGGAAATGTGACTGCTACAAATTTTACAGTAGACAATGACATAATAGCAGTATTTTCCTATTTTCTCATTGCATTTCATGGTAGCATGCTGTTGCACGCTACGATGTGAATGTTGTGACACTATGGTGCAGGTAGCTGCAAAGTCATTCGGGAATGTATCTCACAAGACAACTACACAGGAGTCATTGCCTTACTAGAGACTTGCACATGAAAGGTATAGTTTTGATAAACTGAACACTCACATGCATAATTAAGCAGCTACATGGTGTTGTGTGTCGTACCAATTTGATGATCAAGATGAAGTGCAATAATTTTCAAAAGTAATAAGGGAAATATAAACAGCAATAATATAACTATGAACAGCAGGAACAAGACAGAACTGGCATTAGTCTTTGTTAGAACAAGGGAATGTCTTTGTAGATCCACAAACAATATGATCTCAATAATTTCTGAACTTGGAAACAGATGTACAGTATATTCCCTCCAGCAGTAAGATTTTGATTTTCAGCTCATCTGCCAGAGAAATTGCAAACAATGAGAAAGTGGGTGGGAGGGGAAGGAAACGAAGAAATCCCCGTATCTCCAAGTGTCTTGCTGTGGCAGTACATTTTCAAAAGCCACATTAGCTGAGTCACGCAGTACTCTGAGACATTCCCCATTAAAACAAAACGAAACAAAAATCTTTCCTTGTATCATAACTGCTTTAATACCACAAGCTACATAGAACATATAAGAAATTTAAGCAGAAAGAGGAACTGGGAACCTGTTATATGTCCAGCTTTAGGGAATCCTTTGGCATAAGCAATAAAACAGCCTTCTACTTGCCAAGACAAACTTGCAATTCATTACGGGGTAGCTTTTCAGGACTTACTATCACTACTGAGCACTGTTAAATATCTGGCCCATGGTAGGAATGGCTCATGGTAGACTTTAAACTGGTGAAGAATGACATGCCGAGTGCATGGGGTGTGTAGCCCGGTGTCACTTACTTGTGTCACTGAAGTGGCGGAAGAGACAGAGAGAGAAAGAGAGAGAAAGATGTGCCAGTAGGTTTGGGCTCCTGCATCTCCTGAAACCTGAAGGATGGAAAGCTGCGGGAAATTTATCTGGAAATCCACAGATGGTGCATTTCAAAGGCAAAACATCCTCTTTTCAGAAAGACAGAGTCCTTTATAACAACAATTCACTACCAATAGGAGTGAGGGAGCATCCCTGAGGCAGGGAATCTGTACTCCTCTTGTCTTTAGGCTTAATCCTCATGTCAGGCATGCATATGCTGCAAAGTGCAGCTACTCGCGAGGAATAGGTCTGTTGCAGATGGCAGGGTCTCAGGAAGGTGAGCAGAGTGCATGTGATGCTCTGCGTTGCAAACCCTGGCCCTTTCCCTGGAGAAACAACAGTCCAAGGTAGGAACTGTGCAGAGAATGGCCAGTATGTCTCTATTTCAGTCACTTGAAGGAAGTCCAAGGTCAGCTTGCTGAATACTGTTCGGACTTATGTTTCTATACGGCTCTTGCTGGTGAGTTGTTCATGTTTCTTCCTAAACCAGAGCAAGCTGCGTTTATCTGCTGATACATAAAACGTGGCTAAAGACTTGAAGAACCTACCACTGTTGAAATAACATTGAAATATGTTGAAATATGAAATACCTTTCATATTTCCAGGCACCTGGCAGAGTAGGGACACATCATGAAGCTCTCGTAGCCACTTCCTGCCAGCCAGCTCCTCTGCTTTGACTTGGCCCACTCTCCCCTCCTTGGAGCGCTGGCATCAGCCATAAGCCAGTCCAGACCCTTCAGACAGAGAAGACGTACATCAGGAAGAGCGTGCTGCTACTAAAGGATTTCAGATTATTGTCTGCTGAATGTCTGCAGTGTGTCTTGCCGCAGGTGAAGTTGTTCCCCACATGGACACCAAGGGAGTTCTCCTCCAGGTGAAACTGGCAGGGACCACTGGAGGGTATTTTTGACTGTAGCATGGGGGCTTGGACAACTTTTCAAGAACTTCTGTGAGTTTTCTGTTTAACATATGCCCTTTTATTGGAGGGTTCTAGACCCCTGCTGATGTTCATGAGCTCTTCCACTTTTTTACCATGGCTCATTATAGCTGTGTTTTTAATCTTTTACTGTAGACTTAAAGCTTGGTACCAGATATTAAAGATACTCTGTGATCTGAGGGGGAACTCGGAGAAGACTTTCTACGAACTCTTATGCATTCATCTGCCCTAAGCTGGGCATCTAATATAGCGCCAAAAGCCTGAGCTAGTCCCCCCATAGCTTCTTTAGGAGTAGGAATCCTCAAAGGATGATTCATCTCACTCTAATGCAGCTGTCTAGCTAGGTTAGATGTAATACCTGTGCTCTCTGCTATATATAAAATGACCTTATGGGACCTGGGCAAACTGAGATGGCCAGTGAATCCTATCCTGAATGCCAGTGACCTGATTTTCTATGAATGTGGCTGTGGCAGCTATTTCCATCTGTATGGCCCAATTTTAAGCAGTTGCCAGGTTATCCTAAGTGAAGGGATTTTAGTGGACATTTGGCTGTGGCTATTTCGTGCACTGCTTGCACCAGAGGCAGCAGGGGAAGGAAAAGAGGGCAGCGGCAGCTCCGTGAGGACAGAGGATCCAGCTACAACCAAGGGGAGAGTCTCCTTTTCACCAACTTGTTACACTGAGCAGTGAAAATGGATGAGAAGGTCTAGCTCATGAAGAGCTAAAACACTCGGAGAAACTCAGAGTGGGTGAAGGAAGGTGTATATCTTCTTATTTAAAGCATTTTTCTTCCTATTGCATAATAAATATTTAACTTGTGCCTTGCAGGGCTTGATGCTTTACCTTCCTTTTCAATATTTTGTTTTACCAAGAAGGACAAAGGAAATTAATTTTACTGAGTTTGAAACACTATTTTATTTGGGTTTTCCAAATGCTGCAGCTATTGTTTATGGCCCACAGTCCTCAGGAACAGGAATGAATGAAATGAGGAAATTTTATCCACTCACAGATCCTCTTTTTACTTACTCAGTAGTTTGTGGGAAGAGGCAAGTGAAGGTGTAGTTTAGTTTGCAAGGAGGGCGTTAACAAACAGCACAGACGTTCATCCTTCTGTGTCTGAAAATTCGTTTCTCTGCGGGTTAGCATCAACTTTCTTGTGGTTCAAAATGTTGCTGGCTTCATGATCCTCTTCTCCGCCCACAGATGCAGCACATCAAGTGCTGACAGTGAGCTGTACTGATGCTGATATTCAGTGGATAAACCCTGAAAGCTGGCCAGAAGTGTTTCAGCCATGTGTGCCTCCCTTTCCATAGCTTCTTTCTGAATAGTATGTCAAAGCAGTTCTGGGTCTGATCCGGAGACATGTCCACCCGCATGCCCGCATGGCTTAGGCTATTAGTGTTTATTAGCACTCTCTAACACAAGTCTAGTCTATCAAACGTGCCTTTCCTATTAAAAAAAATTTACTATGACATGCCAATCATAATAATTCAGCACTTGATGGGCTAGTCTAAAGCTACACTTCATGTTTAGCAAGCTTTCTTTTCTGTCTCTTGTTTGGTTTTTTGTTTTGTTTTGGTTTTAATATCAGTCAGGGAATGTGAGGCAATTTGAAAAGCACTTGGAGCTTTACGATTTTGTCTGGCGCTTGTCTTTAAATAATGCAGTCCTGTGTCCAAGGAATGGATAGATGTGTAGAGCCATAAAAGCGAAAAACCTGATTACCTAGTATTTATAGCCTTTCGCTCCTTTATATAATAACGTGTTAAGCTTTTTTTCCATTGTGTGTATCTGTGCCCCTGACAGGTGCTCTGGCAAATCTTTTATTTACCTCGACTTCCCAGTCTTCAACTACTACAAAGAGGAACATTTTCCCTCACTCTATCACCTTGAAGGCAATGCGCATGTAAGGAATTGTAAAAGGATTTAAGTCAGAGATAAAAAAAATACCTCTTACCTCACCTGGTCTGTCATACTATCTAAGTATTTTTCCAATGAATTTTCAGTCTAATTTTAAGCAGTAGGAACTTCAAATACAGTTTCAAATATCCCACTGATTTCTCAGACAACCAGCCTCGACTATATGGAAATAATTCTCTACCCACTTTTGATGGTGATCTGCTTTTATAAAAATGGCCCCATCCTCATGAGCACAAGGAATAGCAAGTATCGTTCTCTTGCCAGGAGACCCCTACCTGAGAAGGTAGTTCTCAGCTGTGTTTAAGACATATGGAGAGTGCAATAATAACTAAGCAAGAATTTTGTTCTATGAACTCCCAGCCAGCATCAGGGATTGCACTTCAGAGTCGTGTTATTATAGCAGTAGATGATCTATTGCCAACTACCTAACTACGAAGAAAATTTGCCGCAGCTAGGAAGTGCCCACTAGAGACCAACGCTTCCCTGCAGCACTTCATCGTTTTTAAACAGGGGATAAATACATTTCTTTAAGTTCTCACTCACGGACTCTCCTTTTCACAATTCTTCCAGTGGGGGGTGGCTCCTGCTAAAAAAATTTGTCTGGAGATTCAGGTCCCAGAATATTTGTATTCTCTGAGACGTGGTGAAGGTTGTAGGCAACCTTGCAGGGGCTCTGTGCGTCCTAACTGTAGTTCGTGCTCCTTCTGCTCCCTTCACTGGCTGTTGCTTCCAGCTTAGCCCACCCTGGCACAGGGGGTCACAGTACAAGAAGACGGTAGCTATTGCTAACATTGCTTCAGAGCCAGAGGTGGATAGGAAGCAATTTTCCTGTCTGAAAGAGAACCTGTGAAGCTTTTCCTAGCCTTAATCAGGATGAAAGTATGCAAACCTGGGGGGGAGAGGGATCAATTTGAAAGGAAAAAAAAAACCAAACAAACAAAAATTGGACTGGGCCATTTGGAAATTTTTGTTCCACATTTTTAGGCTTTGTTACTATAAATTAGCTACTTTAAAGAACAGTTATTTTGATCTCCAAAAAGCAGCTATATCTCCTATAAAAGATAAGTACAAACCAGCACATATTAATAATTAAAAACTCCTCATTTCAAATCATAGAGAGCAGTCCAGTACTCAGCAATCTAACACTTTCCAAGAAAAAAAAAATCAGAGAAAAATTCTCAATTAGAAATACTCAGTAGTGCTGCACAAAGATTTCTGAGCCCATTGTTTCACAAACACATCTGCTGGTGTAACTAAGGGAGACCCTGGGAGAAGCAGTCCCTCTCTCCCATCCTCACCTCCTCACTCCTGCACTGCACCCGTCCTTTCCACTGGGGCCATGTAGCACAGACGAGGAGGAGGATGCTCCAGAGTAAGGTTAAGGATTGTGTGTGGTGGCTGGGTGCAGGGTGCAATTATTGGTGTGCTGATGAACTGCACCGCCAGCGGCTGCCGCAGGGAGAGATCTTGCATTTTCCCAGCTTCCCATTCCACTGCTCCCTTGCGCCAGCACAGAAAGTTTTGCTGATCTTGTGGCGTGCCGGTTCAGGGAGTTCATCTGGCAGCAAAGTAACTACTAAAATAACAAGAGGAATATTCTCCTGCTAGTTTAGGTCCCTTCACCTAGGGACATGCCAGCCCAGCGGAGGAGGATGGGCTGTGTGCCTTGGACGGGGAAAGTCACGACTAGCTATGCAGCAGCCGCTTGGGTCAGCTCAGCTGCATCCCAAAATCACACTTTGAATTTGGTCTGGATCAGTTCCCCCACCTGATGCATTGTTTGGCCACACAGATATTTGTGCTGGGCTCAGGGGAGCCAGCGTGGCTGTGGGAATTAGGGGCTCGGGGAATGGAAAGTAGGACAGAAGGGGACAGGGTGAGTCCCCCAGTGATGCTGGTGTGCACAGCCTGTGAAACTGCAACCAGCTCAGCTGCTGGAGAAACACTGAGCTCACAGGGGCACCAGAGCTTTAACTTGCTTATTGAAACCATCGTTAGGGCTCAAGAGGTGACAAGAGCTCCCACAGCTTCAGCTAGATCAAAATCTTGCCCCTGTCAACACATCCCACCACTCAGCACCAGCAGCGTCCCTGCTGAGCACTTCCAGCTTGGGACACAGAAGCAGCACTACAGCGGGAATAGGTAGAGGGTGTAATCCTTTGATGGATGTGGGCAGGGAGTTGAGGAGATTGCTTGGAGAGCCATGAGTAAATATGTGCCATGGGGAGGTGGTGGTGGTGGTGAAGAGTTTCAGCTCATTGGGAGTGGGTCTTTTAGGAGCAGTAGAAATAAGGGGACAGAGACAGTTCTCCTGGAAAACAGAAATGGGAAGAGCCCCCTGTTATGCCTGCTTCATGCTCTTCCTCCTACCACCAGGACCCCCCCAGCTCTCAGGTCCCCAGGCGATGGGGTGTGCATCCCTGCTGGGAAACCCTCCAGCAGAAGCCCAGCCTGGCTGCGTGAGGAGGTTGGGTCCGGGTCCTGGTCCTGCACCAGCACCGACCCACCGGCTTTGCCCTGGCCAGGTGTAGGTTTGCACCTTAAATGCTCCATGGAGAGAGGCAGGAACTAACCCTTGAAGGACTGTTTGTGAGAGGATGGAGAGGAAGGAGCAGCCTAAAGTTGAGCACCTGTGTCAGCTGGGTAGAGTCTGTAGGATGAAAGTGCAGATGTTTTCTTAAAGTCTTCATTGCCTAAGGTCCAGTTAAAAACGTGTTTTCACTCACCTTCGCAGAAGTGAGAAATCAGACCTGATGCTAAATATAGGCGAAACAAAGGACACAATGGAGAACAACAGTACTTTTTTTAGCTTCCTGAACTAAGGTGTGTGATAGCATCTTGTACCACTCTGTGTATTCATATAATATTTGGGGTTTTCCTGCCTATTATAACATGAGGTAGGTATAATTCATCATGTCCTATGGCCCAAAATATGCTTTTACTGTGAGAAGCAATAGTATGAATAGTACTAGAGCGACCCATGGTTTTGTCTCATTAGTTTTCAAGGCAAATGTGTTTGTTTGGGTTTCCCAGCTGCCAAAATTACAATCTCAGCCTGAGATTTGAAAGATAGACTGTACTTTTTTTTTATTTGCATATCAGTGCTGATCTTTTTTGTTTTAAGTGTATGACAGGCAAATTTTTCCACTGGTGACATTTGTCCAACCTGGCTGTCTTTAGTAGATTCTCACAATAAAAACAAAATGGAGATAATTCATCCATGCATTTTGAAACACTTTACAAATTAGGCTACTGGGGAAACTAAGAAATGAAGAGGTGATATGACTTGTTTCACAGGCACATAGCAGACGAGTAGTAGAGGTCTCTCTTGTGGCCTACCTCCGTACTGTCTCAGCTAGACAGTACTACCAAATGTTATTTTTTGGAAGACAATGAATAATTTTTTTGATGGCCAATAAAAAGCAGGTTCATCTCTTTCTCCCTCTGATAAATTCGGTACAGAAGGAAAAAAAAAAGGCATTTATCACCAGAAGGAAAAAACTCTTTCTACAGAGTCAGCAGATTTACTAATATTGTGCCTTCTTTACTATAACACCTTTTCAAAATGGAGCCCAACTTCATTAAAGCAAAAATAAAACAAAACACCGGAAGATGCATTTAGCAGCTCTTGCTCACTTCATGCTCTAGTTGATTTTGTATCTCTCTGCCTTAATTTATCAAATAAAAAAAAAAAAGATCTGAGTGTTCATATAAGAGTTGACCCTAATTTATATTGATTTAGAAACAGTTTAGTTTAAATGATACAATGCTGAACTGCTGAACAACCTGAGAAATAATCACTTTCACTGTTTCTTGGAGGAAAAAAATGACCCATCTTCTTTCATTTTTTTTTGTGTCCTCTTTGTTCCCCTCCCTTCTGCTAAATGTGCATCCCCAAGCATGAAAAAAACCATCTTTGGCAAGAATTTTAATAGCTGTTGTTAGCAGTTCTGGCCCTAACTAATAATTTCAAAGGCTTCTGTGCTTCCCTGTCAGTGGCTGAGCAAGGAGTGGAAGCAGCTGCCTCCTTCTGCAGCCCCACCGGAGAAGAGACGATACAGCAGTCCTGGGCTGTGTCTGCACGGACCAGAGCAGACAGATACCAACTTGTTCTGTCCAAACTGAAGCACAGCCCCAGCTCCAGTCCAGGATCTATACGTCCCATCATGTAAAGCACTATGCTATATGCTCCCATTTGCACTTCTAAGCCATCTGTAGTACTTTGGGATCGGAGCTAGTACTTTTTGTAGGTTGACACTGCATTGCAACAGTATAGCTATACTATTAAATTTATTAGGGCAGTGGGGAGATACTGAGACTGGCTGTACCTACACTGCTTCCCTAAGAGCCAGGGCTGGGCAGCCTGACATATTCCCTGACTCTTGCATGCCTACACGCTCTGCTACTCAGCAGCTCCTGGTGCCTCTGTGTAAGACAATGCAGGTACCCTTCTGGAAGGAGACCCATGAGGATGCGATCTTGTTGCCCGGCACGTGGCTGTCTGGGGAGAGATCCTGTGCTCAGCCCATTGCCAGTGCAAGTAGCTCCGTGTTTGAGCCAGTGCAAAGGTGTAGCCCAAGTCTGAGTTTTCTCATGTGAGCACAGGATTTGAAGGGAAATCTGAACTTGAGCATGGTCTTGGTGCTTTAAATACACTGCAGATGATGTACCTACTGAGACAAAAAGAATCAATCACTGTGACCAAAACCCAACTCCCCAGAGGAAAATGGGCAGAAATGGTTACTAGAAAGTTGTGATAAAGAGTGTAAGCTTATAAACAATGCTAAACATTGGATATCTCCTTATTTGTAGATCAATTGTAGTGTAGAAGGGGATAAAATAAGATTATTTGTCTGTCAAACGGCATAACCTACTAGGAAGAATTCAATGAAAAAAAAATTTAATTTTCTGCCTTAATATGGATTCAAGCTTAAACCAGACTTGATGGAGTACTATCTCTCTGGTATGTGTCTCATGGAGACATATTCCAGGTTTGACACATTTGCCACAATCATTTTGCTCTGTAGGATCCTGTGATCAACTGTTTGTGGCTTTAACATTACTCAGGGCAGCAGGAAGAAAATGACACTGTAGACTTTTGTTTTGAGACTCCAGGAAACAAAGCGTTAGAAAAATAGAGTCATTATAATGCTGATGCTAAGGATTAGTTTAGTTCAGCTGAGAATCTTTTATACAAATAGTATTTGAGTTAAATTAAATTGGCCTTCTTTCCCTCCCTCATTCCTACAGTTTCTCCAGCGTTAGGCTTTCAGTTATCTTATTACACCATGCCTAAAACTTTATCAACCATACTGTGTAAGCTAAAAAGATGACCAGCTATGCCTGCATAGAGAGAAAGAATAGAATCATATGAAACAAAGTTTTCTGTGTAAAACATTTAAAATGCAGACCTTTTTGTTATTTTAAGCTAGCTTGGATCAAAAGAAGTCTTAAGACCATATTTTTATGTATATAATGTGCATGTATATATGATATACATGGTTACAGGACTGGTGCCACAGCCAGGGGTTCGGCTACTTAGATCATGGGACTCGCTTTGAGAAACCTGGTCTACTGGGGGGCTGGCAGGGTCCACCTGTCAGAGAAGGGGAAGAGCATCTTCAGTGATAGGCTTGCCAAGCTGGTGAAGAGGGCTTTAAACTAAAGTTGCCAGGGGAGGGGAACCTCAATCCATCCTACTCCTACCAATTTGATGCCAGAGGGTGGAAGCAAGGACAGGTGGCCTGGAATAAATACAGAGAAATTGTCCAAACAGCCAGGCATCAGGTTAGGAAAGCTCAAGCCCTGTGTCATGGTTTAACCTCAGCTGGCAACTGAGCACCACGCAGCCTCTCGCTTACTCCCCGCCCCTAGCCCCGGTGGGATGGGGGAGAGAATTGGAAGAGTAAAAGTGAGAAAACTCGTGGGTTGAGATAAAAACAGTTTAATAATTGAA
>NW_008795495.1:3872948-3885517 GCF_000699145.1 Aptenodytes forsteri | reverse complement strand
CCCACGTTGGGCGCCAAAAAGGACTGTCGTGGTTTAACCTCAGTCGCCAACTGAGCACCACACAGCCGCTTGCTCACTCTCTCCCCCCCCAGCCCCAGTGGGATGGGGGAGAGAATTGGAAGAGTAAAAGTGAGAAAACTTGTGGGTTGAGATAAAAACACTTTAATAATTGAAATAGAATATTTCAACCTGGCCAGCTTTCCCGCAGTTTATGTACTGAGCATGACATCGTATGGTATGGAATATCCCTTTGGCCAGTTTGGGTCAGCTGTCCTGGCTGTGCCCCCTCCCAGCTTCTTGTGCACCCCCAGCCTTCTCAGTCGGTAGAGCATGGGAAGCTGAAAAGTCTTTGACTAGCATAAGCACTGAAGCAACAACTAAAACATCGGTGTGTTATCAACATTATTCTTATACTAAATCCAAAACACAGCGCTGTATCAGCTACTAGGAAGAAAATTAACTCTATCCCAACTGAAATTCGCCTCTTCCCTGTATTCTCTGTTATCTGCAAACTTTTGTGTAATAATATTAAGCCTAGTCTACCAAAACAGAAACAAGAGAGGTATATATTTAGGCACACATAGTTATATACAACTTGAGAACCTGAAGATACCTATATTGTGCTATCCTTCCCTGCTTCACCTCACTTTAGAAGGTGTCAATACATTTGCCTTCAGTATTTGTAGACTGACTAGTGCTACGTGTCACTCAAATAGAGGCGGTAGACGCTAACAGGTTTACCAGTCTCAGCTATATACCATTCATGACCTTCTCACCACTTGGTCTTCCTCTAAACTTCTGAGTGGCTTCAGACTATAATCTGCCATTACAACTAAAACAAAATGAATGGATCTCCCACAAGTACGTTTCAGTCTTCCATCTAAATATAGATATATATTGACTCAGGGTGCAGGCTGGGCAAAATTCATCTTTTGATCAGCAGTTGATTTCTATTTGCAGTCTCAATAAAGCTAAAATAGGAGCTTTATCCCACTGGAAAGGGTAATTACTCAGCCCTCCTGTGGACTTCAGGGAGCTACAGAAGTGCTGCATAAAAGAAAGATCTACAAATATAGAACTGTTGTGCATAAAACCAAACAGCAAAATTTCACTAAAATTACTTAAATTACTAAAATCAAGAACCTGAAAGTTAAGAAATGCCAATTATCTTGTTTATATTTGATTACTCTCCATTACAAAGTTGTCTGCAGGACAAGCAGAGGCTATTCATATAATGTGGGTTACATACTTAGGTGTGCTTCAGTATTTATAGGTTCTTGCAGCTCACCCCAGACTTGGGGCAGAGCGTTATCAAAAGGACAGGAATTATACTTGTGATTTGGGGTTCAGTGTGAGCTCAAGCCAATGTGACAGGTGAGGTATGGTATAACAAACTATTTATCTGAGATGGTCCCTGAACCAGTGATTCATCAATCTCCATCACGAGTTCTAGCTGTTGGATTAGCCGTTAGATTAACCATTAATCTATATCTCATTAGTCCTACAAGTGGAAATACCAACACGCTTAACAGAAAGGCAAATTTTAAGTACTTTGATGCTAAGTGAAGGTCTTTTAAACCATAAGGTAGAGATATGAACCTTTGACTGAGTACCAACACCTTGGCCCTAGGTCACTCTGATTCAACTTGTTATATATTGATATAAATCGGAAGAAGCTTTGCTAGTGCTAAAAAACCTGTGCTAGCATAAACTGGCCTGAGATCAGACCTGGACCTCGTGGGACTGGGATGATGGTGAGTGCTTTTGACAGACTATTCAATAGGTTGCCCAGATCATCTCTGAGATATATACGGGCAATTGAACTGATTGAATCTAGACATGAGAAGGAAACTTCACAGATTTCAGCTTTGTTTGCATGGGTTGAAAGCGATTCTCCAGGGTGCATCCACTGCTTATAACTGCTCAGCTGTAAATCTGAATGAAGGCTAGAGAAACAAAAAGCTGCCTATGTAGACAAACCACTTGGCTCCATGCCCTCTTCAGTGTTTACCCAGGCTGCAGACTGTTTTAGCAAAAGAAATCAAAGAATAAATATGCTCTAAGGTCTAAAGATTCTCTCAACTATGTAAAATCCAAAATAGGGGCTGGGAAGGGCAGCTGCTCATTTGCATTCCTGGCATCCAGTGCTAACAATTGGAAGAAACTGTAAGAAATGCCAGTTTTGAGATGCATTAATGTTTAAAGGAAAACCACACCTAACAGAAGAGCACCCTTTTTTTTTTTTTTGCATTTTTGCACTTTCTGTGCTCTTTAGACACACAGTTGAGATGCCCTCATACCAGACATTTTTATACAGCATGTGTGGGCTTTTTTGTTACTATGCTGAGCTCCCCAGAGACTCTTTTTTAGGCTGAGCTCTGCTCTCCCACTTGTCCCACCGCAGCTTCCTTGAGACATCTCTCCTGCAAGGCTGGCTCTTCCTTTGGCCCAGGGTTTTCCTCTCTCACACACAGGTGACTTGCCCCATATGTTGCCCTCTCATTTTATTTCCCAGTTTATGATGACTATTCCTGTCTCCTTTCTTCCTTAAAATTGGAAATAATGTAAATTGCAAAGGTTTCCTTGCAGTAAGACATACCTGTTGAACTTTCTACCACAGCAATTTTCCTTTTCAGATTTGCAAAGCTTCTGAACGAACCTGGGCTGTAAACGCCAATACCTGGAGACCATTCATGTTTACTAGAGGAAGTTTGGTTTGGGGAACTGAGCGCAGAACTGGAAGTATGAGTCGCTAAGCTTTCCCCATCTCTGCCTGTGATGATTTCTAAGCATATTTTGCCCTAACAGGACTTGCTGATGTTTATAATATCTTGCTAATGTTTATAATGTCTTCCAGCATTCAGATGGGTAGAAGACAATGGTACGCAGCTCAGTATTTGGACAGGTCCCCAGTTAGATCACTGAAAAAAATGGAAAGATGAACAGCCTTTTGGCCGTGTTGGCAAAAGACAGCCAGTGAGACATTTACACAAATGGCTTTGCTCTAACAGCTGGTCCACATCACAAAGTACAGTCCTTCCTGTATGCCTCAGTAGGGCAACAAGATGGAAATTCCCATTCTCTGCTACTTTAGCAGAAAGTGAGAGGCTCTGGTCTTGTATTAAGAAATCATTACTTTTGTTTTCTATACTGAGGTGCTATTGAGATATAATGAAAAATTCAGAGCAAAATTGTGCTTTTATTTTCCCTGCCATTTGTGCACTTGTTGTCAGCGCCTGGACCTATATAGACTAGGTGTTTGAGTTATCACCTGATGCAGCTCTGCTTACATATAGTTTCTTTCCTGTATTGTTTTTGTGGTGGCGTTTCTCTGGCCCTATTTCCTCCAGCAAGCCTCTGTCTCCGGTAGCCAGACCAAGAAGATGAAATCCCAGCCCACTTGAAGTTAATGGCAAAACAATCATTGACTTTAACAGGGCCATAATTTCAGCGCCTAACACCATAAAGCAGCCTTCGGTACAATTGATTTCCTGAACTGCATTCACTGAATATATGGTTTATTCTAAGGGTTTGCAAATGTTGGTTGTTCAGAAAGTACTCACAGTGGCTTCTGGCTCCTCTTTTCTTTCCTCTGCAACAACAAATTTCATTGTTATAATTTTACAAATTAATTTAAGGGTTTACCTGAATAAAGGATAGGATAATAATCTGTCTAAACTCACAACGGCACAAAATCACCAGTACTAAGGTCCCATAGGATTCTCAACACATTAGCAGCTGAAATTTCACAATCATAAAAAACCTCACCCCACGCCCCTAAAGCAGGGTACAGAACTGTCTTCCTCAGTAGAAGTGGGTTTTAGACTCAAGGAGTTGAGTCAAAACCAAGCTAAAAACCCTTACCAACTGTTCAGGGACTGACCCTGAACCTGAGGCTTTATTTTGAAGTTTCATTGAACTTGAACTGGAATTGAATCAGAACAACTCAGTCTCAGCTGGCCCCAAATCTGAACTCAGAAACAAGTTTTGCTGGTTTGATTTCCTCCATGAAAATCGGATACATGCGTCTCAAGTTATTTTATCAACAACACCTCAAGCTGGAGATGCTGTGGTTAGCGTGAAGACAGGAAGCTGATTTATGGTTAGAGGGAGGATAGAGAAAATGACGACTTCTTTAGAATAAGAGTAGATGGGACCATTTTTGCATGTAGTGAGTGGGAAGGATGGCACAGGGAGATGAGCAACATGAGGCAGAGATGGCCTGACAGTGGTGTCAGGAGCACATACTAGGTGACTAGGACTAAGCTGCACCTAAATGGATTTCCAAACTACAGCTGTGACCCTCCAGATCCTGCCCTTTACCCAAGAACTGAGAATACTTTGTCCAATAACACTGGCTTTTTTAGCAGTCTCACAATGGTATATATTTAGCATATTATTGTATAATTACATATCACAACATGTAATTACATATTGCAGTATGTAATATTGCATATTACATAGGATGCAGTTATTCACTGTAGTGTATAATTCATCTAAGTATCAAGAGAATGTGGTTAAGAGCCTATAGTTTCTATGCGGAATGTAAACTCATCTAATATGAATCAGTAGTAAAATCAGCATGACATATATTCAGAGAAAAATGGGTTTGACAAACAAGGTCAATAAAATTTTTATCTGTAAATCACCCAGAGTAGAATAAATATTGTTGTTTGGGTCTGTACAGTCAAAGAAGGAATCAGAAAATGAACTGAGTAACCACTGAAAATCAATTAGCATCTTGGCTGAAAGCACTAATAGAGTAAACACAGATTTTCTTCTGAGTCATAAAAACATGCAAAAGAGAAACCTCTCACCTGGTGTCCACAAAGCTGTCTAGACATGAAATGTAATGTCGCTGCTAGTAAATGCATATACCCCTTAATCAAACTACCACAGGTAGAAACCCACAATTTTGTAAGAAAACATCAGATAAAATTACTGGGCAGTTTATCAACAGGCGTTCTCTGTGTATCTTTGATTATATTTATTGCAGGCTTATTCTGCTGAGCTGAATCCTACTAATAGTATTAGGGGAAATATCTGTTTGCTTGATTTGTGATAGTAGTCGTTTTTATTTGAATTCCAGCTTCTCAATTGCAGTTGAAGCTTTATTCAATGAAACCTAATAAAGGCACAGAAAGGGACCTCTTCCCTGCCTGACAGTAGGTTGTAGTTTTGTCTCATGATGTACATTACAGGTATGTACAGACAGGGTGGTGTATGCTGATCGATTTGGTGGCTTATGTGTATTAGAGACAAGGTTTTATAATGTTGCGTTTTCAATTCCAGGTGGTGACCAGCTTTCTAGAAAGCAGATTGGAAGTAAACTGTGCTCTAAGCCAAGATACACAAGGTTTCACGTGAACAGGTTAGGAGCTTGTGCCAGATCTAAAGTTGCTAGCTGATTTATCCATCTTGTTGGTAGGCTATTAGAAGATAACATATGTTTATTAGACCCCTGGCTGAGCTAAACACAGTAGTTTCTGGAATATATGATGCGGTTATTCTTGAAAGAACTGAATGAAATGACATTAGCTGAACTGCAATTAATTTGGTTTCTTCAGGTCTTACTTCATAGCATGTAAAACAAGGTAAAAAAGAAGAGGCAGTTGCAGAGAGCTCATGACCCGCCCTCAGCTCTGGCAATCAGTCAAGCATTTCTACGTGGCTGATGGATGGCAAGTGTTTCCTGAAACCCCCCTGAAGCTTTAACAAAGCACACCCGTGGCTAAGGTGGCATTTACATGGAGAATCGGTGTGGCCATTAAAACCGTCCCCGGACCTGTACTTGTTCAAGCCTAGCCTTGGCAGCAGCCCACCCTTGGCGTGAGGGCATGGGGCTCTGCCGACCTAGTGGCTGCTCTGAGCAGCGGTGGCACGTCCTGCTCTTGAAATGGCCCTGGTACAGGCTGCTAAAGTGCAAGATGTTTATAGTCTGGGGGAGCTTTATGATGACGTGTTTGTAATTTATGAGGTTTTTTATTTTCTTTTTTTTTTTTTTCTCCCCACTGGCTACATTTTAAATCATTGATGTGATTCTCAGTCATTCTTGTGCCAGGATATAAATCACTCACCTCCCAACAGCTATTCATGTGTCTGCAGCAAAGTGCTTTCTGTGTGGTAATTTGAAAGGCAATGAGGGAAAACTGGTACAGATCAATAATGTGGGATTTTTGGGGTGTTTAGAGCAGAAAATGGAATGAAAGATATTCTTTGAGGATAAAACATCTGTTACAGCCCATTACAAATAGGAGAACTGAGATTTAATGCTAAGTCTGGCACGTGGCACTGTTATTGTCCTAACCAAATAAAGACTATGTGTTTACAAGGAATACATTAATGCTTGATGAGGCATGGATAGCACCATAAAATATCAGTTGCTTCATGTATTTATGAGGTGAACAGTGACTATTACTGATTTTGTAGAAAAGTCTATCTTGCATTAAAAGGTTCGTGATGAGGAATTTTATAGCCACAAACACCAATGACATTAAAGAAGACAGAGCTAGATGCTGCAGAGCGCATAAGGAAATATGTTGTCTGAAAAAATGCTCTTATTGTTGTGCTGTGCTTTGGACTTTTTATTCCCCCCCCCGTGGGGCTGAGGTGAGCAGACATAAATTTGGCCTTCCCAGGAGAGCCAAGCAGAGCAGCGGCGCTCTCTCCTTCACCGCAGTCGTGACCCTTTCTAACTCTGAACGCTGTGATCTGTCCCCTCGCAACCCAAGAGCAGTACCCTTACTGCCACCGCCATCGCCCTGGTTAAAAACAATTGGAATCTTCCTTGTTCCCTTCTGCAAGAGGTGGCCCCCGAGATGCCTTCTTGGAGCACTACGGGAAAACGTAGTGTGGTTTACGGGATGCTTTTAGAAGAAATAACCCACATTCAGAACATCTGTGTAAAGGTTGTTTCCACTTTTAGAGTGTAATGTTATTTAGTCTTTAAAAAGAGCTAAGGTGAAAGCTTTCTTACTTATGACAACATTTCTTAAATGGGCTGTCAGGGAACATCAAATTGCATCTCCACCTGACCTATAAAGGGGAGCCCTTTGTGCAATTACATCTATTTTTTGTGGGTTTTTTTTGAGGGGGGCAGGGGTGTGGAGGTGTTAGCAGCAGAAGATGGATTTTGAAAAGAATAACTTTGGCAGTTTTGTGCTGTGCAACCTCTCAGCTTTCTGCTTCCACAACAGTCTAACAGCAGTGCCCTGCGTTTGCTTTTTTTCTGGTGGAAGTACGGTGTATTATTGTAACCCTTTTCTTACTCTAAGAAATGGGTCCCCTAAGCTGGCATAGCATGTAGTTTCTAGAAGACTGTTGAATGAGAGATACAAAATATTTTATTTGACACTTCATATTGTTCCTGATTGCCAGCTTGAAAATTACAACAGCAGTGACAAAAGCTGAAAGACCTGTTCTGCTGGTCTGATTTGTAGGAAAACAATATATTTTTGTGCAAGCTGTCATGGCGAAATCCCCTTGAAACGTTACTCAACATGACTGGATTGCAGAGTCAGGTCCTCTTTGAATAAAAGTCTCTAACTTTCAGAACTGGAGTATGGTTTCATCATTATAGCAAAAATAGATGCCAATGAAGAAAAGATTAATTTTCCTGTCTCTTGCTGGATCCTTGAAGACTTTTATATGATTCAGTGTGTTTTATGAGCTGCGTTTCCAGGAATGCTGGCAGAAAACAGGGTAATCGTTATTTCACCATCATGTCAGCTTTATTTTAACCGGCCTCCACTGGCTTTTGGAAAAACGAGGAGCAATAGGAGCCATCAACCAGCTCTGTTTGTCTATACCTCTGTCTGGTTACCCGACCTCGCCAGCCCGCCTGCTTTATCGACTTTACAGCACACACGGGCCCCGTGAAATTACTCCAGGAGGGAGGAGCAGGGCAGAGCGTGGAACAACTTCGTCCTCTGAGTGGAGGAGGCGGGAGCCCTCCCAGCAGCCCGGCCAGCAAAACGAGCTGTTCCCAAATCAGCAGCTTGCTGTGTTTTCTGGCAAGCTGTTGTGCAGTATCGTCGCTACAGTGTCCTTGCAAAGGCGGCTGTCTGGATTGTAAGCTGGGAGTGAAATCCTGCCCCTTCCTCTCCCTTCCCTCCTGCACCTGTCCTGTTTTATATGTTTTTATAGGATGGTGAAATAAAATACAATTTTCTTAGGCTGGCCAAGCCGGAATCTGCTATCCAGCTCATCCCAAATTGGTGCTGCATATGTGTGCTCTGTGCATATATATCCTGTGTTCTCTGGGAGCAATGCAGGTGCACAAATATAAATCTCCAATGCCCTTTTAAATGCCTTATACAGCCAAGCTGTCCCCAGGGGGTTGGCAGAAAGGATCAAGAGCTTAAAAGAGGCCTCTGCCCTCTAGAGTAATTGCTGGGTTATTCTTCCCTCTGTGTTCAGACACTTTACAGCAAAATAATTTTACCAGTGTTCAAGAGAATATCCATTCTGAGTCTTAAACGCTGCTGTTCGGGTCAGTCTAGAAATCTCTCCTGCTGTCTCTAATCACGACCTGTGGCAGACGCTGAGGAAAAGGGTGACAGGAGAAGGACGTGAACAGAGTGACCTTGAATTTGCTATACTCCTCAGCTCCCAGAAGTCAGCTGTTTTGGGGTTTTGGAGATGAGGGTTGCATGTAGATGATCATACTGAGGTGCCACCTATCTGCTGTTCACTCAGCCAATCGCTCTCTAAACGCTTCTTCCTGTGGGTGACTCTCACCACAGGCTGTCAGTGAATACCATGATACACTTTATGCCACATAAAAAAGGACTTCCTTCTGCTTGCTTTTAAAATCGCTCTGGATAAGTTCACTGGGAACCCTTTAGCTCTTATATTATGAGAAATAATAAGAATCATGACCCATTTCATCTGCTCCACAGTACTTAGGATTGTGCAGACCTTTGTCATATCCTCCTGGATATGCTTCTCTCCAGGATAAAGAGTCATAGTCTACGGGGGTGACCCTTATAATGGGAGCTACTTCATCCTTCCGATGATCCCTGGTGCCCTTCTCACTACCTCTCATAGCTCTATTAGACTGATCTGGAAATGGGGTGACAAGAGGTGCATGAGGTATCTGAAGTGTGACTGCACTATGAAATTACGCAGCGGCATAGTGATGTTTTTCTGCGCTCTTTTTGGCTACTGCCGAATGTTCCAACGCAGACTATGTATCTGAGCAGACTTGCTTAGTGCCAGGTATCCAGCCAAACAGGTTGCAAAGACTTTCTAATAATTATTTAAATGATGCTAGTTTTTCCATACAGAATAGAAGCTGATTTTTTGTATTCTTTAGCTTATACCTAAAATATAGCACCAGGAAGAGCAAAAAATAAAAGGATTAGATCCTTTCTAACTGGGTTTCCTGGTGGGACATTTGCAGCCTGGATGACTTGTACTGTGTTGGATTTTATACCTGCAACTGTTCCAGAAGTAAATATTACTCATCCCAGATCTCAGGAACATGTAATTATATGGAATAAAGCCCACATTTGAAGGGGGAGCTGGAAAACTTGTTCTTAAACCATTTGTTGAAAGCTGGGTAGAGTTTGAAACATTAAGAGGTAATCCCAGGGAAGATGGATTAGTGACCAGAATTCAAGAAAAGCAGTCAGATGTGAATAATAAATTGCATTTGTTACAAGACTCTGTGGTTTCTCACATGGGCACTTACATGGTACATATAAAACTATACATATGAGGTATAGTTTCCAGACTCTTTTTTCTTTACTTTTTGCAACTCTATTTTATAGGCAGAATTAACGTCATGTGTTTTGTCCACCTGAGCACATCCATATATCACAGCACAGCTCCAAGTGTCATGGACAATTTATATTTTAATATTTATAGCCAATATGCTAAACAGTAATGCAATGGCCATCGACCCTGACCGGGCCCATGGGCAGCAATGCTGAGCAAGTAACCACACTGCTAGTGACATTACACTTCGCTCTGCCTGTCAGTCTGGGCAGTAGCATGGCAGATGAATGTTTTACTTTTTAAATTGTTCGTTGCCAAGAGCAACATCACAGGGCATTGCTGCCTGCAGGCTGGCATGGGGACCATAAGTCAGGGAGCTATAATCTTTGTGCTTATGAATAATAAGGTGTGTGCCTGCACACTGACAAAGATCACATTCACAAAATATGTTTTTCTTTCCTTTTCCATGCCACCAAGGACTAAAGGGATACGTTGCAGTGGTCCCAGGAATGAGGTTTTGGAGACTGTATATGATCCACCTGTTTCAGGTGGGTGGATTCTGGGGTCTTGCTGCTTAGAAAGAGTATCAGGCAGCAGGTCTGCCCCTGGGATGTCTACTTTTGGGATCCAGAGATAAGACATCAGTCCCAAAACTAGAGAGTTTGAAAATATATTTGGGTTTTGAAAATTGGATGCATAGCAACAGCAATTCAAATAAATCCACTTGCAATTTTTTTTTTTCTGTGAAAATCGTAGGCACTCTCAATAGACAATTGTTATTGGATAAAACTTTAATGAAAAATGTATATTTCCCATGGAAAACATTGATATTTTATTTTAAAGGCCCCCCTGTGCCTGAAATCCCTGAAGGTTTGGGGGAAGAGAAAGATATTTTTAAAAGGTTTTTTCAAAGAAAGATGAAAACAATCCAACAACCGGTTCGGTTTTCTGACCACCACTAATCCATGCATTTGGATGGCACCAGCAGGCCCTTTGAGAATGCCCCACATTTTCTCCTGTTTTCTCCGTTGCTCCTGTGTAGGATTAGGACTGTTTTGTTTGAACTCTCCCCTTGTAGTAGGTGATGTTTCTTTATGTATCCTTGACATGAATTCAGGCAAACAGAGACCAAAGCTCTGACAGCTTTTCCACTTGAGGTTCCTGGTGTCCTTTGTGCTCATGAATAGATGCATTTTCTTATCTCTCTCATCGCATTTCTGTGTCAGTGGCAGCTACTACAACAGGGTCAAAAGGCTCAGTAAATCTAGGTCATACAACTGGTAGAAATTGTCTCATGTGACCTTCCCAATCTTTTCTTGTTACATGTTATGTTATTGCAGTCTTCTGCAAGCCTGCAGGCTCAAACTTCATGTGCTTGCCAGCATTTCTGTTCCCTTACTTGGCCCATTCTATCCTGCTCTCCAGAGTGGCCTGTTCAGGGCTTATTCCCTTCTCCCAGAGCCAAGTCCAGCGTAGGTAGGATAGCAATCCTCTCTGGAGGCTCCCTGAGGTCATCCTTTGTCCACTTCAAAATGGAAGAAAACAACATTAAACTCAAAGATGTCTCTACGCAGCTTCTGCAGCCACTTAACAGTGCAAAGACCCAAGCATCTGCAGGAGGTGACCGGGTGTGTGTGCCATTGCAGTGTAAGGATCTTACAAACTTAACCTCCCATAAATAGTTTTCTCTGTATCTGCAGTCCCTACAGATAGGCACTTCACAGAAGACATGTCCCTTTCCTCAGGGATCCTCTTAATCTTTGGTTTATCAAGGATATCTCACCATAAAGATATGAGGGAGATGGTTTGCTGGCGGACAGAAAAAATCATTACATGATTTAGGCAAGTTCCTGTCATACAGTCATCCCTACTGCTACACAGTTTGAAGCTGGCTGACTGCAAATTGAATATAGGGAAACTCCATTAGCAATTATATTACAGTGTATAGGACTATCAAATGTGGTTTGTTATACTGGTCACATACTGCTAGTTGTGCTGTTCAGGCTCAGAGATGTGAACATCTTCCAGATTTGTGGCTAACTTAAATGAATAAATTTCTTCTTAGCAATATAAATCATAAAACAGATTGGCTAGGAACATCTGCCAGCCAGTGAGCCAGGCCCTCAGGTGAAGGTGGCCTTGCTTTTTAGTCCAGCCATACACAAGTAATATTCTGATAAGAAATCTGAGGGATTACAGGGTAAATCACTATGGTTTCATTAATCAGTACAGATAGCAATTCTTTGTTAATTTCAGCTGTTCTAGCACAAGGATTGATAGAACATTCTGTGAATTGTATTTATCTTATGTTCCCAAGGATGTTTCTCTTCACCTTGGTTGAATATGGAGAAGGACTGGTGGGAGATGTGGTGGTCAGAGGCCGTCTTGGGCTTAGCGACCATGAAATGATAGAATTCTTGATTCTTGGTGAAGTAAGGAGGGGGGCCAGCAAAACCGCAACCATGGACTTCCAGAGGGCGGACTTTGGCCTGTTCAGGACACTGGTTGAGAGAGTCCCTTGGGAGACGGTCCTGAAGGGCAAAGGGGTCCAGGAAAGATGGACATTCTTCAAGAAGGAAGTCTTAGAGGCGCAGGAGCAGGCTGTCCCCATACGCCGTAAGAAGAACAGGCAGGGAAGACGACCGGCCTGGCTGAACGGGGAGCTCTTGCTGGGACTCAGGAAAAAAAGGAGAGTTTACCACTTGTGGAAGAAGGGGCAGGCAACTCAAGAAGAGTACAGGGATCTCGTTAGGTAATGCAAAGAGGAAATGAGAAAGGCAAAAGCCCAGCTAGAACGCAATCTGGCCGCTGTCGTTAGAGACAACAAAAAATGTTTTTACAAATATATT
>NW_008795495.1:3846431-3871606 GCF_000699145.1 Aptenodytes forsteri | reverse complement strand
CTCGATGATCTTAGAGGTCTTTTCCAACCTTAATGATTCTATGATTCTATGATTCTAAGATAGAACACTGCAATATCTGTGGCTATGTCACTATAGAGCTCATCACTGCTCTTTGTAGAACTTTTTACACAAATATTTTACACAAAATAACCTAATATTTTGACCATTTTGTTTCTCTCTGGTTCCCTTCCCTCTGGACAGGACTAAAATATGCCAGATAAAAAGTTGTAAAGACAGCACTAAAGGATTGTGTACTGATAGAGACACAAAATGGGTTTTGTCTTTCTGGTTTCCTTACTTAAACAATATCCATGTCTCTCTTCCTGAGTGCCATGAAATGTTAATAATGCCAAAAGCCTTGCTGTGATAGCTTGATTTGAAATCTCTCTTTATTTTGGCCCTGGCTGTGATCTGAAACTCTGAACTCTTTAGATCAGTAAAATCCAGAGGTCGAGTGCATGTGGAGTTAACATCTGTTTGCAACTGATGTCATCTTTTAAAGGGTAATCTCTTATGCATGGAGCTGAGTGAGGCTGTATTTCACTGCATCTCTTGCTGTGGTTGCTGATCATGTAGACATACCTCAAGCTAACTTGGTAGGGCTACCAGCAAAGCAGAAGACGCTTGGAGTTCAGCACAGGCTAAACCATCTGAATGTTTTTCTCAGTTGCTGGGTGGATTTTTCTACCAGACAGAGCTAGTTTAAAACAAGGCTGAACATGTCTGTATGTGTTTCAGTTATGGCTTTGACCATTGCAAATGTGGATCCTGACTAGCACAAAAGTCAATTAAAAAAATATGTAAATAGAAAAGTTGTCTTTATATTTGCACTTATAGAAATACTATATTACTATGTTGATGTCCAAAATACCGCTTTTACTGCCTGTCTCCCAGCAGTACATAAAGGACCTGATTCTTCATTCCTTTATATCACTTAGTGGAGTTGCTCATTATTTACTTTTGAGTACAGCAGATAAGAACTAGGCATCAGCGCTTTTGATGAGTGGCTGCATAGGGTGCACCAGGATGCCATCCCTTTCTAACTGGTCTTTTCCAACTGACCTTGAAAGAAAGCTCATTTTAATGAGTGCAGCAAAATACACATGAAGGAGCTGAGTGACTTTTCTTGACAAATTTCTCCCACATAATTTCACCAGCTGGAAAATAGTATCTTGTTACTCCTCTTTTTTTTTTTCCCCATCTTTTTTTTTTCTCCAGAATGATCTTTAACCAAAAATGCTTGCTGAGAAGCCAGCAAAGCCTCTTACCTTTGTACAGGCCTTGAGGCCAGTTTTCTTTTGCTGCTTACAATGCCTCCTCTGGAGCTGATTGTTTCAGGACTGCCTCCTTCCTTTTCCACATTATCTTTGCAGGAAAACAAAGGGGCAACTTCCATCTTGCTGCCCTCTCGATGCTCTTGCCAGAACTTGTGTTTATCAACTTGTGTTTATCAACTCTTCTTCCTGCCCACAGGTCCAGCATTGTAGAAGAGCGGAAATGAGCTGAGGGGAAGATTGCTTCTCCTTCCCCCATGTAGGTAGGGGTAGCTCTGCACGCATGGGTTCTCTGTCTTTGGCTTCATATAGCAGAATCACAGGAAAAAAGAGTAACTCAGGTTGGAAGGGATATCCACCTCTAGTCCATCCTTCTGCTCAAATCAGGGCCAGCTTCAAAGACCAGCTTCAAAGATCTCTGTGCTCTCCCATGAGGTAGTTGCAGACAGCAATAATCTCTTTTTCTTGAAGGCAAACAGTCCCAAGTCTTGTAGTTTCTCCTTGTATGCCACGTGCTCCAGCCCCCAGACAGGCTTGTCGCCCCCGCTGCGCTCACTCCAGTATGTCCATGTCTCCCTTGCCTCGCTCACTCCAGTATGTCCATGTCTCCCTTACCTTGGGGAGCCTGGAACTGGACCCAGCACTCCAGATGTGTCTTGCCTGGGCTGAGTAGAGGGGAAAGACCACCTCCTGACATGTGCTGGCCAAGCTCCTGTTAATATAGCCCAAGATGTTGTTGGCCTTCTTTGCCACAAGGGCACGTTAGTGGCCTGTGGTCAATGAGGTGTCCAAAAAGACCTCCCTGTCCTACTCTGCAAATTGCTTTCCAGCTGGTGGGTCCCCAGTGTGTGCTGGTGCATGGGCTTATTCCTCCCCAGTGTATAGCTTTGCATTTCCCTCTGTTGACTTTCACAAGGTTCCTGCCTGACCACTTTTCCAACTTGCTAAGGTCCCTCTGAATGGCAGTCCTGCCTCCCAGTATACTGACCGCTTCCCCAGGTCCCCAACTTTGGTGTCATCTGTGAACTCCTGACTTTTCAGGTTTTTTTTTGTTTTGGTTTGGTTTGGGTTTTTTTGGGGGGGAGGATTCAAAGACTTTGGCCACATCTATACCACTAAATTAGACATGGCCTTTACTGTCCTAAAGCATGGTGGCCAGCTGACACAGAAAGGTTTCCTAAAAAGGATGGCTCCATTTGTGTACAGCAGTCATCCTTGGACCAGATTACATCCTGAGACTCTTCCAACAATTTAGCAGTGTAGGTGATTGAGCTCGAGTACCCAGAGATACTGCCTGGAGATGTTTAGTTCACTAATACAGACACAGCATCCAAGTTCAGCCACATTTATCAACTGGACAGTCTTCTGTGTTAGCAAGAACAGAACCTCATCCTCTTGAAGGCTAATTAGCTTTAAAGTGGCAACAAAATAATAACTTGGATGCATCCTCATCTGAGTGCAGCAAGGTCAGATGAAGAGTTTAGTGTTTTCAGGACTGTTGTTAGGGCCATGGAATAGAAGGTTTTGTGTGTTAATTCTCCCACTCTTAGGCAAAACACGGAACAGTGAGTACTTGATGATATGCTGTAGTTATGGCTGGTCTAGACTTAGCTCTTGACAGGCTAGAGAAGTGAGCTTGATACATGCTAAATCTGAAGGCTTGCTTCACTAAGAACCAATTGCTGCTGTAGATTTTCTCTCCATTCTGACTTTCTTCTCTTTCCCATCTTTCCTTTTCCCTCACAAATGACCTGGGAACTCCTCTCAACACCACACACCCCAGGCCCATACTCTCCCACCACACATACACAAACGCTTTCTTTCCTACTGCAGGTGACTTAGGACGTCCTCACTTTCCCCCCGAGATGACTCCTAGCTTTACAGCATTAATCTCTTCTTTGTTGCCCTTGCTTTAGTTTTTGGTCCATCTCATGTTTTCCGGTATAGATACATGTGATATCTTTCTAGTGTTAGCCAAAACAAGATGAATTCCTTCCAGAAGAACTGGCACAGTATTTCTCTTGGAACCTGGCATCAATTTGATGGAAACAGTTAAGGAAATAATAATGAAAGTAGATCTGCAGCCAGATAGGATGGAACAGTAACCCTTGATTGGTGGGGATGGGAAGGGGAAATAGCCTGGAAAACAGAGGAAAGTAACCCTTGATTGGTGGGGATGGGAAGAGGAAATAGCCTGGAAAACAGAGGAAGTGGGGTTGGGGGTAGTAACCTCTTCAGCTGGCAAAACTGTAGAATAAGGGTCTGTGGGTCTTTGTCTACAGCCTCACTAGTTCTGTGTTTGCATTACAGCTCTGAGGCAAACAAGAAGCATCCCTCTGGTTCCATCACTCCCCCAGTGCCTACTGTCCTGCTTCCATTCAGCAGAAGTGACCTTCTCCACCCTCACGTGTTGTGTTTCCAACTTTTTCAGCTCTTTGTCCACAGCAAGCACAAAATGAAATTAAAAATAAAACAGAAACATAAGCTAAACTGCACCCTGTTGTATTACAACCATGTGTCTTATAACCACAATAAAATACTACTGTGATAAATCTTTAAGTAGGGGTCAATAAAGCAATAATACTGTACAGTGGAAACTGATCATTTAACATAATGACTGATTTATTACACCATTAACTTGTCCTTAGCTTTGTCTTAGGGCAGTTTACTAAGTGAGTGCTTGTTAACTACTGTAATGAACTGTTTCTTGGGGGAAATACTTAAATAAGAGTCTGTAAGTTATTGACAGGTGTGAGATCAGTCCTTCAGTCTACCAGAACAGGAAAGTCTGTAGCGCAAAAGAAAAACCTATATAATTTGATCATTTTCAGTCATTATGGTATCAAAGACAACACTCAAATGTATGAAAGTAAATACAATGAGTAAATAATAGGCTATAGTAACTGATGTTAAAAAATTAAGCCTTTGGGAGATGGATTTTTTGGTTTTGTTTACCTGCAGCAGGTAGGAAGTTAGTATGAGTGGCAAAATCCTGGCAGACAATGCCTTCGTCCAGTGGAGACCTGTCATGGCACTCCTTCTGATTGTGTCACTGGAGATGTGTTGCAGGAGGGTAGAGGGTGGGGTGTGTCAAGGGTGAGAAGAACTTGAAAGCTTTAGGAAAGGAGGTAATATGACTGTGGTAGCAGAGCACTGGACTCAGAGACCCAGTAGCTGCTGTCCCAGAGTCGCATACTTTCCTCTGGGTGGTCAGGAGGAACCAGTCCCTGACTCTTGCCCTCTCCAGCTGGAGAGCGGTCCCTTCACCAGTACCTATCCCGTCTTTGTCACTGACATTGGAGTGCTTCAAAATGTTCTTTGGCTGAAGCAGTGTGGGCTAGCCCATACTCAGGACTGGACCTAGACCTCAGGGGGGATTATCCTGCACTGAGATGTGCTTACCAAGACAACTATTTATTTGCTCCAGAGTGGACTATTAGTGAACTAACATGTGCAATGGAGATAGGACCTTAGTGTGGAACAGTGGGCTGATTGTAGGGATGTACCTTTAAGAACATATACGCAAGGGAATCAAATGTGTTTGTGACAGTTTTTTGACACGGAGGCCAGCTGGCGTGGAATGGCCTTTGACCGTGCAATTAAACCTTTTAGCTTCCAAACCAGGTGTCAGCACTCAAACTGAGCATGGTCCCTGGCTTGTGCTTAGGAGAGACCTATTTTGGGAGAGTGCTATTTTGTATTGTAACCATGCCAGGGTCTGCTCCAACAGTACTGGGAGGCGATTGAATTCTATTGCCCTGAAACATTTCCTGACACAAACTAATTTATTTTATGCATGTAGTTTTAGAGCTTTAGAGGGCTGAGGCAAGTTATCTTGTTTTATTTCATGCTAGTGTAGCTCCACTGACTTCAGTGAGGTTACTCTAGATTCACCCTGATGTGATCAAGATAAAAATTTTTCTCATGTGATTTTGGAAGAAAAATGTCCACTTTCTCCTGCTTATAACTCTGTCTTCTCAAATTTAATGCATGGGTAAAGCCCAGCTTGCTAATAAGCTGGTTAAATGATGAACATATCCCTACATAGAAAAATCATCTATAACTTGGACATCAGCAGAAATGGGCTTGTTACAGAGAAAGTTTGTTAGTGGTGATGTACAGATCAGCAAAGATGAATATGGGAGAGGAAACATTGGAAGGAGTAAGACAATAAGTATCTCGTGCGGGAGATATGTGTGGAGAAAAAGGAAAGAGCAGAAACGTGGAACAAGAAATAGTGATACTGGAAGTAGAAATACACATGGAAAGAGTCAAGATCAAGCAGAAATAAAGCAAAGATCGAGACAGCATAGACATTATTACAAGTGGCAGATAGAAGACCTGGAAATACAAAAATGTTAATGGACAGGGGGATAAAGTAAGCGAGCCTATGAAGTAGTGATGGGAGAAGCTGGGGTGCTAGGTGAAGGAATGAGGTGTGTGGCCGATTTGAAGCAGGCACTCAAGGCTTGGGCGCGGGGAGACAGAGAGGAGAAATCTGGATCCAGCGAGGAGAATGGAGAGGCTGAGATGTGGGGCTCAGATGAGGAACTGGAGGGGTCAGAGTGTTTGGGAAACATGAAAGAAAGGGAAGGAGACCTTGACATTGGAGAAAAGGTTGCCAGAAAAAGCCCTGGCATGAGGATAATGGAGCACTGATGGAAGCTCTGGCATATGCATGAACTGGCCATGTTGTGGAGGGGGAGAAGAAGGTGGATCATCTGCCATGGCAGAGTGTGCAAGAGGGTGCTCTGAAATAGCGAAAGAGGGGAAGGTAGCAGGTAAGCTCTGCTGGAGGGGAGAGGAAGAGGAAACTTAGACAGAGTCCTTGCTGGATAGCTGGAGGGGAGAGGAAGAGGAAACTTAGAGTCCTTGCTGGATGCAACCAAGTGTGTGACATGCTAGGCTTTAAAACATTTATAAATCAGTGTCAGGAACAAGTCTGCCAACAAACGCAGGATGAGCAAAATAGAAACCAAAAACCTCACTATCATCCAGGGAAAAACCACATTTTTAAATGCTGCCTGCCTCCTACATGAAGCTGAATACATCTGAAAATATCCCCTAACTTGCATACAAATAGATACATAAATTGGCCTTGATCTTGCTTTTGGTTGTAAACAGAGGCATGGGAACAGAAGGCTGCACAGTGCAGTAAACCTTGTGCTGGACTCAGTTTGCAGCTCTGCTCCAGCCTCAATTTCTGACCTTGGGTGGGAGGCCCCTTGGACAAAACATGGCAGAAAGAATCTTTTATGTTCAAGAGGCGTGCAGGAGTAGCTAACGGGGACAGGGAGACCATATCCTTGAGAGAGCTGAGTCTTTCTGGGATGTTTAGAGTAGGACTGTCTTCCTTAATTTTGATATTGAAAAGTTATGCACCTAAGTCTTGATTGATACTGAATGGAGGAAAAGAGGTGGAAAGCCATTCTTCTGACCTATTATAAATGCCTGTCTTAGCATAAGATGTATTGCCCTTAGGCGATGGGATCCATTAACAGTCATAAAAGGAACATAGTGTAAGTGCATTGGGTTCAAATGTCCAAATGGTAGGCGTCTGAATTATAGCAGATGACTCGAACCTAAATTGTCATTCTTTCAGGAATTTGTCTGAAAATACATAGCAGCAATACTTAACATTCCCTGTAAATGTTTTTGAGAGCTTGAAATGTGGCATGTAAACATACATATTATTAGTAGCAAAAATATCCCCAAATTTCACATTTTTAGCACTTGAAAGATCAAATTTGGTGACAACTAAAACATTGAAATCTCAACATTCCAAACTGTTTGTCTCACTCTGTTTTCCCTTCAACTTTAATAATTGAAAACAAAAATAGTATGTGTAACTTTTATGCAGGCCAAATCACGCTGCATGCAGATGATTAAGTTTTCTTCTAGGAATATTAAGTCTATTATTAGAAAGTAGCTTCTTTGGCACAGTTATTCAAAATCTCAAATAGAAATAAAATCTCTTTATAAATATAAGCTCTCACATATACTGGAAATGAACATTTTTTGGATTAAGTTATTTCCCAGCCACCACTTGGAAATGGTTTAACTGAAAGATGACGTCATGTGTGGGATCCATGTCAGTTTTATTTAGCCATCTACAGTTTCTTGGCTAAATGTAAACCATTTGGTTCCCTCTATAGCTGACAGAGAGGTGTCTCCAAAAGGGCAACTCATCCCATACTAAAATGGGCACCCAAGGCAGATGAGATAAATCATCCTTTGTAGGTGCATCTTTTCCCCACTGACTACCGAGAAAGCACAGTTTAGACTAAGAGGATATTAACATGTCTACAGTGAAGACAAACATCTCATGCAGTGTGCGCTACTTGAAAAATCATTGCCATTGATTCCAAAAGACCCCAAGATTACCAGTGTTACTCCTGCCTCCACAGCATCTTCTCCAGGAATTTGGAAGTAGTGAGACTGCCGGCATCACTGAATCCACTCCTGCATCACAAGCAGTGATGACAAAAAAATGTCATCACATGTCTTCAGACCCTTTCTTAAACACAGCCAGGCTCTGTGTCTCCTCATTCCTGCAACATACTCCTCCTTTTGGGAGGCTGATCTATAGCATCAGTTTTATTTGGTTTTAATTTTGCCAGTATTGCTTGTTCCAGCATGAAGAATGAACAGCATATCTTAGCTGTTCCTTCCCTGGTCCTTTCCTGCTTGAGGCCCACGTTGCGTACCTGGTCCTCTTGGCAGACTGCACAGCCCTCTGTGCTCTGGATGTGCTTGGCTGACAAACCTGATGGATCTCCTTAGTAAGAGCCTACAACCATGTTCAGGCTCCTTTTTTTCTAATACTGATATGCGTGTGTTGCACTTTCTCTTCCTCTCTGCCTTTTGGCTGTACATCTCCCTGTCTTCTGTTTTGATGCTGAATAGTCTCCATTTCAGTTCATATTCTTCCCCAGTTTCTGGTTCTCAAATATCTCATTCATCTCCCGTTGCTTTATCACAGGGCTAGTTTCTCTCATACTCATTGTCACCTCGCCTCCTTTTTTTGCCTATTTATCCTTTGTATTCTCCAGTGTAGCGAACCTGTTCCTCAGCACTATCTCTCGGTATAGCACACTGCTTTTTCTGGTTTGTTATTATTCTCATGCTCCCATTCATGGGCAACCACCTTAATGTAAATTATGCCTGTGTCTTTGTGTCCTCCTGTACTTTTCCTGCTTCTCAAACACAGATACCTCTGCTAAAACATGTCTAAGAACCTCTTTGCCTAGACAAATATCTGAATAACTTGTCAGTGCAATGTTTGTGAGGAGGTCTTTGATGTCTGAGCAAAACAGTTCCATAAAATACCATAATAGTTTCTTAAGCTATCTTCATTGAAGGGTGGTTGTTACACCCATCAGTTTCCAGGAGGTCCAGGAGCCTCACCCATAACAATAAATAATTCCCTCGCTAGAACTCACATGTTGTTATCCCCTTGTTAGAGCTGAGCTGTATCAGAGCCACAGGAAGTCAAAGCCTTTTAACTGTGCTCGACATTAAACTGTTGCAGGTGGTTAAATGTTTTGCCCAGATAGTGTTGCAGACTTGGAATCAGCCAGCACAAATACAACCCCGTCGTCAGCTGTAGACACAGAAAGCGAGGCCACTTCCATGCCTTTGATTTTCACAACATAATGTACATAGATATTTATGTCACGGGTCAAAAAACAGGAACAAAGCAGGAAGCACACAGGAAAGCCCACGCTGAAAAAAATCGGGGAGAACTACCGAAATAAGCTGGGCAGAAATCACCCTTGCTATATTCGTTTGAGAGGGCTGGGTCTTTCCTACAGGACCTCGCTGATGGGCTGGATGTTGTGCTGCCCCTTTCCCTGGCGGCAGACACTGACTCTGAGGATTGCCTCAGCATCGTGGAGATTTCTTCTGATATTACAGAGCCTGCAGGTCTGCGGCAGCAGAGCAACCTTCTTTGCTTGCTTCATGAGGTGGCTTCAGGTTGAGAGTTAAGGGCGTTTGTACACAAGGAGCTCAAGACTGTGTGTGCAAGCTTTTACAGAACTTCATGGGAAATTTGCCAAAAGGTTGGCAGCTTTAGACTAAATTAATTTTCCTTAACCTTCCACTGTGAGATGAAATCAAGTTTCTGATAGTGGCAGCCACTGAAAGATGATACAGATCTGTAGCTCTAGCAGAGTAGGAGCTTGGTATGGAGAGTAAATGAGCAGGGGGTGTTTGGGCTGAGAGGCAGAGGTACTCTGAGACCAGTGCTGAGTGCAGCTAGCCACTCTCTTTTTCTAGTAAGCAATTTATGACTTGAAAACATTCAAAATTGAAATTGAAACCAGTGGCAAATTCAGGTCAAATTGAAAGAACAGCTCTGACTGAAGAAAAGCAAGCAAAGAAAAAAAAACAAACCCAAAAAACTGTTGGCAATGTCAAAAAGATTAGTTTCAGCATTCTCCACATTGAAACACAGTGTTTCAATTTTTTTGAGCTGGATTCAAAAAGAGCATCTGCTGGAGGAATTCCAGCTCTCATAATCCTGGTGATCAGGGCACTAGCCCAACATGCTGAAGACCCCAAAGCCCATCCCTATCTGATTCTGAAAGGGAATTCGGATATCTACTTTCTTCTTCTAAGTAGACCTTTCTCACTGAGCAATCAAGTATTGCATCTTTGCTTATTCTTTCTGTTGGACCTGTTCCACTTTGAGATCAAATTGTTATAAACAAATATCCGCTGGGAAGGAGAGAGACTCCATAGGCTGGGAGTCTAGAGGAGGGAAACCTGAGCTCAACTCTTTCTTCCAAGTCGCTCGGCAAGGGGGAGTTGGACCCAGACGAGTGCTTTAATCAGCTCACTCTGGAGAGAGGCGACAAATGCTGCCGCATCCTTTTTGTGGTTTTTTTGAATGGCTCCACAGACTAGCTTTTCATGTACCATTTTTTTTTCTTTTCTTTACTTTTTTTTTTTTTTTAAATGCTGCAATATCTGGAAATGAAAAGAAACCTATCAATTCCAACTGAATGGAATTTTTCATGCTTTGTTCTATCCAAACACTGTTTTATTCATTTTGTGACACTTTTTTTACTCCAAATTTTCATTTTGCTTCCTCAACTTTTCAGTTAGCATGCTGAACCAAATAATAAGTCATTCTTGTGGCACATATTCATTGTAATGACAATAAGAGCATACACATTCACACACACATCATACACATTCACATATCCAGTGGCTTCCTACTGGACTTCCAATCCAGTGAAAATTTATAAAGGAGAAACATATATTTTACATTTTATTTTCTCCATAGAAGTGGGTGACTGCATCTTCCTTTTATTTAGGTCCTTGTTTAATAGCACTCCACTGATTTTGTAAAATCATCATTTCTGCATCAGAAATAATGACATCATGGTCTGGCCCATTAAAAATAACTCATGAAAGGCACAAACCCCACAGACTATGTTACTCTCCCATTATTCCATTTTTCTGGGAACTTTTTCTTTCTGTCATGCTTTATTATACAAGACAGAGAATAAAATAGTTTTGCAATCATTTCTAGTGGTTTGCATAGAGAGGCGACAAATGCTGCCGCATCCTTTTTGTGGTTTTTTTGAATGGCTCCACAGACTAGCTTTTCATGTACCATTTTTTTTTCTTTTCTTTACTTTTTTTTTTTTTTTAAATGCTGCAATATCTGGAAATGAAAAGAAACCTATCAATTCCAACTGAATGGAATTTTTCATGCTTTGTTCTATCCAAACACTGTTTTATTCATTTTGTGACACTTTTTTTACTCCAAATTTTCATTTTGCTTCCTCAACTTTTCAGTTAGCATGCTGAACCAAATAATAAGTCATTCTTGTGGCACATATTCATTGTAATGACAATAAGAGCATACACATTCACACACACATCATACACATTCACATATCCAGTGGCTTCCTACTGGACTTCCAATCCAGTGAAAATTTATAAAGGAGAAACATATATTTTACATTTTATTTTCTCCATAGAAGTGGGTGACTGCATCTTCCTTTTATTTAGGTCCTTGTTTAATAGCACTCCACTGATTTTGTAAAATCATCATTTCTGCATCAGAAATAATGACATCATGGTCTGGCCCATTAAAAATAACTCATGAAAGGCACAAACCCCACAGACTATGTTACTCTCCCATTATTCCATTTTTCTGGGAACTTTTTCTTTCTGTCATGCTTTATTATACAAGACAGAGAATAAAATAGTTTTGCAATCATTTCTAGGCTGTTTTGCATAGTGTGCTGTGCGTCATTTTTTAATGTTTCAAATCCTTTAATCCTTCAAGTGAGAAACATATCCTAACTTTACAGCATTGGCCTTCCAGGAACTTGTGGGAATGAAGGATTTAGAAAGTCTATGGCAAAGTGATTACTACACATTACTATCGCTTAATGACTAATACTATGTGCAAATTCAGTTGCCAGTGTAAAATCAACACATTCAGCAAGTAGTAGGGGAGATATAATAGAAAGGAAAAATTAGGGTCAGTAAATTTTTTAACTAGGAGCCAGGCTATTTGCAGGAGGATATAATTCCTTTTATTAACATGTGGCAACTCAGATCTCAGGCATGTCGAATCTTCTTCTGGACGCACTGAACTCTTTGCTGATTATCAAGGGAGGGAAAAGAGCAACTTGGGTACTTAGTTGGCTAAATATGGACCTCATTGCCTATTACCTGTTATCTGCGTGCTTGATGTGGAGAAGATCTCCAGAGAAGAAGGCTGGGCATGCCCTACTGCTTATCTAGGGCCTTCCTTATTGCCATGGTCGTTCTCACTAGTCGACTAAGATACAGGAGCCCAGTGACTGAGGTAGAGTTTTCCATGCAGCTGTGCACAGTGTCTCTAGCTACTGGGCAGCCGACAACTGTGATACAGAACCACAGCTCAAAATAGAGGAATAATGATGGAGATGAGCCAGAGGGGCTCTTGAGCTCTGGCTTGCTGTATGCTCTCACTTTCCTGTGTTTCACATTTTCTCATCTATTGAAATAAAGTTGATGGTAATTAACTGCCTACCTTGCATAGGTGGTGTGAAGTTTAATTAGCACATGTACTATTCAGTTGCAAGATAGCTTAGTGCTGTATAGCTGTAGTGCCACTTTTTAATCCTGTGTGAGCAACAGGACACACTACTCAGAAGCCGCTTGTATCTGAAAAATGGGAGAGGCAGAGGAGGGTGAAGTAAGGGAGCTCTTGCTGGCATGGCTTTCAGTGTGTTGATAGTAATGGTCTGGCTTGAAAAGGCTCATCAGTAAAACCATCCTTGTTAAATCTGTCCATTAGGAATAAAATAATTTTGAACCATTACCAAATGTACACAGATATACTTGCATGTCTAGTGACCTATTGGATGTAATACAGTAAGACTACCTCAATAGCAATAACATTTTTGACAAGAAATGTAACTCTAAAATCTTCTGCTCTTGGTATAAACAGTGCATTTATAGTCTGCTTGCCAGTGAAGGTAATTATCTCCTAATGAACAGAGAATTGTGGTTAGGGAAAAATCATGATAGAGGAGAAGTAACTAATTTTTTAAAAGGAATTATACATGTCTTGCTCTTATTATCATAATTAGTTTTTCTCCTGTTATGCTTTTTTTTCTATATTCCAGTAGACTATTAAATCAATAAGAGTCTCTACAGTGTCTGAAAAAAAGTTCAAGGCAAATGAACTTTCCCATATGGATGTAATATTTGCAGCCATAAATAAATTCTTAAGGTTTTTGTCAGGCTTTTCACACACCCACAGATTCTGCTATCAGCCAGTAAATCTTTGTTTAAGACACTATGAGATCAGATTTCCTTGGATGAAGTGGTGGCCAAAACAGGGAGAAAATAACATTGCAGAGAAACTAGTATTTTCAAGTTCTGCCTTCCCTTCCACCCCAAGCAAAGTATTCTCTTCCCCTCTGCTTTTCTTCAGGATTTCCTACCATGGAGTTGGGAAGGAGAAGCAGATAGTGTCCTCGGTGTGCATTTTTTCTAAAAGCAGGGGGGATTTTACTGTTGGACAGATGGGATTTGAAAAGTCAGAGGTGCAGCAGGTCATCTGGAATCGTTGCTGTCTTTTCCTCTTCTAGCAGGACATCTGTCCAGCTAGCTCAGTTTCATAGCTCAGTCCCTGTGCAATAGCACAAAAAAAGCCTTCATGATTTCTCCAGCGATGTTTGGGAGTATCACTTGAGATTCCTCTGCAGCATACACAGGGGTCCTATGAATGCTTTCAAAAAAGGTTTGCTTGCAGCTATTCACATAATACTTCATATAATACTGTACTTTCCTACAGCCCATAGCTCTGCACCTCTAAAAACTCACTCTGGGAGTCAGATATGCAGATTCTAAAGCAGTGCAGTTGCAGAGAATACTGTGGTCTCACCAGTGACTCCATTAGACAAAATAAAACAGTCCCCTTTTTATCAAAGAGAGGAAGAATATGAACTATAGAACCTCATCTTCTTCCTGGAAGTCAGACCAATGCTCTGTATGGTGTTTAAACCTGAATAACCCATTTATTTTTGCATCTAGGGATGTTAGTAATTTCTTATTTTGGGGGATTTGCTTCTTTTCCACAAAATACTTCCTTTAGACTTCTTTCCTTTTGAAGCCATGGCAACTGTAGCCATGGCATTTACCACCTATAAGAATTATTAATGCTCCACGGTTCGGCTGGCTTTAGTAATTAACAGATGAAAGGCAATGGCTCAATAACAATAATACCTCTAATCAGCAGGATGTATCTTATATGTGTGCTGAACTTCTGTACACAAGAAGAATCTGATGATGTCAGCTACAGATTAGTTCCTACAATCACAGAAAAATAAATACTACTAAGGGAGTCTGTAAAGTCCCTGCTCATCCTCCTGCCCTGAAGTGGGATACGTTACAGGATTAGTTATTGCTCTGCTGACATCCTGACTGAAGTTTGCACAACCTGTTCTTACAACGTTCCATGATGGAGATTCCCCCACCTCCCTAGGCGGGTTTGACAGTCTCATTCCAGTGCTCTCTTATCCCCACTGTTTACCCTTTTCATGCTGATGCTCACCTGGAGCTGCACTGGAGTTTGCACCCCTTACTTCTTGTCCTATCCAACACAGACATGGAGAACAGCTTTGACGATACCCTGTCCTGAAGGCAGTCTTCTGTGAATGGAATGCTGTAGTGGGAAAGCAGAAAAAAATGAGAGGCATATGCCTGCAAACCATCTTTCATATGAATGGTTTATTAGCTTCAGTGAGCCATCTTATGTGATTCAAGGTCTTGCTCACAAGTGGAGTTTTGCAGCCTGACTGGCACTGGCTAGCTAAATCTCTAGCTGGTGGTTTCTGTGGGCTCTGTATGCAGCTAATTGCAATAACTTGTGGTGGAATTAAGAAGCACCAAGTGGTACACAGGATACAACTCCTACACCAAACACTGATGGGACTTTTACCTTACCTGAATAAACATAAATCATGGTAGGCCTATTTCCAGATGAAATCTTATATGGACTATTTTTCAGTGATTTTAATAAAACTTCTAATGTGTCTTTAGCAGTGTCATAGCACTTAGGAATTGGGGCATTATTGAAATTTACCTTTGAAATTTACTTTAATTGAATAAAATATGCCAGTAAGCCTGGGAAGAGATGGTATAAATACATTTACTGAATGCCCTTCTGCTCACCTTTCGATCACCATGCTTAGTCTTGATAGAATCACATACAGTGAATCTCATACAGTGGCAGGATGGACTTTTACCTCTCTGACCTTTCATATGATGCTGAGTGAATTATTAATCAGGACATTTCCCTCCCCCCAAAAAAAACCCAAAATTGTTTGCTTTTGAATTCTCAACACATATTGCAAATCAAGTCAACTTTCAATAATTGCTAAACAAATTTACATACAAGATTTGTGTGTGTGTGTGTGAATAACCCCAAAAGACTGACTATTCACACATAAAAATTCAGAAAAAGGAATCTGGATTCAGGAGATGTGGGATTTCCACCAGGAGCATGTAATCTTCCAAAATTCACTGGCTCAAATTAAAGTACTTTTAGTTGTAACACTTAGGTGGGATTCATCATTTTGCTCAGGAAGAAGACTGAGTGTCTTGAAGTTTAAGCAGTGTGTACATGAGGATGCATCAAGTTCCTTTCAGAACTAGGATTCAAGACACCAGACCTGTACATTCAATACAGGGTAAATTAATAATTGTCTCAGATATGGTTTTATACATCTGAGCTCATCACCTAGCCCCTTGTTCTGTGTTTACACACTAGACAATAGGGCCTAAATTCTGCCCCTCTTTTATTAGTTACATAAAATTCAGGACTTGACACTTTCCAAGGTAGCAATGGCTGGAGACATCTGGCATCCCTGTTTATGTTCAGATCTTGCCTACGAAAAGCATCACGACAAATTTGAAAACAGAGGCAGTATAACTGGGCATTACCTAGATAATGTGCCAGATGTGCAATTAAGTTTGATGCAATATTAAACTCCCTATTCATTAATTAACAAATTTGGATATCTCAGCTATATCCTGCTGGAGAATTAACCAATGAATGCCCCACAGTGCAGTGCGTGTTTTGAAACTGTCTATTAGCAAAAGCCATTAACAGATAGACGTACATTAAGAGATCTGTCATGGGACTGAGCATCCGAATACCTCTCATAGCCCTGTCATAGTATGGATAAGGCTGTATTTACACAGCAGAATTAAGACAGGATTATAGCCTGAGCTGGAGTACCTGTGCTAATGTAATTTCAACAGCTTGAGTAACAACCAAGACAAGTGACAATGTTATGAAGTTTGTAGTGTGGTGTAGCCATAAAAGCCTGTAATGCTGCATCTTGCTACTGTTTTTTATCTGTTCTAGCAAAATCAAGGTAGGACAGATGTGCCAGCTTCTGCTGCAAACAGACATCCACTTAACTGTGAGGCATGCACTGAAACATTGATTTCAATGCTGAAAAAAAGCTGTGGGCTGGAGTGAGCTGTGTAATCCAGGAAAAGGAAAGAGGCCAGTTGGCAACTAATTTCCTGCTGCCTTTATTACTCTAAAAACTAAATCAATTTTTGTGTCTGGATGGGGTTGCTGAAAAGCAACTTTTCTCCTCTCTCCAAACTCCTGAATCTGAACAAGTTCCACATACTTCTTTCTGGAAGCGCAGCTTTAGAAAAACAAATGGATTGAAGCAGCCCAAGCCAGCATAAGACTAAGAATTTCCATTTGGTGAATATTACTCAGATAAAAATAACTTGTTTAATGGGGAAAAAAAGTGGGAGGAAAATGATTCCTTAACAGAAAAATAGCCCATATACTTTATTTCTCATTAATGGTGGAGCTTCGTAGGCAGAGCAGTGCATTATATCTTTGCATTCTCTCTCTCTGTAAACCATGGAATCATGAAATAAATTATGTGTATTTGCCTCCTTGAACATCCTCCTCAGTTGCACTTTGCCCACTAACCTCTGCTGGAATTACTTCTAATATTCCAAACCTCTGTCGAGATGTCAAACAGCCTTTTCTTCTCCTGGTAGAAAAGAAAGAACTACCACAAAAACTTTTCCTTCTTTTCCTCCAAAAACACTTTTTGCATATCGGATTTGGAAATGACAGCTCACTCTGGGGTTTATCTTTGACACGAATGGGTTCTAGATTTACAGTATTTTTAAGATCCAGTAATTTGGGAAACAAAAGAACTGACTGAAATTGGTGTCTTGTTAAGATACAGATCTGACAATGTCTTAAGTCAGGGATGTGGAATTGATTTTTTTAGCTGGAGAAAAAAAGCCTGTGCCTGTATAATTTTTACAGCATTTTTTTTTTCCTGTGTTTTTGCCAAATGGGACTGGTGGAATGGAAAAAACCCTCTGTGTGTGTGTCTGTTGAGGAAAAGCAGAGTGGGTCTGTCATTACATCCATCAGTATTCCCACAGGAGATTCCTTCAGCAGATTCCTGTAGGAACAGTGACCGGTCAGGCCATGAGGAACCCTAGCAGGCTCTTTTAAAGGAAGCGCCGGATTGTCAAGGAGAATTCCCTTGGCCACATGTAAATGTGACATGGGGCAAATTATTTCTGTATCTAGTCACTGCAATAGGCACGTGAATATGAGGTATGGTGTCCCAGGAGCAGCATGTGCACAAAGTCCTCTCACAGCATGGTTCTTCCTTTGCAGGCACCTTGCCTTCCATCTCTTGTTTCTGTTAACAGCATCAGGCCTCCTAGAAAGAGCCTGAAGAAATGCTGCCTGTCACATCACCCTGCTGCAAAAGCTAGTGGGACAGATGAGGGTGCCTGGCCCAAGTGCAAGGGGTGCACTAATGGGTGAGACAAAGCCGAGTTTTTCTCCCTGGAAGCCAAGCCATCTGGGTTGGCTCAGAGCTACCTGAAGCCTCTTGTATAGTGAAAGTGGTGTGTCTGAGTCATATAACATGGTGGGTCTTCCATAACAGGGCAGATGCTTCTGATGGGTCTAACTTCTCAGAAAATGTAATGATCACCAAAAAACATCACAAAACAAACACACAAAACCCAGAAACAAACCCAGAAAAACAAAAAAGCTCAGAGATAGAAGGAATACTTTGAGATCAATAAGCTGGAGACTAGCTGACACATGCAAGTTGTGGCAGCTTTTCAGAAAGAAAAAAAAAGAAACCACAAAAGGAGTAACATTTTCTGTAAAAGATACTAGAGAGACCTGAGGAATAAGATGAGGCTAAATTCAAGGGCTCTAAGTCATTCAGAAGAATGCAAAGATAACACTGTACCATCCCTGTTGGTGTAAAGGAAAACCTTTTACTGTAAGTGTATGGAAGTGGTGGTTTAGATTAGACCAACCGTGAAAGTAGGCTTGGTTTGTTGCTTTAATACGCCTCTTTCACCTCTTATGTCTAAATGCTTTCTTATAAATATGAAGTAAACCACACCTAGGTTTTGAAATACCGTTGGTCATAGTATCTCTGGTTGCAGATTCTCAAAATGAAGCAATAAAGGCACTTGAAACTGCTTGGATTTACCTGGTAAAACAAAGGAGGGATACTCTGCGAACAGCAGCCAGATCCCAGTCTCAGAGTAGTGTGAGGGCTTTGTGAAGGCTGTCACAAAGCAACCAGAAGGAAGAAGGAAGTACTGGAACTCTGTAAATGTGGTACAAACATGTTCCCATCTAGAAATAGCTGAGATACCTCACCCATTTTAAAGTATCATAGATTGAATGTATTTTTTAACTTCTTCAGGCTTAAAGAGATTTACTGAAGACTAAGTGTAAATCAGCCTTGCACAATCCGTAGCAAAAAGCGCAGAAGCTTTTTTTGATGGGTACCATATTGGGATGAGCATGTGAATTATCTTTCAGGTTTTTTTTCATTGTCCCCAGGCCTCAGAGAAAGAGCTGAATGAGTGAAATTTGCATAAGAATTTTGAAATGTTGCCCTATTGTTTTCTTAGAGGCTCAGTTTAATGTAGAAAACATCTGCCTGCCTTTGAGTGCTCTGTGGATCATTTGGTTGTTTGAGAAATCCCATTTCACTTCTTCCTCCATTGCCTGGCTGGGAAGTGCTTGCTCTTGGTACCTGTCAGCCAAGAGAAAGAAGCAAAAGAGGAAAAAAAAGAAAGAAAGAAAGAAAAAAAGCTATTTTTATGCACTTATCAACATACTTTTTTCTCCCAGGCATGGGAGTAACCAGAACTTGGCATGTTCTGCGTCAGAGCAGTCCTAAGCACTCATGACAGTATTCAGGGCTGACTGTAACAGAGATAACAGTAGATACTAATTAGAGTCTTCAGAAAAACTATTTTGATTTCAATGGCACTATTAGTAACATAAATAGTAGCATAGATCCGCTAGGCCTCGTATTAAGGATTGCATCCTTAATTTGAACACTGTGGTTTGGAGCAAGGCTCTTCCTCCCCAGAATTTTCTTCCCCTCTGAGGAATTAATTCCTCTTTCTGTCTTCCAGTACTTAAGTCTAACAGCCCTTTAGGGCTTACAGAATATGCACTAGTTTTGTTTAACATTTGCTTAGCAGCTTTTGTATCGTTACTTTTCTGTAATTAGAACACCTAGTGGCTATAATGATAGACACTATACAAGTTAGCGATATAGACAAGTAATGTCCTTTTCACACTCCTAAAAGGACAATATCTTTGCTTTGCTAATTTATGCTGGCTGTCTTGCTGTGATTCTGAACATACTTTTCCCCATACCTTGTTTTTTTTGAAAAGGGAATAATTTTTCTTTATTCTATTACTTGGCTTTTCATTATTCCCAAAGGGTACACTTGAAACCAAGCTATTCTGCTTTCTGTGGTGATGTTTTCTCTTTTCTATATCTTCCACAAAGGTGTATAAGAAAAATGTTACTATGCTTTTCCTTATAAGCAGAAGAAGAATATTCATCTTTATTTGATTGTGTCGCAGAAGCTACACTTTCCTTCCAGAATTTTGCACAGGAAAAGGATGCATTAGCAACCTTCCTCCAGGTTAAAAGGATGGAATTCAGTTACTGTGGTACCTAATGCTTTAAGATAGTCAAGGGAGTCCTGCCTACCCAGACAGCTGCAGGTCTTCTGGGATTCCCATGTGATGTCTTAGATAACCAACAGGATTTCAAATTGCATGACACGTCTAACTTTAGGTACCTGAATCACTTCCCAATAGTCCAGACCTGGGATTCATCCTATTACTTTTCTATGATTATATAATCTAGATCTCATGATGAGAGACACAATAATCACCTAAACATAGGCATCTATTGCCATCTGGGGCACCATGGGGTGTCTGAGGCACCTGTGCAGGTAGGTAGACATGACCCAGGATCTACAGGACACTGTGCCCTCCAGGGCTGGCAGCTGAAGACAAAGTGAGAGACCATATGGTATGTAGAACCACAATAGGCACATATATTTAGGCACTGTGTCCCACCCTTGGTGTCTGTTTTGCTTCTTTATGATCTGTAATAAATCCTGAAATTCTGTGGATGTGCTATGTGACTGGAGGGGCTTTGTAATATTTTTCTTATTTGATCTGTTAATTTTAGATTGTCATATTTCTTGCAATGCCTTTTTTCTCTCTCTCTTTCATTCCCACCACCCCCCCCCCCCCCTCCCCCCAGTAATTACAAAGCATTTCATGAGGGATTCCCCAAAGGGAAAGGTGTTGAATTTTTGACATAGACTTTTTTCATCTGTGTTTATTAGGCATTGAAATTAAATACGTGTTAATAAAGAATAAGCATTTGTTTAGAGTTTTATAACTCTAAAATATTTTTCTTTCCCTGTCAGCACTCTCTTTGCTCATTTCATGCCATAATTCTAAGCTTTTTTACAATCACAGATGCACTTTTATGATAAGTATGGTCTTTCTTTTAATCTACCACATGTACTGTATTTTATACAACATGAAGAAATGCAGTGAGAAGGGGACTGTTACAGTGACACAGCCCAACCGAGCTACTTGATGTCTCCCACCGGGTCCATGTGAGGCTCCTTGGGCTTCTGCTCTCCCCTGCTTGCTAGCTAATAAGCAAACACAACATTGAGGTTGAAGTACAGGGCTTTAACTCATCTTAAAAGATCCGAGTGCTGAGTGTTAAGAGATCTGCTGTTAAGGGTGTGAAGAGTGCTGCTTTCTTCTCTGCCATATGCTTCCCGTGTGACCTTGGGAAAGGCACTCACTTTGAATTTCAGAAGAGCCTGTAGGAACTCAAGGTTCAGCAGAAAGCGGAAGGTGGCAAAGCTCTTGCTGAACCGCCAGCAGCAAATGAGTCCCTGAGAAACCAGATGCAGAAGGGGTCACTGACACTGCCAGATCTTCAGATGGCTTTGTGTACCCAGGGTAGGACTAGTCAGGGTGAAGGAAATAATATGTTTAACAGTGCCCTGTCTCATCCCATTTGCTGGGGCACTAGAGCCACCGGGACAATCTCTGTGGCAGGCTAGCACAAGAAATGGTACTCTGGCTTCCCAGGCTTGAGTTAGTATTCATGGTGTGGCCCTTCATGCCATCTGTACCAAAAAAAAGGTGCTGTTGGCAAAATGTCCTTGATGAATATTGTGCATTTTAGACCACTCAAATGTCCAGAGATAAAAAGCCACTCCAGCATAGCAATGTGTTATCTAAATATGGCCAGGATTATGTGGCGTGATGTGGAAGGTAGTATTACACTTCTGGATTCTGTTGTAAAGGACTACATGTATTTTTATTCTTACAAATCTGCTGTTAAGGGTGTGAAGAGTGCTGCTTTCTTCTCTGCCATATGCTTCCCGTGTGACCTTGGGAAAGGCACTCACTTTGAATTTCAGAAGAGCCTGTAGGAACTCAAGGTTCAGCAGAAAGCGGAAGGTGGCAAAGCTCTTGCTGAACCGCCAGCAGCAAATGAGTCCCTGAGAAACCAGATGCAGAAGGGGTCACTGACACTGCCAGATCTTCAGATGGCCTTGTGTACCCAGGGTAGGACTAGTCAGGGTGAAGGAAATAATATGTTTAACAGTGCCCTGTCTCATCCCATTTGCTGGGGCACTAGAGCCACCGGGACAATCTCTGTGGCAGGCTAGCACAAGAAATGGTACTCTGGCTTCCCAGGCTTGAGTTAGTATTCATGGTGTGGCCCTTCATGCCATCTGTACCAAAAAAAAGGTGCTGTTGGCAAAATGTCCTTGATGAATATTGTGCATTTTAGACCACTCAAATGTCCAGAGATAAAAAGCCACTCCAGCATAGCAATGTGTTATCTAAATATGGCCAGGATTATGTGGCGTGATGTGGAAGGTAGTATTACACTTCTGGATTCTGTCGTAAAGGACTACATGTATTTTTAGTCTTACAAATATTCACGTTTATTATATTATCCTAAACATGGAAGGACTGTCCTTTTCATTGTTGTTTTCTGGAAGCTTGGCTAACACACAGTCTCAAACGGTAAAATATAGACTATCCCTTCACCCAGAAAATAGCTCCTCTGGCTTGCAACTCAGGAGAAAATTCTTACCCACTGATTTTTCTAGTAAATTCAGGTTGGTGTCCTGTTTAGGTTTGCTGCCCCATGTATGAGCAACAAGAGGGTGGCCTGTTATCAAATTGGTACGAACTATATACAACATAGAGAGAGACAGAATTTAATATATTAGAAGGAGAAAGAGTGCTCTTTTCTACCTTCATGCTGAAAAGTTTGGGTTAGTGCATTCGCATTTTAATGAACCACAAAAAGATCATCTACCCAATGTATTTATGTGGCCTTCAGAAATGTGCTGGTGGCCTGGGGCCTGAGGGAGAAGAGTGCCATCCTTCAGAAGACACAGGGGGACGGATGCCCAAAGGGACTGAAACACTCTGCTGTGAAAGAAAGTTGATGGGACATGTCAACAAGCAGAACATCTTTTTACGTGTGTATTTGTCAATATCTTGGAAGTTGTGGGGTTTTTTGTTAAAAGCTGTAGGAGCTGTGGATGTTATTGTGTGAAATATTGGGGCTACGAGGCTTCGCCACAGGTAGCAGCTCACCCCAAACTAACAGATCTACCTGGCTGCCCTGGGGGTAGATGGCTGGGATGAAGAGGCGCCTGAGACCCCTAGGAAAAGAAGGAAAGATATCTCCTTTTTGGCATCCTTCTCGACTTCAGAGGTTTTATAAAGGCCTTACACATGCTGGGGTGAGACCTGCAGCCTGGCTGCTAGACCAGAGCAGTGAATGTGGCCCAGGAGGCTGCATGCTTTCCTAATGCTGTCGGGCATCTGCCTCTTGCGACTGATGGGTGACAGCATTGCAGCTGAGCAGGGTGACCATCAAGATCAGCAGCAGCTGTACTGAAACCTCTTTATACAGCAGCCTAACCATAGCATTGTTTGTTGAGTCCCAGAAGCTTGATGCACCCCATAGGGACAGCAAACTGCAAATGAGGTGCAGCTGAAGAGGAAGACAGTGACAAGCTGTGCCAGCAGTCACTGGTAGTTAATAGGAGGAGGATTTGATTTAAACAATAGTTTTGGGGCCAACTCATAACATGTATTGTATTTTCCTTTCCTCTCTCTCCTGTCCTTCACCCCCAGCAGTTCCTTTTGGTTAAATATTCTGTTTAACTCACAGCTTAAGCTAGGAATTATTGCTTATGGTTCAGTTGAGTTTCCCAAATTTCAAACAGTGTCGGTGGGTTTTTTGTAACTACTGTTCATGACTGAAACTTGGCTTGACTGGCAAACAGGGTAGAGGCATTTTTAGCAAGATGGGAATTAATAGGATGAATGATCCCCCTTCTTCTGGGATCTGGGCATTTTCTATAGTGATTGAAATTAAAACTGTGAGCCTTGGTTGTGAAACGCATTGCTTTACTGCGAAATGTACTAACCTAATCTACACCCTGCTCGGTGTATATTCCAATATATACTTTGCTTTTCTGCGCCTGACATGGGGCACTGGTGAGCTTATTAGGGATGATGCATTTGCATGACATTCCCTGGATTCATCTATCTGTTTGCTTTTCTAATCTCACTTACCTGCTAGTATAATTATTATTCCTTCAGCTGGGCAATCAGTGAATTTTTCTGTGTATTTTCCAGTAGAACAAACATATAAAAAGAGCAAATTTTGAATTTAAAACCACTATTTTCCTTCACAGAATAAGCTTTCACCTACATCAGCAACTTTGTGCTTCTGCTGGAGGTTTTACTGGGGGAGGATCCAGTCTGCTACCTAAATCACACCTTCACTTTAGGCACTTGGTTAGCCAGTCCACCTAAAATAAGATCCTTACAAAGCCAGTTAAGGAAAACAAGTGTCTTTTAATGCCTCCAGGGAAAAATCCTGTCCGCATAACTTAGGTGTCTAACCATAGGTGGGCAGCATTTCTGGAACACTGGAGGACTTTGAAGGCACTAGGAGTAGGATTTATTTGACTAAATGTCAAATGTATAAGGACTAAATATATTGTATGTATCAGAGAGAGGTCCTCACATTTCCTATACAGTGGATCGAGAGAATTAAACATTCCTATAGCACAATTCTCCTGAAAGTATTTTAACATTATCTGACCTGTGTTATAGAGGCAACTATTTCTTTTCATTTACTAGGGTAGGGGGACTAGTTTGGATTAGGTGTTTTGGACCCTGCCTGTAGTATGGGCATAATGGATTTTTTGTTTTGATTTTGAATGTATAAAATAATAAATTAAAGGTTAAAATAAGAAGGAGAGGACATGAAACAGAACATACCACCTTCGGACAATTTAAAGCACTTTTCTCAACGCCAGGCAGATTTTTTTTTCTGTATTTTTGTCATTTGATCTTTTCTTCAACCTCTCTTTAAAAAACTAAATAAATGTTGAAAGTAAAATGTTTTGAAACAAAAAATCTTGGCACTTGGGAACTAACTATCCTGCCAAAAATAGGGTTGTTCAGTGATTTGGTGTCTGAGGAGTTGAGGATTACTGGAAAGTATCCAGTTTCCAAATTGGTAGGCACATCACAGGGTTTTCCATGCTGAAATCCTAATTTAGGCAACCTGGTTTTTGCTTTCAGTTTTTGGTGTTGGATTTTTCCAAACTTTGCATTTTCTTGGTTTCGCCTTTCATTGTCTTCTTTTACAATTACCCCCTTTCCCCTGCCTTCTTGCAGGTGGACTGTCCGGTGGATGAGGAATTGGTTAGATGGTCGCATCCAGAGGGTAGTGGTCAACGGCTCAACGTCCAGATGGAGGTTGGTGACGAGTGGCGTCCCGCGGGGATCCATATTGGGACTGGTACTGTTTAATACCTTCATCAATGACATAGACAGTGGGATCAAGTGCACCCTCTGCAAGTTTGCAGATGGCATCAAGCTGAGTGGTGTGGTTGACACACCAGAGGGATGGGATGCCATCCAGAGGGACCTGGACAAGCTGGAGAAGTGGG
>NW_008795495.1:3843178-3845462 GCF_000699145.1 Aptenodytes forsteri | reverse complement strand
CAGGCTGCCCAGAGAGGTGGTGGATGCCCCATCCCTGGAAACATTCAAGGTGAGGTTGGCCGGGGCTCTGAGCAGCCTGATCTAGTTGAAGATGTCGCTGACCATGGCAGGGGGGTTGGACTAGATGACCTTTAGAAGTCCCTTCCAACCCAAACTATTCTATGATTCTATAGTGTCATTCTACGTAATTTTAGACATTTAAGGGAAATGTTTAATTTAGGAAAGTCCTTGCTCTCCTTGTTTTTTATACATAAGGCAGACAATACACAGAACACTGTTGATGACTTAGATGTGCTGAATTACTCACTGGAAGTACCTTTCTCTCAACAATGAACTTACATATACCCTAAAGGAAAAGCACCATTTATGGCCTCCTACAGCTTGGTGGGGTGAATTTAAGCTGCATACTGTAAAGGTCAGAAGAATTGCAGCCCTGTGCTCTAGATGCATCGGGTTTCTCCTTCCATTTCATGGAAGACAGGCTGCAGTGCCAGAGGCAGGATGTGAGAGAGGCCAGATGTGTCTCTTACCTTCCAGGTTACCCAGCTAATGCAGCAGACTAAACCCCTGCAGTGGGAAGGAGCCATGGCTTAGGATTCACAAGCAGACAGCTGTGGACCAGCACCACTCTGTATCAACACTCATTGTTGTTTCTTCTTAAATAGAATGGCCAAAGTCTTGTCTAGTTCATGTTCAGGGAGGAAAATAGTGTAATAAGGAGTTTTGGAGGTAAAGAAAAAAGGAGAGATGAAAGCCTTAGGTGCCAGGGCAGAAAGCCCCAGATAAATATGGCTCTGATTCCCTCTATCTGGGCAGTTCTCCCAAGGAAGAGCTGAACCACTTGTAAGTGGATCCTTCTTTTACACCAGTGACCCTTAGGGGGGTTGGGCTGCTGGCTTTGTAACAACTTTAATTGTTTCTTAACATAGACACCCCTTCAGTGCTTTAAAACGAAACAAAAAGACCCCATTTATTTCCACCAGGCTTTTTGTGTCGTGACCTTTTTCAGTGCTCGAGTTATACAGCAGGGAAGAGGTGTCCGTTTCTTGCATTACAGATTAATGAATTTTTAAACTCACAGTATGAGGCAGCTGCTGTCAAGTTACAATGGAAAGCTGGTATTCTGTCCATAAATCCCAAGAAAGCAGACAGGAAGCATTAGGACCTGAAATGAAAGGTGCATCTCTGATGCTACAAAAAAAAGCAGGAGAGAATCTTCCCTCTTTCTTACCCTTCCCTATTTCTTGTCTCACCACTTTTACCTCATTAGCTTTGTGTATCTAAATACTGTTTGCGTCCAACAGAAGTGGCAGGAAGCACTTATGTTAATTAACAAAAACAAATTAGCATCAATGTGAATCTATTGGCTGATATGCCTCCAGCAGGGGAACATGTTGAAATATAAACCCATAAAAGTTGGGAACTCTGTTGCATCTTCAACAACAACTTTTGAAAAATGTCTGCCAGAGTTAATTTCTTATGCTAGTTATAATACTAGTTATAAGCAAATAAAATCTCTCCAGTGACCAAAGCCTGGTAAGCACATCTGTGTCTATACCAATATTTTTCTTTTTAACTGAGAAGAGCAAAAAATATGGACACTTCCCCTTATAATTGCAGGACTTCCTTTTGCCTACTTTGTACATCTTAGTTGTGGGCTTGCTTATATATGAGGCAGTTCCAGCACCAGGTGGACACTGCCACCTTTCCTGCTTCTAACAGAGGCTTCATCTTGCTAAACCAAGGTATGAGCATCATTGTGAAGGACCAGTGCGGAGCTGATGAAAGATCTGTTAACACCAGAATACATCTATTGAGTCCAGTTATCCCAGGGGAGTTGCAGTTAATTTCACATTGCCGTTTTGAGATCAGGCTCAGGATCACGGTGTCTAAATATGCTTTGTTAGATTGATTACTGAAGGCAGTAATCTCTCTTGGGCTATAGACTTAAGCACAAAATTTTGACAATTAATGAAATACATCAATGTTATGAATCTTCCCTATCTTTCAGTGATTTGTAATCCTATGAGCTGTTATACCCTAATCATAAAAGAAAAGGATTCTGGAAAGAAAGTTGCCATTCAAAAGACCATGATATTAATCAAGCTAATAAAAAAGAATTTGCTATTGTCAGTTTTTTACAGCAATTAACAAAATTCATGTTTAGATTTTAGCTAAATTTTGAAAAATACTTTTTTTGTAGTTTCCTGATACAAAACAAAGTTGAGAACCTGAAAAATGGTTAGTTTTCTTTTTAAAAATATTTTAAATAAAATGTTCGATT
>NW_008795495.1:3792265-3843021 GCF_000699145.1 Aptenodytes forsteri | reverse complement strand
TGTCAGAAAGCAGCAAACTGAAAACTTGGTTTGATAATGATTTGTTTCTGTAAAGATATATACAGTGAATATGCAGTAGACTGTACGCAGAGAAGAGAGCTGAGGGGAAAAGTTTGCTTGCTAATGACTACAGGTAAAACCAAGTGAAAGTGAAGAAATCCTGATCCGTTTGTTTATTACTTACAGGCCTTCAGCTTTCTCTGTATTAAGATCACAGCATCTCTTTATCCTTTCATATCACATTCCCCCTTTAATATTCTGGCACAATGTAAATTAACATGAAATACGAGTGGTTTTTAAGTGTTTGCAACAACTTACAAGGAAGACTGGGCATCACTGTGGACAACTGGTAAAGAAAGGGAAGATGTTATTCTGTTTGGTGAGCATCTGGAGGGTAACATCTTCTAATAACATTGGAAGGAAAGTAAAATCCTGTTAACTTCTGAAGTTTTAGAGAACTGGCACACATATTTGTTGCTTCCACTCTACCTTCAAAGGCACAACACTAGAAAAATCAACTACCTACCTCTGAGGAGGGTTTGTCTTTGTCAGTATAATAAGAATGAGGAAATGAATATTTATATCTAATAGTGAATGTGTACACACAGGGTAAACACTACTTTCAGTGGATTGTGTCCTTCTTAGTTTCACTTTTCCCTTTCAAGGGGCTTTCACATTAACTCCTTTTATCATTCACAAATAAGATAACTGACGTTCTGGACACTTTCTTCCAACTTTTTTTTTTTTAACCCCAGGGAAATTTTCTAATGAATGCAATTAATTATGATCTTGCCATTTTTTCCATACCATTCTCTGACTTTTTACTTCTGTTGAAGTAATGGCACCAGAGCAAAATGCTTCTAGGAAAGAAACTACAGGTAAAGGAAAGGATCGGATGGGAACAAAAGCAGTGTCTAGTTTCTGGCTGAGTTTTGGAGTTTATACTGCTGCAATGACTTGCTCTGGAAAGGAATCAGAAGTGTTACTAGGTCTTTTACTTAGACTGAATAAAGTTTTCTGTTCATCACTGATACTGCTGAGGTGATTTAACTGTTCTACAGTATTTTCTGTGTGCGGATGGACTTGCAGTTAATGGACAAAGGATTTTGGGTGTATTTCTTTAATGCTCAAGGTTGAAATTTTGACATCAGTTTATCTCCTGGGAAATGAAAGAAATGAAGTTGGATAATGATAATATATCCTAGATTCATCCAGTCAATATTTCAATAGGAAACCACTTCAGCTTTTTGACTCTGAGCGTACTACTCCATTGACTCTTGAGCGTCTCTTTAAATCTATATGCTTAATAACATAGCTAAGCTGAAGGAGTTCGAGCTTGTGCCAAGTGCCCTTCTGGAAAGAATTGTCAGGATTTACCTAATGATTTCAGTCCTTTGTAGACTTGAGAAGAAATGTTCTGCCATTTTTGAAAGATGAGACTATTAGAAGTAACTACTTCTCCGGGTAAACTTGTGCATTACCTAGAGTTTTCTAGCCTTCTTTGGCCATGTACAAATGAAAGTACCAGACATTGTCAAGCTTGGACTTAAGTTATGAAGGGAGGTGATAGATATGGGATAGACGGGATACTTTATGGGGAGTTCTGCACCTGCCAAAAAGGGATTCTGATAACTCACAGTTACCATAGTAATTATACAGGAATCCTCTCCCACAAAATGTTCATATGAGCATAGAGAAGACAAACCTTGCCCAATTATAGCTATAGCCTGCATCATCCTGTAATATTGCCCCAAATCAGAGTATTCTTATTAAATGCCTAGAGCTCCCACATTATTCTTGCTTTAAGATGCTAGTGATTCAAGTGAAGGTTCAAGAGGCAGGATCCTGCACACACCACCAAGGGCCACTGAGGAAGGCTGGTGCCCTCTTAACTTTCCATGGAAAATCTATGCTTGCTAGAGATCTTCTCAAGGGATAACTAACAATCACACTGCCTTAGTGTGAACAAATCATAAACAAAAGTTCTGACCTTGAAGGCAGTGGGGAAACAAATAACAATTCTGAAAAAGCCTTAAATATGATTAACTGATTAACTTTCATTCTGGGATTAATCATGCTTGTGGGTCTGATCCATTGTACAATAAGGTCAATGAAAACACATTTACTTCTGTGGATCTTCAATCAGGTAATCTATTTGTGAAGTGTACTCTTTATTCGGCTTCTGTCGTCCCAGGGTAGGTAAAACACTTATATACAGGAATATCCCAGCTATTGTAGTGCAATGAACCATGTCTATAATACAAATGCATTAAAAATCAGAAATTGTAGAACAGTAGGATTCTTGAAAACACGGTTCTTTTGGTAGTCTTGTATGTGGCATCCAAAATCAGAGCTTCCCCTGTAACCTCTCCTTTTTGCAATTGCAGGCAATAACCTCCAGAAAATATGCTATCTTTTTCTTGTCGTCCTCTGAGCTCAACACATTTTAAATGGTACAATGATATGTAGCAAACATTTCCCCCAATGCACTAAACATTTGCTGGGGAAGTTTCAAAACGCTGCTACTCCTCTTTATTCGAAATGCGCCCGGTATAGTGTTGCCTTGTGAGTGGGACATACATAGTGGCATAAAACTTACCTGAAAAATATCTGAAGATAAGCCTGAGAAGAATGTGTACTCATTTACATGTATAAAAAGTTGCAGCAGCTGCTGGTGTTCAGACACAATTATTTCTCATGAAAGTGTTTGCAAACAGGTTTATTTTTTTTTAGTGTAATCAGCCCAAGACATTGCATCTGGGAAAGATTTGTCGCTATCAAAAGTAGGCACCAAAAGGAACATGAGAAATACAGTTCTCCAAGTAGAAATCAGTTGCATTAATGTGACTCTACCTACAGGTGAATAGATACTGCCTCCTCTGGTCCATCATGCTGAGGTGGCAGCTGCTTTATATGAATCTGGGAGGGTTTTTTTTTTAATAAATATATATATATATAATCTTGTCTCCCTAGGGACATCTGTGGAATTAAATGGTTGGATCTAGGTTTAATTCTACAGCCTAGTTAGTATTGTTCTCAGAGTAGACCTGGGAAAAATTCAAACTGTGCTACATGCTGGTTCATAGAAGAATCTACTATTCCACCTAACTTGAATAAAAGATTTACTGAAAACCCCTGAAGGGGTAGGAAAATCTTCAGAATACTCATTCATCCTCAGTCAATTGTACCAAAGGATCTGACTATTGAAACACACTCTGCACAGCCTTAGCATTGTCGGCTGGGACAGTCTCAGGGGCATTCACTCAGTTTAACATTAGTTAAAGGTAAGCATTGTCAAGTTTCTATTAACAGATAAAAGAGATTCAAACCAAATCCAACACTACTGAGATCTTTGCAAACACTAAGCATAAAGCTTTAATCTCTACAGTTTCAATTTTGATTTAAGCCTAAATGTACATGTAATATACCTGTGTGGTTGAATAAGTATTTATAGCAGTAGAGAGCATTGCCTGGTCTGCTGAAAAGCTTGATCACCTACCTGCCTACACTAGTTTCACCATGAAATATAGTGTTTCTAAAATGATATGTGTGATTAGAGACATGCTGTCAGGTTTGGAATTGAGACCAGGCTGCAGTAGGGAGTGTGGAAGAACTCCAGTTTACAGCTTTATGCTCAAATTGAGCTTTTCATTCTGGGCAAAAGCAAAAAATACTGATGTAAAGATGAAATTCATTTCACCTTCATCAGAGCTGAAGTGTGGTCAAGGTAGGGAAGACGCACACAGGCTGCAGATGCAGCTTAGATGCTCTCAGTGCATGGGACCACGAAGAGAAGTCACAGCACAGTCCCGTGTCTGCCTTTTCTGTGCATTAATGTTTTAGCTCTAGCGTCGGTTCCACCAGCTCCTTTTTGCCAAGTGTGTGATGTGTCATGGCCATGAATATGTGTGTGTAATATCCGTGCAGCCTATCCTCTTGTCCTCCTTTGGCTTGCCTCCACTTTCCTTTCCCACCCCATCGCCTGCAGAGCTCCTTCCGATTTGGCAGGGCATCCTTTGGTCTCTCACTGCTCCAACCTCAGCAGATCCTAAGTGTTACAGTTGGAGAGAGATTTTAGTTGGCCTTCAGCTCTACAGCTAAATTTCTCAGGATGTAGCTACAAAAAGAAAGCACCCTGGAAAATATGAGAAGACAAAACTGACAATATGCTTGGGTATACCACCATCTGCAGCGTATGTTAGACAGGAGCAGCACGCAGAAATTCTGTCACCTTGCTCTCCACCCCTTTTTGAGATCACTTTCGAATATGTTGAAGTCTTATTTGTGAACTGGGAGTGTTTAATGAGGCAGTGTTACGTGTTGTGAAACTAATATAAATTTCTGCCTTTTCAGTTTATTTCCATGTCTGAGACTGACCCTTACTTTGTTTGCAATCCTTTCCTGCAAAATCTGGAGGAAAAAAATAGACTAAACCAGAACCCAATACTTAATGTACTTGAAGAAAAGAGACTTAAGATATTTTTGAAGAAATAATTACTTGTTTCACTTTGTACCTTAAGGATTTTGATGTATTGGACCGGTCTAGTGATTTAAGTAGAAATGTGCTTACGTTTATAAAACCTTCTTATTCTTACTCTCTCTGTGTTGCTTCGTAGAGCACACCATAATTTACAGATGTAGTTTTCTTTCTTTCTGCTGTGGCTGAAAAGTCACATAACCATCTTCTCTGATAGGCTCAATGTTCTTCAGTGTTATAGTAGTCCAAGTACGAGAAAACCCCATTTGGAACATCTTGGAGGCTTCATAGGATGATCACTTCTAGGTGATTTCTTTTCAGACAATGTCATCTAAAGGACTGATATTTAACAAGCAATTAAAACAGAACTGAGAAGGTTTTGGTTTTTACCACAGCACCATGGGGATGATTTCATGTCTTCAGTCAAATAATTCAGATTCATGGTTTGGGGCAGAAAATGATAGCAGTCTGTTAGAAGCAGAACATTATTTATCCTTCTAATAATCTGTAAGGCTTTGGGTTTCTGTTTTTCTTAATACAATGCTGATTCTTTTCTTATGTCAGTGATAATACAACAAATATGAGCAACTCATTCACACACAATCCTTGTTTTGTTCATTCTGAGCCTATGTTTTGCAAGGGTCATAACTATTCATGATCATGTGAACAACATAGGCTTGGAAGTTCAGCTAGTATTCAGCAGTTTTCAAATGCTGGCCTCAAATTCATTCTGATGGAAAAAATACTATTTTTTTAAAAGACATTTATTTACTTACTTGTTTTTCATCAAGAAATGTTACTCATCTCATGATGCAAACCTCTTGGGAAACCTATCTTGTTCCACAAATATTTCTGCTGTCATTAGAAATGCTGATGGAATCTATGGAAGTCATAAAATGTTTGGTTAGTGCTCTGTGAAAGGGAAATCTGTATTTCATTACAGCAGTCTCATTTTTTTTAAAAAAAAAAAGTATTTATCTTGAAGAGAAGCCTTGCAAATGGTACTTGATTCAGTTCATCAAACTTCCAGTTTCTCTGAAAAATACCAGTTATAACAGCACAATCCCAGCTTTGATCCATTAGCTGTTAGAGGTGTTCTTATTTCTGATTGCAGGATGAGCTGTGTTATTTATATTCCTGAAAGGCTGGCTGTGGTGAACAAAAGCAAGGGATTTTTATAATGATCTAAGTAGCTAAGGCTAAACTTTTTCTTAACTGGCACAGATTAGCATTGTGTAGAAAAATGGCTGATACTGCAGAAAGACATGATAGATGAAACTTCAGAGCATTCCACTGTGTACGCAAGCAGTCCTGAAGAATTTCAAGCTGGGACCCCTACCTGCCTCACACTTGGGTCGATTAAGCTTGTGTTTCTCCTCTTTTTTATTTTTCATTTACAGTATATAATTTACTCAGACCACACCGTCATACTATAACAGTTATTAAAGTTTAGGCAGTGGTTTTGTATTAGAAATGCTCTATTTTTAGAAGTTTCTAACTAGACTATAAAAATAACTTGGGACAGACATGGAGTTAGAAAGCCTATGCATAGGCATTGTGTTAAAAAATGTAATTAAAAATAGCAGGCTGTGTTTGGAAACAAGTAAATGCAACTAGTTTATGTAACAGGCCTCTAGTCACCCTCTGTGTACTGTGACTTCCCTATCAAAGCAGTATCTCTAAGATTTTGCTCGTACATTTATTACACTGCTTTACCAGCTTTACGCATGGTTCTGCTGTATTCTATATATATTATATATATATATATGCTGTATTCCTAGCTTTTTTTTTTTAATTTATCTTCCCATATGCCTTGATCCACATACAGCCCTCTTTACCCTGAAAGAACTGCATTGTTAAAGATGTGCAGGTTAAGTGAGTGATGCACACACAACCATGGAAGCTGGTAGCTTAGTCTTCCCAGTAGACAGTTGGAGGGGTTTTCCATTCCTCTGTACCTTTCCAGTTGCATTCAAGAGTGTCTGCAGGAGCTGTGAAGAAGCTGTGAGGGACTGTTGTGAAGGCCCTTTGCCATCCCTTTCTTGTGGTGCAGGGATGTTGGCAGGAGGGATGGGGCTTGAGTGGAGCTGTGCCAGCACTCAGACGCTGCAAAGATGAGAGTACCATTAGCCTTTACTAAGCCAATAAAATGTCTACAGAGTGTGGAGAGGAAAAAAGAGAAGAAAGGAGCCCTGTGACCTAAATTTTCCATGTCTAAATAAACCTAAGCAAGTTGTGCTTGTGGAGCGCTTTATTTTTTTTCAAAAGAGGCTGTGGAGAGTGGGGGATGACTTGTGAGTGTCGTGTCTTGTGTTGTTAGAAAGCTGCCAGCTCTGTTTTTGTTAGGTTGGTTTTTATCCTTTCTGCTGTCTTTGCTTGCATGTTGGCCTGATTCTTCACATCACGGAGGCACAGACAACAGAGGAACGGATGTGTTTCCTGGATCACTGAAGCATAATTGCTTTAAGCAGTGAGCTAGCTCCTGTTACTCAGATCTGGTACAATAGGCAGCAGGTCACATAGGCAACAAAGTCACCTACCTACTGTTTTTCCAGATCAGCCTACAAAAGATGTCACCTTGCAGAGGAACCAGAAGGTTATAAAAAAGGATGATGGACCATTTTTAGCAGCTCAAGCTGAAGAAGAGATATCTGCTCCAGGAGCTTAGTGGGGTGGAAGGGAAACTGAATACAAACAAACCCAGAGGGAAGAACGAGATAAAATGAAGGGCACAGTTTTCAGGTATTAGGGGTGGATTCAGCCCACCTGACTTAGGTGCTTAACTTTCTGATGTCTATTGAAGCAGCCCTAAAGGAGATGCTTTAGATTCCTCTCCAGTCGCTGGGGGAGGCAGCTGCTTGTGGAGATTTCCAGAGACAGATCACATCTGTGTGAGGTGCTGCACGCTGGGTGGGTGGGATCCTACCCTTGGCAGATTAATAACCTTCAGTAGCAACTTATAATTTGTCTTTTAAGTAAAAGGAGCTGTGTTTCAATTCCTTGCAAAGCTTCTGTATACATGCATGCGTGTCTACTAAAGGGCTAACATGCAAGGATGGAAGGCTCCTCTTTCTGGCATGCGAGAGGAATCTGAGAAGTTGGTACTTTGCCCTGGGATGTGCATTTTGAGTTCTTGGTCTCAGGAGATTTGCAAGACAGAGGATGTGCTCTTTGGGAATATGCCACAGGGATTTAGGGTCTTCTAGACGTAGCTTAGGCTCCAGAGGTTTGCAAGTGCTACATATGCAAAGTTTGAGTTCCCAGTAGACCATCTGAGCTTTCAACAGAGGATGTGTGATTAGGTTTCGTCCCTTGGGATAGTGGGTCTCCATTTCCTCTATGCGTATTCAACATTTATGTTCTTTTAGGCTTGATTGCTGTTTTCTTTTTATATGGAGAAGAGAAATATAAGGTCCTTGTTACTAACTTGCATTTGAGAGTCTGAGAGTCTCTGGAATCTGGTTTTAAAATACATATTTTTCTGGGTTCTTTAAAATATTATTCTGTAGCATGTAAGGGTGTAGTTACATGAATATTTTCTTCAGCAGCAAAGCAAGTTTAAACTATACCCTCAGGCAAATAAGACCTGTAATGACACTGCTGGAAAGTTCATAAACAATTTCAATTGCATATTTACAAGGAATATACTCATTTTAAGACAAAGGAGAGGTTAGCACTGAGTTATGTGTGGAAGCATCTATTAATCAAAACAGCAATAGATGATCTCAAAGCAAAATACTTTTTCAAACTTGCCAAAGAAAGCCTGGCAGACAAAACCAGCAGGTCTGTTTGAACATTTATGTTTCAGTGTTTCAGGCTGTTAGTCACTTTGTCCCATTCTGAATTGAATGCTCTTTCAGATGAGAAGAATGCAGAAGTTACCAATGTTCAGGAATGGGAAGGCATATTTCCAAGGTGTACTAGGACTATCATTCAGCTACATCCTAATGAAATGCCTGTATATTCTACATTTGCAGAATTAAATCTGCACTAACTGTGTTCATGAATCTCTTCCTCCCTTTTAAAAACTAACAGGCTTCTGCTTCTAACACTTGTGGACAGCTTTTAAAAATATGAACCAAACGTAAACTCATACAATGTTTTCCTGAGTTAGCTGGCAACCTGAAATTATAAAGCCTGGCAAATTTCTTTAATAAAGGGCTTGACTGAGAAACCCTGGAAACTGCTGAAATACCAACACAGAGTCTTGCTGCAGAAATACATAGTTAATGTATGCCTCCTAGAATCCAAATATATATCTGTGCCTTGTGAGTTTCCAGCAAATCTCAGCTTGAATGTATTCAGCTGCCAAGATCTTCATCTTCCTGTTCCCCACCCCGTCCCACATTCTGCAGGCACAGGAGAATGGCAGGCTAGGTAAGAGTTGAAAATGTCATCTTCTCCATCCCAATAATCATCATGGAAAATGTACTTGGACTACCTCTGGTAGCAGGCTGTCTGACCCTTTTTTAAAAGACCTTTACTGCAGAGGATGAGTAATTTCCAGTGTAAAAATCCCCAAAACTCCTTAAAAAATAAGAAATCTGCTATATCACTGTGGGATCCTACTATCCTTACATTTAGCTGTGCTTATTAAGGACAAAATAGGGATGGGATTACGGTAATTCAGTTTTAACCCTTTAGTCTGCTCAGATAAAACTGTAGTCTGACTCAGGAAGGCAGTTTCTATGCTCCTTTATTGCCAACATTTTAGTTATACCGCAACGAGTGCATTCACTAATACTATGTGACCATGGCAGGATTAGTCACTTGAATAAGGACAAGAGGCTTGGGTAAAATTAGAAATGAAGCAATGGAATATATTTTGTTGTACTACAAAAAGCCATGGGTCCACGCTAAAGTGGCACTGGAACTATAAAATTTGGGTTTGTTTAAGTTTGTTGAACTCCAATTTCCTGTTTCTCTATGAAAATGAACTGCATAATATTTTTATTTGCGGGGAAAAGGGAAGAAAATAAAGAAAAAGACCCAGCCTCTCCAGATAATGTCTAAATTATATTCTGCAAGTGGGTTCAAACAATGTCAAGAGTTTCAGCGCCGCTGCTGCTCAAGCTCTCAGCACTTTGGCTGTCCCTCATCTGGCCAGGCAGGATGCTGCAAGCATGGGGTGCAAACTGGAGGCGATGGGGCTGGAAGGTACCCTCAGCCCCTCCCCAGCCCTGCCAGAGACTACAGAAAGGGAGCGCCTCTCTGGAGGCAGCTTGCGGGGAATTTCTGATCACCTCCAATAATTAGTCCTGCATGTTTGGCAGCAAAGAGATGAAAAAGTAATTGTACCATCTCAAAGTCATTTTCTGCTGCTAATGGTCTGGTTTTGTCACACGTGTAATGGGACTAGGAAGCAGCATAGCTTTCTTATTAACTCATATGTCTTGACCCCTTATTTTTTTCTTAGAGTTGAACCGTATTCAGCTTAATCCTTTTCCACCATTTCCCTGAATATTTATCGTGAATAACCTGTGAATGTTTTAGTTCTTAGCACCTTATTTCTACCCTGGTGCACAACTCTAATGAGGTTTGTTGTAAATTTTTTAACTGAATCCTTTTTTTTCCCCAGCAAAACCCACAGCTGGCTAAGAACTGTGTCATAGCATTATTTTTTTCTATTATGTAGTTTCAGAGTTGATAGCTCCATCATAAAGTTAATTGGAAGGTTGATACGTACTTCTGGACAAACAAGGTCTCTGCATGGGAAGAGTTTCTTCCCCCCTCCGCCCCCAATGCAGTTAGAAGTTAAACAAGTTTACATAAAGATCAAATTATGTTTAAACAGCATTAAGTCATGCTAAGAATATTACTGTTAGCTGATGCCTCCACAACTCATGCCTCTCATTTATGTAGGACCAGGATGTGGCTTAGACCATCCAATAAAAAAAAAAAAGTAAAATTTAACGCTTGGAACGGAGCACTGTAAAAATAACGTAAATCTATAAAGCTTATTGTCTTTGTTTCTAGATCATTATGCTTATGCTGTACTAGAGCATATATCCCTTGCTTCCATCTAGTTTACTAAGAGATTCAGGTTGCTCTGTGTCTCTGACCTTTCCTCTTCATTATTTCTCAGTCCACCAATCTTTGTGTCATCTGCAAATTCGATCAGCAATGATTTTTGGTTGTTTTCTTTTTTTTTTTCCTGCCAGGTTCCTGAGAGGTCCAAAACGCAATCTGTGCAGGACTCCATTAGCAACACTCCCATAGAGTAGTGAGTCCCTGTTCACAATTACATTTTGAAACCTAACAGTTAGCCAGCTCTTAATTCATTTAATGTTGTGTCTGCTATATTGATTTTACATCATTTGAGTTTCCTGATCAAAATACTATGTGATACTAAGTCAAATGCCTTACAGAAATCTAAGTATATTACATTATCACTATTACTTTTATGAATCAGATTTGTAACCTCATCAAAAAAGATAGGAAATTTTCTCTGACACAGTCTGTTTTCCATAAATCCAGGGTGACTGGCATTAATTGCATTATTCTCCTTTAATGTTGTATTAATCATGTTCTTTCTCTTTTTCTGTTCCATTTTACCACGGACTGCAGTCCTGCTGACAGCCTTATTGTGGACCCAGGTCCCATTAATCCTTTTAAGATATTGCCACAGCATAATTTTTCCTTTCAGCCATCTGGAACTTTCCCAATATTCCAAGAATTACTGAAAACTGGCTTTAGCATACAGATAGATGTGGGGGAAAGGACGCATAAAACACTATATTTATTCCTTCCTTCCTTGGAAAAAATATCAGGACCATTGCCATTTCCCTAAACCCGCTGTGTTCAGCGTGAAGTCACAGCACAAAAGATGATACAAGGAGCCCTTTTTTTGCAGAAAAAATCACTTCTCTGGCAGCCTGCCCACTTCTCCTGGCCATTGGGGTGAAAAGCCAGATGAAATCATATGTCTGCCTCTGCAGCACTCCTTGCAGCTGCCCATGCCCAAGGATCACAGTTGTTACTGGGATTGCCTGGGAGGGATAGAGAGATTTCTTGGACCAAGAGCAGGAGGATTGCATTAGAAAATATCTGAATTTGCACAGGATTGATCCCATTGTTCAGGTTGCTTTGTAGGATTTTTTTATTCAAGCCGAGAAGGCTGATTAAATAATATATTGACTTAAATAAAATGAAGTGGCTGAAAAGAATGTCACTGTACCAGTGGATGTGACATGGGCTATGGCTTATTTTGGGGAAAAAGAACAACATAGATTGTCAATTACCTGCAAAGAGGCAGAAAAGAAAGCAAGTAGTCCTGAAGCACTTGGATTTTGTAAATCTTTGAGTTGAAAATTCCTTTTTGCTAGATGAAACATTATTTCTGGCACTCCTTCCTGCAAGGAAATGGAGTGAGTGGGAGCCACAGAGCCTCGAAGCGTTACACAGGCTGCTTGTTGAATGGCAGCCTTAGCTTCTGACATGTGAACAAGAGGCTGCCGGGCAGCCAAAGGTTCCATCACCCTGATGTCAGCAGAACATTTAGTGCCTTTCACAGGACTTCAGCTTTTCTAGATTAAAAATTATCAGACGAGGCCATTCAACAGGTTATGTTGAAGTGCTGGGAGGCAAATGGCAGCCACCCTGATGCACTGCTCAAGGGTCTGTATGGAAGAACTGGACAGCTGAAGTGACATTAATATGGGAGATGTTGTGCAAAGTGAACTTAATGGAATGTTTCCCATTTCCCTAGATTTAATTTCATACATTGGGATCCCCCATCCCATTCCCCACCCCGTGTTTTGAGAGATCATAGCACATTTGTGCAACCTCCTAGAGCACTGCAGAGTTCTGCAGAAGACACTCCAAATTGGATTTACACGGTGTTTTGTAGGCAAAGGCAAGCAAATTCAGGCCATGCTCTGGAAGAGAGAGGTATAAATCACCTCTGAACTTGAAGCCATGGAGCACTAGTTAGACTGGTGCAGAGCCTGAATCAATAAACTGTACAGAGAGGCAGTTTTGTCTCACTCTTGGATCTCTACCACTGACAACTGAGTGGTTTGGATTTACGGGGTGTTTTGTAGGCAAAGGCAAGCAAATTCAGGCCATGCTCTGGAAGAGAGAGGTATAAAACCTCTGAACTTGAAGCCATGGAGCACTAGTTAGACTGGTGCAGAGCCTGCATATATCAAAACCCCCCCCCCAGCCATTATAAAGAATCAAGTCAAAGACTCTCTAGAGTATTTTAATCAGATGAATTTGAACTGGTTAACTTCTTAATGAAGAAACATGGCTTTCAAAATGCTAGACTATTCCATTTTGTTAGTTTGAAGGGTGAAAATGAAAAAAATTATTTTGTTTTAGCATAGTTTTACACAGAAAGGTTTGATCATGACAAAGTTGCAGTTTATTGAAAAAAACTGATGTGAACAGCAAATTTCAAATGCTCCAAAATGATTTTGTGTGCAAGCTTTCATAAGGCTTTTTTTTTTTTAATGATTCAAAGTGAAATTTTTTGCCAGACCCACAAAATTTGTTCCTATTTTCTGATCAGTCAGGTCAAAATATACTCTTACTGACATGTAATTTCTATGATCTTAGCAATAGTAGACTTTTTGGGTGGAGAGCAAAAACTAGCCAGACAAAAAGGTATGTGTCTGAAAGGAATGGGTAGGGTGTTATGCCAAAGTGCATGCATTACCCATTTTTCAATGCTTACTTTGATATTCACAAATACTATGAGGCTTCAACCATGCTGGGTCTAAAAAAGCTAGAGAAAATTGTGATTGCTTTACATATCTTCCATCAAGATGCAAGACTGCAAAGTGAGAGACCTTCCCATGGATTTCTTGGTATGTGGTCTTTACCATTTGGCGAAAAATCTAAGGTGAAAGCAAGCTGCATAACATTCTTGCTGTGCAGTCCCTGAATAGAGACAATCAGTTATCTCAGCAAAGTTTGTGTAGAGAAATAATGCTTAAACAGCAGTCCTAGAAATTCAGCCTTTGAAATTGCTACGCATTTAGAGAAAACTGACCAGCATGTTCTCATGAATGAAACAAAAAGCATTCCAAAGTGCTGGCTATGATTTTATACTGCTTGTGTAATCGTACTGAAGGATGTCCTGGTTTCGGCAGGGATAGAGTTAATTTCCTTCCTAGTAGCTGGTACAGTGTTTTGGATTTAGGATGAGAACAAAGTTGATAACACACCGATGTTTTAGTTGTTGCTAGGTAGTGCTTACACTAGCCAAGGACTTTTCAGTTTCCCATGCTCTACTGACTGAGAAGGCTGGAGGTGCACAAGAAGCTGGGAGGGGGCACAGCCAAACTGGCCAAAGGGACGTTCCATACCATGTGACGTCATGCTCAGTACATAAACTGGGGAAAGCTGGCCGGGGGGGCCGCTGCTCGGGGACTGGCTGGGCATCGGTCGGCGGGTGGTGAGCAATTGCACTGTGCATCACTTGCTTTGTGTATTATTATTATTATTATTATTATTATCATATTATTATTATTACCATTTTATTTCAATTATTAAACTGTTCTTATCTCAGCCCATGAGTTTTCTCACTTGTGCTCTTCCAATTCTCTCCCCCATCCCACCGGGTGGGGGGGAGTGAGCGAGCGGCTGCGTGGGGCTTAGTTGCCAACTGAGGTTAAACCACGACAAAGGAAAATATAAGAAGTGTCTCCGCCACCAATAGTATAACTGTTTCCTACTGCTTGTTACAATGGAGAGGAGTTAGGGTCAAATTCTAAAATTTTCATCTGGTTATTTTAACAGAAATGGTTTTAGCTACTATTATTTCATAGCCAGGCTGGTGGGACTGAATGGATATCTAAAACTGCAAAGACAATGCAAAGACCTGAGGTTCACTTTTCTTGTTGTGGAAGACGTAACTGGCTCTCATTAGAGGCATCTTCCATAAAGGCAAATGTTGCCATCCCTCTAGCAACATATCTAGAGAGGCCTTCTGTTAGCGAGGAATGCAGCCTTAGGGAAAGCTGTTTCCACACTATACTGCCAATATCTACAAGGTTTTTCTTCTGGACCGTGCCTCAGGTATTGGAAGGGACAGAGCTGAGGCATCCACCAGCGTGTATCCAGTAGTCATTACTCCCACGGAAATGCTGAAAAATGAAGTTGAAAATGAAGCCTGAGATTCAAGTCAATGCTCTGCTGCTTGGTGCATGTGTTCCGGCTCCTAGTCTCCAAAGACCTGCCTATTATGCAGTTTACTTGGTTAGTAGGCAAAAGAAGAGATTTAGGATATGGGGTGTGTGTGTGAATTTTTTTTTTATATTATTAGTAAGCAAATGCCATTACTTGAAAGAGTCTTGCTGTTTCTGATTTTTCTTTACTAGCTGCGTTTCTTCCCAAAAATTACTCCATGCTTTATTACCCAAACTCTGATTAAAGACCTGTAGGAAGTAGACCTGTGCAAGAGTGAACTCCTCCCCCCAATCTGAACAGTGTTCTACATTTGAAAAACTTGTAGCCAGCAATGTGTTTGTGAGGACACTCATGGAATCACTAATACAAGTCAATAGCTGAAAGCTCATTTATGTCTAATTCAAATAACAGGAGCTTTGATAACACATTTCTCCCTTTTTTATGATAGCATATTGTTTAGCCTTATTCAGAGAGGAAAAAGCAGCCTGCTTGAAGGCATACAGAGTTCTGAGATAAGTAATTAAACAGTTTCTGATCCTGAAATATTTTCTCGTACCATGCTTCCTTCCTTTTGACAATTTGGTGTAAAATTCCACCATTCAAATGAGGTAGTAGTTTGTATTTACTTCACATGGAATAAAATCATTCCTCAAGGTGCAATGCCAGAGTGAGGCTGCAAAACTAGGAGAAACAGTGGTAAAGATCCACCATTAGTAGATCCAGTGGTAGTTGCTTCATATGGTATGAGCCAACATGGCTGGTTGTCTTTTTGGTTAGTATCTTCTAGCGTGGAGGGAAACTTTTGCATAAAATACAAGGACAATGGTTGAATCTCTTGGGAAAGACATATAAATTCATTAAAAGCAATCATGCATCTACCAATCTTTTTTTTTTAATTAAAAAAATGCAGAACATATAAACCCAAGTTAATTTTCTTCTCTTTCTACTTTGCAACTTCCTCTCTACCCCCACCTTCTTTTTCCTCCTCCTGCCCCAAGCCTAAGAGGAATGGAAATTCTTACTGGGATCAGTCCATTATAACAAGATTGCATATAGATTAAGAAACAGAGGATTTATGGAGGACTCAAATTTGTAGAAGATTGAAGACTCATTTAAGGGCATTTGGAAGCCTTTTATGGATTATATATACAAAACAGATGTTATATCTTAGAAAAAATTGTAATTCATTGTTATTTCCTACTTGACTATGGGGTGGGAGAAAGACTACATTTTATAGTATTGTGAACTAAGACAATTTTTTTTTCACACAATAGAGTTGCTTTGCTTCCTTTCCTTTTCTCTGTTGGGGTGTATGTTCTCAATTACAGAATATAGCACCTCTTATGACAAATAATTATTTTTTCACAAAGAGAAGAATTATTCAAAAGCCACCAAGAACAATAAAGAAGAACAGGAGTAGGAACGCAATGCCTTGGTTCTAAAAAAGCAACTTCTTATTTAAGTAGAAACCACAGAAATATTGATAGGAACCATGTTAACTCTCCTTTGGGAATAATCCACCGTTTGGCTGATATGAAACAGGGCTGAGGTTTGTGCCTTCTCTTTATTGGATTAATTAGGGACCTTGCTAGGTCTTTGCTTAAGTCAGCTGAAAAATGACCTGTTTGTCAGAATAATGCCTGTGAACCTTAATCTTTTTGAGGATGCACTCGGCATGGTTACTCTATATGGGGTCTGGGGAGTGCTGTCTCCAGAGATTCCTCTATCCATAACAATTCTCTTCTGATCTGCTTTGTGAGCTTTTCTCAGAGATTACACACAGGGTCTGTAGGGCCATGAGTGGGAGATCCCTTTGGGTTCCCACATTAAGCCCAGCTCCATAATGGGAAAAACTTTTAATTGCAATGACCGATTCTCCTTCAAAGGCCTTGCTACCCCTCCATTTTCCTTAAGGCAATTTGTATATCCCAGGGAGCTGGCAGAAATCCTCAGACCCTTTGGAGGACAAAGACTGTGTCTTGGGATGGTAGAATTAAAGCAAAGTTAATTTGCTGCTCAGTGCATTGAAGGGAAGTGGTTCTTGAAATTTTTCTTTTCTGTCTTTATACTTGCATGTCCTGCCACTAGGTTTGCTCCAGGAGTGTCTTTTTCATTTATGCTTTTTAACCTAGCTATGACTGTTATTTGGCAGCTTGCCTTTTTTGGAGTGCTGCCATTTATTCCTTATATTTGCTGATCTCTGTTTAAGTATGTTGAACATTTAATTTGGAGAATCTGATTTTTATCTATGACTTTTACCAACTGATTGCTTGTTGCTGGTGCATAGTGGCTAGCTGTCAGTAGCTGATTCCTGTGTTCCTAACACTTTTTGGTACAGAAATAATGGTCTTAAAAGAAACATATTATGTGCAAGTTTTCCATTCTTTTTTTAAAGGAGGATTTCTTTGACATATTTTTCTCAAGGTTAAATTCAGTCATAGTATATATGCCAATAATAGTATGTGCTTTCTTTCCATGACTTCAAATATTGTAAAATTTGAAGGGGAAAAGATGAAAAAGTGGTCTTGGAATTAGGACAGAAGAAGGAGAATCAAAAAACTCACATTCAGTTTCTTTACCTAACATTGAATTGGCGTTTAACCAGTCCAAGACCCAAACCTCTCTGCCTTTACACTTACATTTGTAAATGAGACTTCTTTTTAGTTGTTAGTATGTATTTAGGGGCTTTTTTATTTCTTTGGTGAGATTATTATCTCTTATTAAAATTATATCAAGAGCAAAAAAGCATTTTGAACATTTAGGTATGACTGTGCTGTGTATTATTTATTGCATACAGAGACTTATGGATTTCCAAAACAACTGAGCCACTGCATAAGTTCTCCAGGCATCCTTGGCATAGCTAAGATATGTTTCTAAACATGCCACTCTGCTCCTGTTAATGGCTGTTCTTATAATCATATTTTCATAATGTTTATGGGAAAGGATCCCTCCCATATGGCTGAAAAAGCTCAGGCTCTTTCAGAAGAAAGAAGGGAATTTGGTTGGACTCTCAGAACTAATTAAGGTTTTCACTAGGGTTTTTTTTGTTGTTGTTGTTGCTTGCTTGTGGCCATTTTAAATAGCTGTGGTAGTTTATTTGCCTGAGTTGGAGAGTAGCCTAGATGTGGTAAAGAAAATTTTGGGGTGATTATAGCTTGATGGAGATATATCAGGGCTGTGGGTCTGATAAAATGTTTGGGGAGGGAAAAGGGAACAGCAAAACCAGCCAGAAAATATTATGTTTGCTAATGAACTGCTCCTGCTGCACAGGAATTCTAGCTGGAAAGAAGAAATATCCACGGCAATTCTTGCTCTGATGGATGGCCTGTTAGGACAGAGGGTTGCAGGCTGGGTTCCCTTAGCAAAAGAGAAGCCTTCACTAAAACTGGGGCTGAAGAAGTCCAGAAGCCTTCTTGAGTGTTTATTTAAGGTTTCCATGTTCTACTGAATGAGTGGATCATTAAAATAGCTCTTTATTTCACTAGGAAATCCTGTGCAATATTGTTACACATGATTCATAAAGACAGCAGAAGAATTAAGATAGTCTTGAAACTATTGTTCAAGACTAATCAAGTGTGACTGATTTTAATCATAACAGCTTTTTGGCCAGTATCTGGGGCAAATATTGTTTTTCTAAATTAGTGCACTCAGCCTGTGTAAGAAGTTATTGAGAAGTGCCTGCAGAAAGTTACTTCCAAATCCTCTTTATTTTCACTTGGGTATTCAAGTGCTGCTGTAAGTTTCTTCGGTAACACTTGTGAGGAAATACATAACCTAGCTGAACTGGATCCCAAATCCAGACAGCATATCTGATTTTGTAGTGATTTACAGGGCTAAGTATGACATCAATTTGACATATAACCTGGCTCACCAGACTGACAGAATACTGGAGGAGGGTGGAAAAAGTAGAATATATAACCACCTTTGACATGTCAAAGCTGTGATGTCAGATTACCCTGGTCCTGCGGTCCTAGGAGCCAACAGACTGGCCTGCTCTGTGGTCTGTATTGGCTGGAGAATTGACTCTTTGGGCTTCCTAGAAGTCCATCATTCTCAAAAGCAGGAATGAGCTAAGGCTGATCTGTTCTTGAAATATTTGCCGAGCTTGAAGAACAATTCTTCTTCTCAGCTGATGCTTCAAGACTGTCTCTCTCCTTTCCTTTTTTTCATCTGTCCCTACACCACCTCCTTGTACTTTGAACGGCTTCAGCACCACTGACATCATTATCAAAACATTACTTATTACGGTTCAGCCCAACTTCAGCCACAGCGAACCAGCAAGCTGACTGGTTTGGGGATCTATTGCAAAACACATCAAGTTCATTTCAGGTAAGCAAATGAAAATAGCTTAATGTTGTGATACCACCTCAACTTGAGGAAAATCTGTGCAGTGGCAATGGCCCTTAAACTTGCTGTGGTAGAGGACTTCTGCCAACCCCCCATTACATACCCAAATTGGCATACTGGGTTTGCCAAGACCAAAATTTAAAGTATATCTTTGAGAGAAGAAATGTTCCCATTCTCTGACAGAGCAAGAATTCAATAGCCACCATTTAAAAAGAGAGCAACCATTCTTTGTATTAGCCAATTATTACTGTTGGCTCCTGTGTAGGTTTGGAGTGATTGTAGCCACCTTAAGTGTGTTTATTGGGTAGCAAAACATTTCAGAGCAGGCAAAGCTAAGCTGCCTATGTAGACATATTGCATGCATATTTTTTAATGCTTTAATTCTTGAAAATGCAGACTTTACCAAAGAATTTTTCACACAGGTATTTTCAAAGGAGGTGAGTGTGAGAATGAAAGTTACTCTTGTCTGAGCCAAGAGCTTCTTCCAGAAGAGCACAGTGAAATATTAAAAGAGTGCCTCATTGTCACCTGGGCAGTTGAAACTCTCGAGTAGCATCTGCTGAGGATTGCTCTGCTTATTCTGACTAGTACTACCATGATAAAAATTACTGCAGTGCTGTATTTATAGCCTGTCTCTGCTCCTGGACTACACAAGAAATTGCTGCCTTATCTCATGAAGTCACAAGACTTATGGCTGTTGAAGAGTCTTTTGTTTCATGGAGAGGTGAACAGTGATGAAGAGGATGGAGGAGTTTTACAATAGTATATAAGGATCTACAAAAGCAGCTGCCTTTGCACTGTTTGCTTAAAAAGTCATTAAGGTGCCAGGGATCAGCTAAAATTATTCCCAGCTGAAAGATGTAAGTAGCCCCTTAGCTGCACTCTGGTTTTCCCAGAGAAGTCTAATGTGTGAAATAAGACTTACAAGGACTACCAGGAGCAGCAGGCTTTGCTCTTTCCTGGCTCAGCCAAGGGTTAATGTTTTTTTTTTTACTTGAAAATAAAGTCAATTTAAAGGACTCCCTGTCGAACAGGCTGTTGGCAGTTTATTTATCTGGGCTGGTGAACATGGAGCCTATGAGGTCCTAAACTAATTTATGGCTCTGTTAGTCAAAATCAACAGCTTAAACTTTACCTGCAAGCTCACAAAACACATAGTATAGCTTGTGGAGTGCTGCATTAGTATTTACAGTGGGGTATTCAGCATAGTAGTCAGCTTCGTACGCTCTGAGCCAGCTTCAGTTTCTATATGGATTCAAGCTGTAAATCTCTGAGCACTTGTTTTAGGAGCATAACATCGACACAACTATGTCTGCCTCTGAAAGAATTGTCACAATGTCCTGCCTGTGCCTTGATAACCAAGCAGGGATACTTGTTCCTTCTTATTCAACGGTGCATGGTCACGGGTTCCCTTTTTCTGCACTAGTACTATTATGACCATTTATAAAATCAGTGCTGCTGAAAAAGCATAAATTCCGAGCACTTGGTTCTTCTAGAATTCACAATGTGACCTCTGGGGTTCTTTGTAGTTGTGATTGAACTATCAGGGTAACAGTATTCTTCATGTCTTCCTTAAATTTAAAATTACCACTTGAAGAAAATAGTAACTTGTCTTCCCCTCACCCCAGTTCTCCTTCGCATATGAGTTTTGCTGGAATGCACAGTGACATTAGCAAGCCTTTTGGTGGGGTGTGTGACTTGGGCATTTAGCATTTGACTTCTACATGTTTGAGTAATCAATCTCTCTTAGCTTTACACACTTCCACACTACTACTTATTGTAAAGGAAAACCTTAACATTCTAATAAATCTGTGAAACTAATTTTTAACTTCAACTAGGTCCTACTAGAAGCTGAGCTCGGAAGAATAACCTGATTTTACTTGAGAACTTTACAGGTAAGATTCAGATTGTTTAAATGTAGCTGTATAGAGGTTTCTTCTATAGCTGATGGACTTGGCCAGAAGGTGGTTCATTTCCCTCTAAGGTAAGGGCCCAGATGTGTTAGATATTTGTCTGTCTCCACTGTTTAAAGAGGGAGTTCGGATGATGATCTTAAGAAACATACATATGATCAAATAACTTAATTTTGCTTCTGGGTCTGGTCCTTGATTGCCTGCATAATGACTCACAGACCACAAGGTATGACAAGTTTTGAAAAACTTGCCAGACACACACACGAGTATAGATTTCTGCATTAGGTACCAGCTTTTAAAATCTTGTTGTGGTGATGCTAACTTGAAAAATGAGTGACTGGAATAAATCAATTTTGTTTGATGTAAAATTCAGTGTTTATAACTATAATACGGATTCAAGTGTTGCATCTGGCAAGTACCTTTCCTTTAGTGACTATAAAATTTGGATGAAAAGTTAGCTGAAATATTTCATTCTCCTACCTGATAAGAATGAAAAAATACTTCCAGATTGAATTGTAATAAACATGGTAAAATAATAAGGAAATGGAAATTTGCTGTTCCAGGGCTCTTGTTCTTAGACTTTGCTTCAAAGCAAAGTACACCTGTTACTGACAATATTTTTCTATTATTTCTCTATAAAAATTGTTAGAAATAATTTTTCTGTCATTACTTTTTGAACTTAAAAACCTATCTTACAAATCATTTTTTTATATATATTTACAAAGGGGAATTTCATAACTCAGATGGACTTCTGCCATTTCTCTTGGTAAGGTTACTTTATATTTGCTCAGTACTTCAGGTTATATTTATAGTGGATTTATAGCAACTGAATAATGGAGATCAGTACTTATCCTTGCTGAAAAGTGTTAAGATTTTTTCCACTGGAATATACCATCCCGGATGGTTTTGGCATTAACAGCATAGGCAGCTTTATTAATATCTACAACAACATCTTGTTAACTGCACCTCACTGTTTATTGTAAAGAATTGATAGTAAGGCCAAGGTGATTTCAAGAAAACAAATGAATGTGAACTCAAGAGTTTCAGAAATTTATAGTGAAACCAAAAAAAATGTTCTATTCAGAGCCCAGTAGAACATTAAATGTAGTAAAACCTGATGGCTTTGTGCACTTACCATGGGTTAAATATCTCAGTCATTTTGGGCAAAACCATCAGTTAATTTTTCTTTTTTCTTTTTTTTTTCCCCCAAGGCAAAGTAACAAGTCAGGCCTTGAAGCTGTCTAGGACGTCCAGTCAGGAACAGCAGAAGACAAGACTGGAGACTGGCCTACCTATAACATAGCTCAGGGCAGGTCTGGATGCCCAGGCATGAACTTACATGGATCTTCTGGGCCACAAGCAGGGGGAGAGGATTGTCAGGGCCAGAGTTTAAGCCTTGGACCAGGTTGAGATGTTCAGGGGCATTAAGATCTATTAGCGTACTCAGGGCCCTGACAGATACTGCTTTCACCAAAACTCTTTTTCACCCAGATTACAGAAGCAATGCTCCATTTCCTTCCTAACTCTCATTTATCCTTGATGCAGTCCAAACCAGAAACACTCTTTCAAATTTTGTCCTCCACTATCTTCTTCCTCTGTTTGTTCTCCTGGATGGCTTCCAGGGTTCAAACTGTTTCTTGAGCAATTCCGTTCCTTGGTGGGCTCTCCTGAACCCTCAGCTTTTGGTGAGTGTTTCTCAGGGGTTTCTCTTTGGCTTGCCCGCCTTCATCTTCTCTTCAAGCAGCAGAATCCACAAGCTCACACTCAGCTTCTCTTTCAACCTTGATAGTTCACAGATCTTATCCTATTCAGATTGCTTTTCCCTGCCTCATATCAAACTCCAGTTTGTCTTTCTCACATCTTCTTGTGAATATCTGGCTGCCTGTCAGCTCAAGCTCAATACAGCAAAAATGGCCTTCCAGTCCTTTACTAAGGGCATGTCACTGCTGAAATAGTAGGGAATAGCAGGAAACACCACTGCCTTGCCTGCCATCCACAAAACCAGAGTATGGAGGAAATTTGCAGATTATTTCTCCATAATATTTCTAAAAAGCCTTTTCCTCTCCATCCACAGAGCTAATACTACTCTTGTCAGTGTAATGATACTTTTCCCAGCGCTCTCAAATACAAACTTTCTAGAATGATAAGATAATTTTCCTAGCCCAACACTTTGGCAAAATTACTCCCCTTTGTGATATCTCCCTTCTTTTCTTAAGGTGACTGACTCAACTGAAACCCTGAAAGTCCTTAAGAGCACTTACATAGTGGACTTAGGCAATACTTAGGCATTATTTTAGTAGCACTGGTCCTCCTTGCAAGCCCAGGCACTTAAAAATTAAATATATCTTCACTTAAGTTAAAGAGACTCTGAGCCAATATGGTTATGTCTTTATTACTAAAGAAGAAGTCCAAGGGATAACCTCAGGCTTTGTGTCCAGGTGCCATGGACTAGCCCACACCATACTGCTGAGCACTACCCTCCTCTGTAAGAGATTTGTATTGTAGGGAGAATAGTAAAAAACAAATTAAAGAATGACCTGGCAGTTAGGTAGCATGGACAAGCAGGGGCCAGCTGGCCCTGTTTTACTTAGCAGTAATAGTTTGCACAGTGGGATGATATCGCATTAGGTGCCATTAACATTATCCTAACTGAGCAAATTATGTTATAAGCTATGTGGCAAATGAATTGGAAATCAGAAAAGAAATGCAGCTCAGTGGAGGTTAAATATTCTCACTGAGAAGAGGAACGGAAAGGGGGGAATATGCTAAAAATACCATGCAAGAGTGTCTCATTTAACTAAACTGAATAAAAGCTTATCAGCCATATTTCCCCTTTCATTTGGATGGGTACTTAGCAAGCTAGATAAATATACACCTACACCTCTAGCCTGTTTTTGATCACACTGATATGCCATTGAAATTGTTTGCTGTGTTGCTAATAGTAACAGCGATGAGAATTTGAAGAAAACTCGGTTCAGGTTGCTGAAGCGATTTGCCTTAGAAACAGTTTCTGTAGTTAGGGTTTTTGGTTAATATTCACATAAGAAATCAGTTTTGTACACTCAAAATGCTTGTCCTACTAAAGATAAATTCATGTTTTCATACTAGGAGGGCCACTAGTATTATGAAGAATATTTTATTCAGAAAGGTAAGTCTCAAAAAAGGAGCACTCATTTCCTCTTCTAGTAATTGTGTAGAGGAGAATTGTATTATCACAAAGTCCATTTGGCAAAGCAGACATAAAAGCTGGTCGTCATTGCTGTGTCATACCAGCTGATGCTATCAGCAAGCTCTTTTGTACACTGCTTGAGTAAATGCTTTTTTCTTTCAAATCCTCAAATCAGTATTGGTTCTGAGGGTTGGTTTTTTTACAAATTTAGTTCAAAATTATTAACTGTTAGAGGTTATAACTAGTGGCTTTTTGTGCAACTTTTGTGTGAGCAGTAAATATGACAAAGACGGGAATGAGTGAAGGTGATACTTTTTTCAATAATAACATAACCACATTAAAATAAATTAGCTATTGTGGCCCCTTCCTAACAAAATCGTGAAGAATCCTCCACCCAAGTTACTTCCTTTCCCTGTGCAGCCCTGGTTTTGCTCTTAAATCTTTACACGTGGAAGGTAAATCATTCTTTTAATGCATTCTAGGGAAATGTCTGGGCAGCACCTTTCCTTTTTTTGTGTGGCTGGAAAACTGTAGGCAGCGTGTGATTCCTATTGAGTATGATTTAGGTGGCACATCTGGCCACCAGCCTGGAGCTTGACTTTGAGAAGGTACCTCTGATGCAGAGAGTTGATGTCTGTGAGGCAAACCAAGCATATGTGCACGCACACAGAGGGGAGAAAAAAAAAAAAAAGGCTGCCACTCTTGGGTAAACACACTGAGAATTGGGTGCTTTGTTAGGAACTGAGCAGGGTGATATCTACAGAAAGGTCTGCTGGTACTTTTGGTTTTGTTCTGACGATACGAACAGATGGCATGTAAGATTGCCCAGGAAAGAGGATACTGAGGTTTAGCTGTTGCTTGTTCTACTCCTAGGGGAAATCATACCAGTCTAGACAGCACAAACACTGTAGACTCCAAGAGGCAATACCCAGTTTTCTCTTGAAAAGTCACTGTTTGGGTGAAACTCCAATGGTAACTCCTTAGTAGCTCAGTACACAGGGAATTCTAGTGTAGACAGTTTGCGTATGTCCCTAGGGCAATGGAAATGCCCTTTGTAGTCCTAAGACTATAAAATATAAACTCTGAAGAATGCAAAAGATGATGAGATGGCCATTTTCTGGGCTTTTCCAGATGACTTAGAATAGAACTTTTTTTTATGACGTCACAATAAAATTGAGTCTCCTCTATTTCTGAATGTTAATTTAAGAGTCAGAAACTACATTCCTGCTTTGAAAGAAGTCAGGAGACTGCCGTAAAAGAACCTGATGAACTTGAAACCCTCATACTGATATTTTCATCAATGCAAGTCATGTGAGCAAGTGGAACAACATGAATGGATTTTCATCCTCGCTTCTACAGAGCGAATGTGGTGTGATCTGGTACAGTTGTATATATTCATGCTGTTGGGGTAATAGTAATTATCGGCCAGCTTTTGCACTAGTAATATTCCCACAGTGCAATTTGTATCCATCACTATGAGTAAATATTACTGTAGAAGCAGTGAGGTCCAGAAAAAAACCCCAAACAGTAGTACTTAATTGAAAGAAGTCATCTGGGAGAAAGAAATGATGCCATAAAATACCTGGCAAAGGTAGATAGTACTGTAAATGGCCAATAAAGCTTAGCACATTCTGAACAATTATAGTTTAAAGCAGTTCATACATCTTCAGCAACCTGCTTACCTGATCATTGTGCTGCTAGGTATTTCCATTTTGAAATGACTATTACTGGAATTCAAATTGAAAGTCCATCCAAGACTGGTCAATGTATAAAAGATTGCCTACTAAATAAAACTGTATTCTAATACTACACATGGCAAGCAAGCAGAGTCTTAATAAGATAGTTGCGTTCAAGACTGGTCACTTTATGTCTTGTATTTGCAGGTCTCGTATGTGTGAATAGATGGTTTTATTGAATGTGCAGATCCCCACTGGATGCTCTGATGTACATTTTGAACATGAGTCCTCAGAAGAATTAACCTAGCATTTAGCTCCAATCTACAATTCAAATTTCTACTTGTCTTTTGGGCAGCAGATCTCAAGTTTTGGAACTATTCCATATTCTGTACAGATGGCACTAGGTAAAGCAGAGAAAATCCTCATCTTGGAAGATGGAAGGCAGAATGCTGCCTTTTAATATTACAGTTCTTGTCTACACTTGAGTTTTCTATGCTTTTGTTCACTGACATGTCTAAATATTTCCTCCGGAAGTTTGGCTGACATGGTGAGGTCTTCTTCAAGCTTCATAGAGTCCTTTGGCATGCATTTTTTGTTAGGAGATACTTCACTGGAATATATGCTATTTATAATATCTGTATGTAATCTCTGTTTTAATCTCAGCTCTTCTTAAGTGAAACATGACACTCTAAGAAGCAATCGGCTGGCATTCCTCTGTGTTTACAGCTGTAGGACAACCTGAAATGGAACTTTGCTGTAGTCATTGCTTTTATATTAGACAAGTACATAAAATAATAATGGCATAAACTTCTTTGTGTTAAGAATTATACTGTGCCTGTGACCTTAGCCACAGAATACCTAAGAGAGTATCATCTGTTTGTTAATGATCTGCCTTCATTTCTCCTCCTTCTCTGGATGTGCCACACTCCTGGCGACAGTGCTGGATGGTGAGAAGTATATAGGTTGTGACTGCATATCACTTAATTCTCAGCAGCTTTCTGTGTTGATTCCTCAGCCAAACTGATGGCTGAGAGGATGCTGACATTTGTATGTCCTATTATGTCCTCTGGGTCACCCTGAAGTTATTTATTACTAGTGGCCAGTGGGAGAATTCCTTGTCACTGTGAATCTCAGAAGGGAGAACAAAATCTGTTATCTCTTTTCCTTCTTAGTGTGGTTGTATGTACCTGAAAAAGCACCCAGAATTATTTCAGAAGAAAGGTCCTGTGTAGGTGTGTCACCCCTGATTCCGATCTCTTTCTGCTTCTCTGATACGGAAGTAGATCTTTGAACTGATCCGATCAGTGAAAAATGTTATTTGAACTTTAGTCATAATACAATCAAGCAATGGATCTGCTGATAGCAAATCTCCTTTGCCTTTGCCATGCTCATCTACCATTTTTACAAACTGCTATATGAGGTAAAAACTATTCATTTGAACTTTTTTTGAAGTATGTGTAACTCATGAACCAGTCTGATTTTCTTTAAATTTATTTTTGCATCCAGAGCATGTGACAATTTTGTGTTTTGTTTCAGTAGTTATTCAATCAAATAATCAGACACCACTGTATTTGATTTAAACCTGCTCCGCTGCTCCTGTGGCATGCTACAAATCGCAGTTCTCCCATCAATAAGATATGCTTTTGGTGCTACTGGAATCTATTTCTGTCAGCAAGAAAGACCCTCACATCTCTGGGATGACATTAATGATCAGTGTTCTTGTTCACATGGGCTCCTACCAGCTGACCTGCGTAGGTGAATTCCTGCCCGCTCGGATGATGAGCATCCTGCGGCTCACAGGCTTAAGCAGTGAGATCAAATTTCCCAAATCTATCTGGCAGCTCTAAGGTTCAGCCTCCAAACCCTAAGGACAAAAAGATGTAGTGTCACATCAGCGTGACCTATCTTTTGGAAGGCTAGGTTTTCGCATTGAATAAATGTGAAGACAGTTGGGTATTACTTCATTTTAAGGGAACATTAATATTAACCAACAATGGAATCCCAACGGGAATGTGTGGCTGCTGTTTGAATACCAAATCAAACTGTTATGACTGGTGTTGAACATTAAAATACAAAATAAAGCTGGTTACAACCTGGTGAATGTATTAGACTGAGAATTTATGATAAGGGCACAAAATTGTTGCTTTAAGTACGTGTCTGAGACTAAGCCACTGAAGGAATATTTCTTTTCAGTCTGAAGGAATATGTTTGAAATGAATATGAGGATTAAAACAGCTATGTATAATCATAGTATACCCATTTACACAAGTGTTTCAATGCAAGTGATCTTGCAGTACAAGACAGTTGAGTCTTGTCACTCATTTCATTAAAATATTTCAATCTCAAAATCAGTACAGTATCATAACTATACCATTTCAGGAATGTTTCTTACATTGTTTTACATTCAAAGGTCTCTCTTCTTTTTTTGCCAGTTTGTATTAATCCTTTTTTAATGCTTCTGTGATACAGAAGTGAAGAGTACACCTATCTCCTTGTTAGATGGACTACTTAATCCTGCTAGCCTTACCAAATTATAAAGTACAAGGTAAAATGTATATCAGTGTGAAATGATTGGATATCATAGCTGAGCAAATAGTGAAAAAGACTTCCTATGAATATTAATTAAATTAGGATACAAATATAATCAACACTGTTTTATGAAAGCTTGCTGTGGTAATTTAATGCTTAGAATGTACTATCAAGAACACTCCAAAAAGTTTATTCTTAGCTGAAATGCTTGGATTGTCTGTGGAAGTGAATTTTGATTACAGCTTGATTGTACAAGATGTGCTTTATAATTTGCACTGGCCTACATAATATGAATTGTAAATACTGTAAACAGCTACAATATAAATTTACTCTGTCAGAGAGACTGAATTCACCTAAAGGATGGTCTGTTTCCAGCTCACTAGCTAGTTCACACTTAGTCTCCATGTGGACACCCTATGTCAGCTGGCTAACACTACTTCAAAGATGAGGTAAGATATTTCTATTCCAACGTATTCTAGTCCATGCTTTGTGTTAATGTTATGCAACTTTCAAAGTGGGCTAAGCCATGCCATCTTTACTGGTCAACAATGGAATCCACACAGGGAAATAATTTTAAAAGTTTTTCACATTCATAGCTTCCTTGGCAATAATCATCCTCATTTGTTTGTGTTTGAGGAATTGCGTTTCCCTGTTGTGCTCTGTGTGGAGTTATACTAGCAGTGCTGTATAGTGCATGGTGGAAAGAAATGTCCAGGATCTGCCACTTCTTTGCTCATCCTCCTACTCACTAGAGAGCTTGATGAAAGGAATGGTATACATAGGGAGGGAGAAAGGGATGGAAAGAAATGGAAAGAGCTGATAGAACCTTATAGACGGCGTAACTTTCTGAGGCAGGGTCATAATAACCTAGGACTTGTAGGCTTTAGACATGAGAAACTGCTCTTAACAGCCAACGTTCAACTAGAAATTTTCCTATTGAGTCACCTTCAGTTTTCTCCCATGCTCCAAGTATTTTGTTTTCAAAAATGGTTGCTTACAAATACTCAGAATAGATTTTCAATGAAGGCTGCCGCAGAAATGCAAAACTACCACACCACCACTCCCGACATGGCAGATCAATTTTTACATTATTGCTCTCTGTTTAAGGATGAAGCAAAGTTGTAATTTACAATGTTCATTTACAGATACCTTTTTACTCTCCCAGGTACAAGAAAAAGAACATTTTCATTTTGGGGCTTCCTTCTTGGAACTTCTTATGCCCTGTATCTTCCAGTTATAATCTAAAGGGGACACTTCTATTGCTAAGTAATAGGACAAGGCAGTCATTTCAAGCAATGGGCCTGAGATCATCCACAACTTGTTCCCTCGTTCTGTTTTCTACCACTCAGTTTAGCTTTCACTCAGACAAATGTGCTTAAGGAAGGTGGATGCAAACCAACTGACGAGTAATTTTGAATGACAATAAACCCGAGGCTTATTATGCAATCTATTCTCCAACACCAAGAAAAAAAAAGGGAAATATTCCAACCAAATTTTTCACTGTGAATCACTCACTCACCTTTTGCTGTATAGTTATGCAGTGATATTCCATTTTGAAAATACCGTTTCCTCATTCCTTTTTCCAAAGGAGCAGGAAAGTACTCTCCAAGCTGCTTGTGTGAAATCATATCACATATACATGTCCAAAGAACGAGTAAAAACACTTTTAAAATATTCTAAATGGAGCCAATGGGAGTTCTTAAGAAAATGTAACACAAAATTGTTTATAAATGCTCCAGTTAGGCTATGTACAGTAATGGGAAAGCACATTTATTTTTGCAACAGACTGTCTGCCTCATAGGCTCCTAATTTCTCTGTGTTCTTTCTTTAATTTCTCCATCTGCTACTTACTTTCTTGATCTAATTAGAATACCAAAGTCTGGATTTCAACATAATTTGTACTCAGTGCAGACCTGGTGACATTACTAAGACCACTGGAACTGGCTTGCCAGTATTTCTAATCTTAGTCATAGGTAAGTAAGCAGGGCCCCTCCCAAATATTCAGGATCTGCCATCTAATCCCATTTCATCTATGTTAAATCTATTAAATTTCACTCTTCAGTCACCTCTTTGTCAACATCTTCTGCATTTTCCCTAGCACTGTCCTTTAAGCTAGAAACTTCCCTCCCTTAATCACAAAACCTCCAAGTCTCTGTTGAGGACTCTTAAAGAGCGTCTTGCCCTTGCTTCCTACAAACTACTATGAATAATAAATGCCTTCTGACACTTCACTGTTTTGTTCCAGTTTCATTCTCGCTAAATCATATCTCCTGAAAGAAGGTCCCAAAATTGGGTTATTGAATTGCTCCCTGAAAATAGGTAACCACCAAAGCTAACTCAGCCTAAGTGTGTTTTTCTTGATGTCAGTGTTTCTCATGGGGACTTTCTCTTATTTGCATTAGACTGACATATATGGGATGCCACTGAGATGTGATCTTCCCAATTACAAACATACTCCTCACACAACAGTGGGAGACAGCGACACCTCAACCCAGAATTTTCTGATAGGAGTGCTACATCATTTTGGGATGTTTTCAATCACTATTACAATGCTTTTGACTCATCCTCTTGTGAAACTGCACCCCTTCTGTTTGTCAATGGTGATAAAAGGGCAAAACCTGCATCAGCTTGGAGTACTGATTTTGCCCCAGCCTTGCTGTGACCCTGTTTATTGACACTTTTTAACAGGTAGTGGATGAATTGAAAAGAGATTTTTTTTTTTTTTTTGAGATCATGCAAAAAAATTCTGTCAAAGCAAGTAGTCAAACTGATGATATTTAAGTCACAGTCTAGTGGAAATGTCCTCTTTTGTTAATTTCTCATGAAGCTCTTTAGGCTCCTGCTATAAGCCAGCGGAATGTCCCCAACAGGACAAAACATCATTCTAAGCAGGGAGCCATGTAAAATAACTAATAAGAAACTCTGATGAATAACCTGTGAACTCTGGACTGAAGGAGATCATCAGTCTTCACTCACTGTGCTAAGTGTTTAATTATTTCCTTGCTTTAAAAGTCAAGATGGTCTTTTCCAAAAGGAAAAATAGAATCCATAGATCCAATAACTCGCTTATGCTTAGGGGAGGACTGTCTTTGGTGTTTGGAGACTTGATTTATCCCTATTGTTCCTTTTTGTATTCGAACCATGAGTTTCAAGACTGCTTTCCTGTGTCCCAGGTGGATGTCCTAACTCTGGTCTGTGGGTGCTATTGGGTGGGATTATGTTCAGCTCCTTCTGTTCAATGCTTCCATTACATAAATATTTATATAGTACTTGGTACAGGAATTAGAGCATGGCACCCCAGGTGAGTGTCCTACCAAGCTGCATGCAAACTTCTTTCCCTTTTCCTCAGTAAAGAATCAGGGCTCTTTAGTCTAATTTTGAGACTACTGCTAAAGCTGAAGTGTGAACCCAGGATGCAAGGTTGCTGAGCTAGGTGATTTTGTAAATGTCCACCAGCACAAGATAGGGACTTACCAGATGAGATAATATTTCAGTGCTGGTTTTGAAGATCTTTGTAGTGTTTGAGTATGGGACTTAGGCACTCAAAGGGCAGCTGAGCACCTAATTTGGCCCATTGTTAATATAGAAAGACTGTCATCATCACCCTGTCCAGCTCCTCAACTTAGCTCTGGGAGTCAGGCTCCCTCCCTGGTACCTCAGATGTTTGCCCCAGGACCGATGCCAACCATCACTGGGTTTCACTGATAGCTCATGCATACCTTCGGGCCCTACTGGTTTACAGCTGAGAACTAAACAGAAGGAAAAGCACTAGAAAAACCCAGGAAATTAATGTCTTTAAATGTTTAACGAACGCAAAGGCTCCAAATATACAGATATTTGGAAACTGCAGACTCTACTTCCATGCCATCAGTGAAAGCCTTTCAGATCTTACTGAAATACAAAAGACCTTGAGGTGTACAGGCTGCCTGTTGTTTTGCCTCCTGCTAAATCTTCCAGCTATTAAACAAAATGTAAGAGACCATCTCATCATAAAAACCAGTTCCTAATACTCTGAACACCTCAATTTTTTTCTCTCCAACCTCTGCCAGGGTTTAGGCAGAAGGCTGTTAACAGTTGATGTTAATAAACCAGTCTCTCCTGTTTTAGCAGGACAAGGTTCTTCAAATGTTAATGGTCTTGTTCAGTCTCTCTGGCACTGGCTGCTTTTGCCCATAAAATGGAAGATTTAATCCACACTGAAGGTTTTGGTCAGAGGTAAAGTTCAGAAAATCAAGCAGAATTCATAAGTATATAGAGACAGATTCCCTGGACTGTCTCAGCCACTTCAGCTGCTGTGGCCTTATCTTGCAACATCACCTGGATGCATTTGTGAACCATCCCTCAAACATTGTCAACCCTTAATCAGTTTTAACTATAGAGTTTCTGTTGCAATTTAAGCTCAGGTAGTTCTATTTCAGCAGAAGTTGAGTTGGTGAAAGCTGTAGCATGTAGATTTTTTACAACAGCCTTGCCCTGGGAGAAAATAAGGGAACTGACCTAGAATGTTTCCTTTCTTCCAAGGCTGTGATAACTGAGCAATTTCAAAATGATGTATTAAACATTTCTTTACTTATTGGCAAACAGAAGGATGTCAGTCTGCCATGAAGCAAGAAACTGCAATGTCAACATGCTATAGGGATGTATGAATTGTTGATAAAAACAGGTGTGCATGAAAGAAGCGTGATATATTTTTCTCTAATAAAGTCATGACAATATCTTTATCATTCATTTGCACAGGCAAGCACACACATGCATACACACACGTTTTCCTTCTACTGTTTTTAGAGATGGCTTGTCCATTCAAAATCAGCATCTGAAAGACTTAGGGATTTAATTTTTGAAATATTAATGATATTAATTCAGATCTGCATCTCTAAATGTGATTTTTATTAAGGGCTTGAAATGGCTTTTTCCCCTAAATGTAAGATGTGTTTTATGGGCTTAGGAAGATGCATTAAATTTTAAACAATAAATACTGTCTCTATGTTAAGTATCATATCTTAATTTGAATCTGCTGATGACTGAATGGCATTTCTTTCAAACTGTCACTAGTCTTGCTTGTGAGCAATTTGTTCAAGTGTCTAGCAGGTACATAGATAAAGCATTAAGAATCTGTGACAGGTCAGGCTTAGTATGACTAACATTTGATACTGAGAAGAAGTAGTCAGAATAGCATGACTGGAGCAGAGGGGAGGAGGGGAGAAAAAAATATACCTTTGTAACAACTGCTATTTTTGTTACCATCTGGGGAATGAAAATGGTACCTCCAAACCTCAAAGCAGAATTCTCTATAGTGGGTGCTGAAGATCCAAGGCCAAGATCCTTCCCTCTGAAGTTTGGATAATGTACTTCAGTGTAAAGAAAGCTTGTCTGAATAATTTTGGTCTTATACTAGCTGTCAGGAGAAGTCAGATGGGTATGATTGTGTAGTTTGAAATATCTTCCATAGTCCACTTCAAGATCTGTCCCTTGGTGGAGTCTCAGAAAGCAAAGAAATAAAGTGTTTTATGGAGGAATAATAATGGGAAGAGGCAAAGCACACACAGCAAGAAAATATGAAGGGTGTCCCAGGGGAAACCCTACAAGAATATGTAGAGAGAAGTGGCTTGTCATCCTCAGTTTAAACAACTCTTTCCCAAGTTTACCATCTGTGGCATCACATTTATGATGTTTTCCTCTTCCCCCCAGCAAAACTCTGATGAATGCAAGTTTCTCTTTCATTGGTAGAGATATGATATCCTTATTAAAGTCATTCAGAGGAACAGAATGGGGTTGGAATTATGTAAAAAATCATCCAATGTTACCTTTCCAGTTAAATAAAGTGGAATTCATCTATTACTGTCAAACAGCACAAGTAATTGTTTCAGTGGGGTGAGAAGGATAAATGTCTTTTTGTCATTGGCTTGACAGATACTTAAGCTCTCCACACCCCTGCGGTAGCATTTTCTTGGGATTATACATGTGAAACATACCATTTACTGATCCATGGCTATGGTGACACTGGGTATGCTGCACTAGAGAGAGCTCAGATATGCTCTGGCTATCTCCCAAGTCACAGCAGGCAATCCACTTTGTACAGCGTGTGTCCGCATGAGTGACTGATAACTGCGGCTCAGTTTCTGAGAGCATTTGTTAGGTACAAACAGTGACTAGCAATATAGTTTTTACTCCACCATTTAATACATGATTTCAACACGTCTGACAAGAAGCCAGAATGTTTCACTTTCCGCTGTGTCAGGAAAAGACCATGTAGTTGTTAGGGTAGTTGTAAGGGATGGAAGGCAAACGGCATGGCATCTATGGAAACATCTACTAGCATTAATGAAACAAGCAGACAAGCTCTGACTTTGGCCAGTGCTGCAGTGATAACCCGGAGCTCACTACATTAGCTCGCAGATCTTACTGTGCTTTGATCACAGGAGCAATATCGGACAAAAGGAGAAGCAGTGACCAGAAAATACAGATTTTGGAGAACTTACGGCTCCTTGAGACCAGCTTTTCTTCTTTCCTGCCAAAGGACTTGGGAATCTTTGGTTTCAGAAAAAGCATCTGGCTTATTCCAAGACTCAAGATGGTGCGTTTTGCAAATATTGTGCACTCTTCCTGCCAATTTCACTGTCACTGGGTGTGCAGCCTTTAGGATAGCTATGCACATTAGCAGTGGGCAACAGGAAAGATACTGCCAAGAGTTTTGCCACTTGTGAAAAACGCCAGCATTGCTAGCAAATATAGAGGATTTGGGAAACCTGTCTAATGTGATATCTAATAAGCAGCATGAAATTTCCATGAAATTAGAGAGTGAAATAAAATGTCAGACACTCAAGAAAGCTGTTATCATTTATCCTTTCCAAAGCCAAGGCCTTGTCTTCAAGGGACTCAGAGATTCCTGCTGCACTGCAATAATAGCCCAGAGAAAAGTGGCAGCAAAGTCCATGCTGTTCTCAGCTTATGTGCCAAGACTGATGTAATATTGAAGAAAAAGTTGAAGTTAAATGGCAGAAACAGAAGAAATAGTTGAATGTCTAAAATCAAACAATTTAAATATGGAACTGCCCAATCATCTTGATTTCCATGAAGAAGATCAGCACAAAAAGCTGTTATTTTGTGTTCCCAGGTATGAGTACAGAGACTGTGAGCTTACAGCACTTGTCTTTGCTCATTGTATGCCCTGTGATCGACAGATTGCCTGAGTGTCCTTCTTGCAGTTTGTGCGACGTGGCAGGGTAAAGTTCAGCAGCTCTCACACCGACTGGAGAGAAGTAAGATGTAGTGACAGCTCTGATGGGACTGCAACAGCAATTGGCCACTTTAATTGCCTAGAAGCCCATATCAGAACAAGTCTGAAGATCCATTGCATCACACGTAGTCTAAATTTAGTCATGTCTAACCAACATGACGTGACACGCATAAGGTATTCTTTAGCAACCAGGGGTGATGTGCATAAGGTTTTCAAAGCAGCAAACCATGTTGTCGATGTCCAGGAAAGAGATTGCTTCCAGTGCAAAGCATGCACCTCTACTTCACGAGCTAGCTGAAGATTAATGGTTTTGAAGCCACTTTGCTTGAGCTTCCTGAGCCTTTTAAGAATCTCACAGAGTGAGAAGACAGAGTATCATTCTTTCAAGCTAAAAGCTCATTTCAAGCGAACATGCTGTCATGGAAGAATATTTCGTCATGTCCATGCTGACCATAAAATAGGTGATTAGCTGCAGTGTTCAACTGTGCAGGTCCTTGCAGCAAATCTAGAAGGAACCGGTCTTACAGAAGACACCGCTGATGGGATAAAAGCCCTAAAAGTTCTGGTACTGAATTGTATGGTGTTTTCCCCAACATTTCCAAACACACTTACCAGTCTGGATTTTCCATCAGCTCCTTGCGACTTTCACTGAGACACAATGCTGTAATAAGGCCTTAAGGTTATAAGAGTAACTCTGTCAAATAGCAATTTTGTCTCATTTTTAGAGCTATTTATCATTCCTCTTCAGGCAAGATTTAATGGTAAAAAGTCAGTTTTTAAAAGGCTTTTGGTTTCTGTCACCCTGTGAGCCCCTCCTCACATTAGATGATTAGTGACTTGAGCAGTCTGACACACCTGACAGGCAGAGATCACAAGAAGAACCTGGAGCTAATCTGAAGCTCTCATACAGGACATTTAATGAGGTGATAAGACAGAGTGTGTACGAGTGCACACAGAGGTTATGCCAGCTTGTCACACTGGAATTCTTCCCAGTGCCTTAAAATTACTGTATATAGGGACTAGTTTGTTAGAGGAAAATGTATCATGCAGGATCCGACAGCCCGAGAGAGGCGAGGTTGCTACTGCTCCATGTCCCTGAGTCTAACCAGTAGCGAGACAGAAATTATATTCCCAGCAGGCACACGCACACAGAGCACACACATATACACCACATATATACATATATGCATCGCCAGCCACACAGATCACAGACAGACACTCAGAGCAAACACAGGCTGCACCAATGTCCTTATCTGCTCCCCTCTCCAGCTGGACAGGATGGACGTTCACTAGTGAGAATATATATATGTACATATGTGCAAGTTGATCCCTCCAGCAGCTGTGTCCAGACATTCAGTCTGTCCAGTAGCTGCCCTCCGGATCCCAGTCTCCCCAGTTGCTGGCAACTCCCCTTAGTCCGCAAGGCAATCTGGAGAGCTGCTCCTGATGATTCACAGAGATGGGCTCCACGCTTGGACCACAAGGCTGATGGCTCTCCTGGGACAGCCCTGGGAGGAGTTGGGAGAAGGCATTCCTGCCTTGGGAGTCCTTGATTTGAGTTCCCACCTACCATTGTGCCCCTGTGCTCCTCTGGGCTTGTGGGAATGCATCTTTGATGGGCTGATGGCCCCTGTGATAAGCCTGGGAGTGACCTGGCAGGGTACTATTTGGGGCCCCCTCCTGCCATTGTCTCTCTGAGCTCGTTTTGTGTGCAGATGAGCTTTATCACATAAGCTAACACAGTTATGCCAATAAGCAACTCAAAACTTAATTGTGCACTTCAGCTTAAGAAACCAGTATGAATGGAGAGTTATTTCTGAATGTGCACTGAGAAATGACAGATTGTGAAGAAATCACAGGAGTTGAACCTGTACTGGTGCAACAAGAGGTAAAGTACAATCAGTTTATATGTGTATGAATTCTTTTTTTTCTTTTTTTTTTTAACTGATGTAGCTAACTACCCATTTTGTTATATTTAAAGAGGCTCACGCAGCTCTTAACACTCCTGTCATCTTTAGACAATACCACCTAATTCCAAATCTGCAAGACCACACTGAACTAAAGCTAGTAAGTTCTGGATGGCCTCAAGATGATCTTTCCACTGTGATTCATAGTCATGTATGCAGTACCGTTAAAATGTCCTGAGGTATCTAGGACACCTGCATAGGGTTGGTAGGTATGACATAGGCCCTGCAGAATATCCATGACCCTCTGGAAGGACAGCTAGGGACTATGGCATCCCAAACAGCACTAGATATCTGCATCTAGATATTTGAAGGAAGAACTCCCTGCTTCCTAAAAGTAGCCAGAGAAGTGTAGAGTGCTATGAGGTTAACTACAGATGTCTGCTTTAAGATAAGTTGAATAGCTCCTCGGATGCCATTGGGCTTGAGTGACATTAAGATACAGCTTTCTGGTACTGTTCCAGACTCCCTAGGATTTGAGAGACACCCCAATAAGACTGGCAGATATTGCATGAGATCTACAGATGTCCCACGCCCTTCTGGAGTAGTGACCAGAGGCTGGAGACATTACTTAGACCATTTCAAATGGTACTAGACTAGGTATTCTCGTAACTGAACTGATTTTCAGTTCCTAATTCTCATTAACTCACCTAAATTGTAGACATTTAGTTAATTATTCCTGATCTAAGAGATTAAGAAGAATGAGAGAGGTGGAGCTATTTAAATAGGTTTTACCAACTGCACAACAGCAAGATATCTTCCTGCAAAAAACCCCATGAGAAGTTTAGCAATAGTCTGTTCCCAGCTGTATAGAAAGCTCTTCAATGATATTCAACAAGGAATCACCAAAAAAGTGAAACAGGATATAGTACTAAGTATAAAAAATAGCACAAGCAAGTGGACAGGAAAACAAACAGAGTACAAAATAGTAAAAATACAACATTACTTCAGTGAAGTAGGAACATACAAGATGATAAGAAAACTTTTATAAACATAGAGGTAGGACACAAAGGCAAGGAAAGGGTTTATTGCAAAACAGGGAAGGAGAGTGAATTACAGGAGGAGCAGAAACATTCAGTGCCTCCTTTGCCTTATTTGTACTCAAAACCTGAAGTGTGATTTGGTAATTAACAAAGTGTGTTTTAATAGAAAGGTAGGAGAACACAGAGAACAAGGAAAGAAGAGCTTAAAGAGTGTTTAGGTCAGTCAGATTATCCATTCAGAAGCACCTGAAAACTTGTCCTTGATGGTTAGAGACCCAGCTGAAATAATCTCTGAACGACTTAAAACATGTGTGTTCAAGGGTCGCTGTGTTATACAGACTAGAAAGCATGAGTTGACATGACATTTTGTAGCAGAAAACATATCTTGAGCTGTGTTAGAGGATCATTAATGTATGGCAAGGGAAATAATAATTATCCTGCAGTTAGCATTGGTAAGGCCTCAACTGGAGCATTGTGTCTGGTTTTGGTCATTACTTTATGAGGTATGAAGCCAAATTGGAGAGAGACCAGAGGAAAGCACACAGATAAAAGGCTGAGAAATCTGGTAACTTCCTTTGACGGATTGATTCCCTGCAGAAGGACAAAAAGAAATCCCTTAAGTTTTCAAACAAGATGGTTTTGGTAAGACTCGAGAGGGAAAAAACCTTCTGTAAGGACAGCAGACGTGAACCACTGAAACAGGCACATCAAAGGAATAGTATCGAGGCTCCTTCACTCCCAGCTTTTAAACAGGGGCTACACAATAATCTGTTGGGAATGCTGTAGTTAAAGTGGCCGGTTTAACTAGAGACACAGCTGGCCTAGTGGATCATGGCATGCTCCCTCCAGCCCTCCGCTCCCTGACTCTGCACGGTCGTCTTGCTGCAGCTAACAATAAGGGAGCCAATTAACGCTAATTGGGATTCAGCCACCTTCCCACAAGGAATCGGATGAAGATTAAGAAGGCATTTCATACAGGCCACTAAACAGCTGTCAGATGGTAACAGTGTTCAGTTGCTACTGACCTGGGCTGCATTTATATTTTAGTGACTTACCGTGAAAAGCTCTGTATGCCATTATCAATCCCCTGGGCAATGTAGCCCCTGTTTTAGAGTTGCTTGACAAATGAGATTTAGTTTCCAGAGAAATGTTGCTAGGTAGCGCCTTTTTATTCCTAGATATTAACTTATCACACCTCCCACTGTCTCTCTTTTCTCCCTGACAAAGTCAAATAGATATTAAGCAAGAAAAAAAGGAGACAGAAGGGAAGGTATTTTACTGCAATATGGTTTTATGTTGTTATCATAAAAGAAGATTTGAATTGGCCCATTCAAACAAAGAGGGAAATATATACAAAGCTCTGGTGTTGTGAAATTACCAGGAGTATTTAATTTTCATGGAAAGAAATGTCCTTTAAAAAATATCATTAGAAGTCTGTGTAAGTATGGTTTGAGATTCTCAAGCTTTCTGCTGGGAGTCCTTCTGTTTTATTGTTTTGTAGAAGGTTTATATTACCACTCTGTCTACTTATTGCTGATACTAAACATGCCAAACAAAAGACATTACTCCTTTTCTCCCTTCCCCCATCAAAAAAAGGAGAAAACAAAAGAGAAATTGTTGACAGATTTTTGACAGCAAATAATTAACTAAAAAATTACCTGTATTCATTTGTGAGCCAGACAAAAGTTCTAGGTGTGATATAAAAAGAAGATGATTTAACAAAAACAGTGAAATCAAGTTGTTATGGTAACTGGATTTTGAAAGGATGTAGGTTTAAAAAAAAAGAGAAGGGAAGAAAAGATTTATGTTCCATCTGGTCTAATCATTGTGGTAAAACACAATTGTTAAAGAAAAACACCTAATAAGGATAATTTCACATCTGGCATCAAGCCTGTATGATATTTCACATCAACAAGACTCCCAGATGTGAATCAAATCTTGCTCAAATTTCTGCCAGGTTAAAGTAAGAAGGGTATATGACTACAGATCATGCTGAATCACTAATTGAATTTAATAGTTTTGAACTACATTACTGTGAAAATTCAATTCAAATGTTTGCATTTGATCATTTGTGCTACATGCATTGTGCTTATTGATTTTGATTAACTTCTACTAGTGCATGCTAATTATCTGATACAACTTAGTGTACATTGCTTCTGGTTTTGTGTTAGCGTGCAACACTGGGAAATGAGATGTTTCATCTCACTTGGTGCTGCAGCCTATTAAATAAAATCTCCACTGGCAATTAGAATAGAGAATGTCTGAAAAGGGGCTTTGTCAGAGAAATGTAAGTTTGTACAAGATGTTGTAGTCCACGTCATTCAACTCAGGTAAGAAGCACTTCAGATGAAAACCACCAGCACTTCCCCCCTGAAAAACAGAGCCTTAGAAAATGCATGGGGGGGACCTGGGCTGTGGAGATCACACATTATGATTTTGTTGCTTCTCTGTTCATTAATAAGTCTGCAGCTACACAAAATCACCAAAAGGAAACAAGCTTTTGTGGCATACTCCAACGAGTTTCTAATGACTTCATTTTGCCATTTCTCTATCTTCTCATCTGCATTTGCTGACTTTCCACACTCCTGACACCAGTTACGTCTTCAGTGCCAGATGTTCGTCTCTTCTGGAAAAACACTTTCTTCTTTATTAACAGCCATATTTTCTGATAAGACCAGTATTCTGGTCATGTAAGTTTATTCTGGTAATTTAAGTCTGACCACATTTCATCTGTTCTTCTCTCAACTCCCTCTCCCTGCTTTTTGCCATCTATCGATAATTCAAGCTTCATAGCTTGAACATGCTTTTATAACTGATTGCAATTTAACTGATACGTTTGTTCCACATCCCGTCACAGACCATTTCTCTCCTTTTTCACTTCACAGCCTACTGAACATTGTTCTCAGAGTCGCCCTGTGGTGTTCCTCTCCTCCTGTCAGCCACCAGGATAAACCCAACAGGGCTAACATCTGCTTTCCTCCCAAACTGTTGGTGACTGGGGCTACCAGAGATCTCCTAGGCTGTGTGAAACACTCTTACAGGGCTGTCTGACATGACACTGACCCTATGGGAGACGACATCCAGAGCAGCAGCTGGAGGGTGGCTGAAATATAAGAAGATATCCCATAATGTCACTAGACCTGTGTGTGTCAATTAAACAAGCCTGAATGTGGAGAGCTGTAAACCCTAAAGAGGACACCTCTTAGAGGAATAGCAGTTATGATCTCCATTGACTGTATTGACATGAGCCAGGGGCGCACTGTTGTCGTGATGGAAGGCTACTGCACAGTGGGCTGTGAGAGTCTGGGCAGAAGATTAGGGAAGTGGTTACTTGCCGCTGTTCAGCACTTGGCTTTTAAAGTCATCACAGTTTTTTTCCATCTCACTACCCTTCTCCTCAGAAAGCTGCTGCTGTATTGGATTTGCTACTGATCAAACACCATTGCTCCCTTCTAACACTTTTAAACAAGCTCCTCCATGCTTTCTGCCATGCCTCCTCTGAGGCTAGAAAGAATTTCATCCTCTCTTTTTCTGTTGTGAGGCGTCTTCAGTCCTATATACTATATATACCAATACTACTGTCAATCAGAGAGACCAGTATTACCTTTGTGGTTCCCTTCTATTCCGCCAAATATTTGCCTGTGCTCACATGTGACACCTGTTTTGACACATACACTGTAAGAGTTTGTCCTTATGTCTGGGCAGGGCATAGCATGCGCAGTCCCTCACCATGACAGGGAAGTGTAGGAGCACGGGGTGCTGTCACTTCCCTTTGCATCTCTGCCCGCTATTAGCTACTGCCTTCTGAGCATGTCGGTCTCACACACACATGCACACGCACGTACGTGCACGCAGTGTCTGCAATATTCCTCTCAGAAACATCATTCATATTCAAAACCTAGAACAGCTTCTGGCGATAACGCAGAACTGTCATCCCATCCCGTTTCCTAGCAAGGGAGAATTATTCATTTTACACAGCTAAAGAGTGCCCATGTGCTTCAGCCAATTGGTCTTCAGTTTCAAAATACTTCTCCTGGAAAGTGTAGAAATAGTGCATGTTTCTTAATGGGGCTGCATACTAAGTGCTGGTATTAATAACATTGTAGTAGGAAATCTCTATACTTTGAATGTCATTTGCCCAGTAGGAATCACACCTGAATCACATACCACTCTATAAACAACTCCATTTATTTAATTACAGGGGAGACAGCATTTATTCATAAGTTCAGGGTGGAAGAGGGACTTTGGAGTGAAAAATTATCTCACTGCAAATCCTTTAATAATCTTCTTAAGTTCATATTCCAAAAATCTGAAGTGAGAAAAATGAGGTATTTTAAAACCTTCCACATTCTTTCAGTGTCAGCATAAGGACTGTCAAGTCTCCTACCCAGTTGCCTCAGACACTTCTCTCCTTAAGCTTTCTTTGGGTGAGGTAATATCATGCCTTGTTTGCCAACACTCCCTATGCCGTCACTGACTCTTCCATGTACTCCTAGGTTTTATGTGGCCGCAGTTGATTTTTCCTCTGCAGTAAAGTTCACCTTAGGCAGGTGAACTGCATTTACAGAACAACAAAATATGGCATTGCTGCAAAGAATCTATCACTCTAACCTCTAGTAAAACCAAGGTCAGAACACAATTACAGGGTTCAAGTGTTTGGTAAGTTATTTGCTTGCACAGACTGCTGATTGATTGTTCTAAAATTGTTATTAGGTAACTGCTAGCACCAGTGAGTAAAGGAAAAGTAAAACGAAACAGGAAGCAGTAAGCAAGGAAAGCTTCTACAGACCAGGGCTTGTGCATAAATAAGGGTAATGTCAAGGAAAACAAGAAAACACTGGAAAGCAGACTACTTCAAGTGAGACAAACCAGGCAGTGGCAGATACGTCTAAAATCCAGTATTCTGCATAACTCTATTTCTGTGCTGAATAAGAGGTTTTATGAAAGCTTTGCCTCTCTGTAAATTAAAAAAATGTAGTACAGTTGTTCATGACATTTAAAAGAAATTATTCTTGAACTGTGCAAAACCTCATGTAATTAGATTTACCTAAATAAGTGGTTGCACAGGATTGGATTGAGGCTTTAGGAAGGAACACAGAGAACCGTTCCTCTGCTGGTGTTTCACCTGAGCTTCTCCAGCAAGGGCAGAAGGAAAAGGAAGACTCCCAGGCTCTGCAGGCTGCTTATGGCCCTTGCTAGTCTTGTTCTGTCCATGGCCAAGGACAGTCTACCCAAAGCCCGTGTCCACCCTCTGACATTTGCCTATATCAGTTCAGGGTCAAGAATACTAATCAGTCCCAGATTCTTTAACCGGTGTAATCCTCAGAAATCCTTCAGAGTAATTTTGATCAGTGTAGCAGAGCTTGCATGCGTTCTGGATGTTATTTTCTGTGAATCTTTATAGGCTGTTACAAATGGAATATTTAGCCTTTTTATTATTGCATCCTGGTGTGGATCTAGTCCTGGCAAGTAAGCTTAATGATGAGGGTAACAGAGCTTAGGAAACAGGTTAACTTTGCTTTTGCATGGGCATGATCACAGTCTGTTTTATGCTGCATTGCAGTTGATTGCGATTTTTTACCCAGTATGTCACTATGTTTTAGCTATGTAGAGAATTTCTTATAACATGTTAAATTGATCATTTGCAACATCTGACCATACCAACAGAGGCAGCCCAAAGCAGCATTGTTTCAGGTAGATCAAATTTGAACTTCTTCAAAGGTCAGATGTACTAGACTTTGGGGACTTGGATTTGTGCCTACTAATAGTAAAAATTTACAGAAGTTGTAACTTAGCCTTCAGCAAATGTACACCACTCAGCAGCATACAAAATGTTTGTGAGTGTCAAAAACATTTATGGGGAAAAATAAAGTTTAAGGATCTATTCAACCTGAAGGCAATCTTGTAAGAGAAAAAAATGTTTCTTCTGAAAATTGAGACTGGAGAACAATTTTTGATATGAACCATTGCCTCTCTATCAACACAGTATAGAGGCTTATATCTTATTTTGTCAGTAAATCATGTAATAAATCATGTTTACTGTATCCCCTTGAGTACTGGAGACTGCAGAATTATGATTTTGATGTGGATAATTTCTTTTCTTCCTGCTGTCCAGGAACAGGAAAGGAGGGATGGGTCTTTAATTCGTTACTGTCCAGAGGCTTTTTATAACTGGATGACATTCAGGATCACAAGATATCATGGGGTATAGAATCATAGAATCATTGAGGTTGGAAAAGACCTCTAAGACCATCGAGTCCAACCGTCGACCCAACACCACCACCCACTAAACCATGTCCCTAAGCGCCTCATCTACTCGTCTTTTAAATACCTCCAGGGATGGGGACTCAACCACTTCCCTGGGCAGCCTGTTGCAATGTTTAACAGGTAGCGCCTAGCTAAAAGCACTTCTCAGATAAGCAAGACCTTGACCACATCTACCCAGCTTTGACTAGATTAATTCAGGATGAGCTGGAAAAAACAAGGAAGCAATAGGTAAAACTTGTTATGCAATTGTGTCTAACCATGCTTTTGTGATGCATTTGAGGCAGAAGATCAGAGGGTAATGGAAACCCTGGTGACAACTGCTAACTGGCCTGAGGTACAGAGGAAGTGAAGTGATCTGGGGCTGTGTGACTAGCAAGGCCCTTGGTGGCTTTTGGCAACCATCTGATACAAAAAGTGTCAAAAAATAAAAACTTTATCCCTGTGGGAGGGAGGGGGACACGACCAGGGATGGTCGGCACCATGCAGATGGCTGAGCCGGAGGCTGGGGTGCCACCCAGGACTCAGGCTGGTTTCAACTGACCCAGGGGCTGGGGCCTCAGATGGTGTGAGTCACGGGATGGAAACGTTGGAACAGAAATCTGTATCCACCTACCCTCCCGGCGGGAGAGGGGGCAGATCCAAGGCTCTGTGGAGGGCTTAGGGTCAACTGAGGTCTTTACTGGACCTCTGGTCTTCCATAGCTGCATCCTCCTCCTCTGAGGCTCCTCAGTACACCCAAGCTATTCTTTTCCCCCAAATCCTTGGCCTTTAAATATCTTCACTAGTGCACTGGAGAAGCTGTTAACATATACTGAGGAAATACTTTGAAAATCTTTTCAAGAAAAGAGAAACAAAATTTAGTAAACTACTGCATTTTCTCACATCATTCACTTTCAACATAAATTCAAGTGTCCAAGTTAAAATTTTAGGCTTCCTTTATCATTTATCCTTTGAAAAGAGGCAGGCCTCAGAAGAGGAACCTAATTAAGATGCTTGAGGAATATGTTCTTGAATTCCAGGGCTGGGTGAATACGTGACTGAGTCAATTTTCTCTGCTTTTGTTGGAAGGTAGCCAGCATAGCCAGAAGGAGGGGCCAACCTAGGAGAAGGAAGAGACTAGAGTCTCCCTGGAGAAACTGAGTATGAAATGCAATATACTTTTGCCTGCTATAGTGTGAGGCGTCAAGGGCATCTGATACTTATGGAAAACAGAAGATCTAGTTGATAAAATCCAGATGTTCCAGAGTTATGTCTTTCCTGAAGGCTTGTAAGACCCAGCCCAACACGGATCATTTAAAAACATTGGGATTCTGAGCTCATTCGTTTCTTCAGAAATAGTTGATCTACTCAAGTGCTGGGCAGAATGTAAGCCTTTACCTAAGGAGATGTATGCATCTGGCTGAATGTAGGCATCTACAGAACAGTCATCTAATAATCTGAAATGGTCACTGTAAATTGCTTATAATCACTGGAAAGAAATAGACATTTCAAAGGCAAGACTGAAAACAGCAAACAGTTGTCGACCTAAGACAAAATAAATCACAGCTTAAAAATGCTCTTTTTCTCTTCATTGGCAGTAAAGAGAACTTAAAGTAGCCAGGCCAGACATAGATAATGTAATAGTAAATGTCTAGTTAGGCAAGGCAAACCTTCCCTGAATGTATAATGGGAAGACTGAATCAGCCGATCTAAGAAAAAAGCTGTTTTTTACATTCTTATAATATTTGCATAACTAAATCCCACCAGCAGCTATCCGGAGTAGAACCACAGCAAGACAAGCTACTTTGCTCGTATTGAGAAAAAAGATAACAAGGACAGGTCAGGACATCAGTATGTTGCTGCCTGGTGGCAAAGAAGCAGAATGTATCTGCAGTAGCATTTTACTGTACATAGCTAAGCATGTTAGTTATGTGAAATAACAGCATGTTTTCCTTCCTTTTCCCTTCCCTTTCCCCTTCCCCTTCCCCTTCTCTCTTCCTTTTCCATGCAGTGGTAGACTATTAATTTCCGGACAAAATATAAAAAGAAGTTGCAAAGATCAGACTATCCTAAAAATCTTTAGCACCTCACCACATACGCAGTGAATGTTAGTGGAGTATGTGCTGTGTCAGTACAAACTTTTTGTGAGCACAAGGAAATCTAAAAGCATCCAGTTTGTTAGAACTGTGTGACACTAATAGCATGTGAAAAATTAGCAGTTTGCTACCCACAGCATGTTAACATTTTCTAAAGGTTGCTTTTGGCAGAGGTTGTCAGAAATAGAAAAGGCAGTAAGAAGAAAAACACTAAGATGCCTCTGTTCCTAAAACTGTGGAGATGTTTGGCCATTCCAGGTTATGCACAAGTTCTGCAGTGCAAAATGAGGAAGGGAGCAGGAAATATGAAATAAAAAAAAGCCTCAGCAACTTCCAATGTAATTTGGAAAACTGAATGAAAAAATGAGATGCTACTGCCCATACCTTGTAAATGGGTAAACTATGTTCCTTTTTGGCCATTAACGTTTATGTGTGTTACCTTTACAAAGGGCCATTCCCGGAGAATGAGTGACCTGTGTAGCCTAATGGCCTTTGGCTACGCCTCATCCCGTCAACACTTCCTTCTGACCATTAATCCCCAGGAAATGTCCTGTGCTTTGCTGGCTTCTATTTTAAAGAAAGAGGGGATAGACTCGGGTTATGTGAACTGCATCTGTCTATTGCAGGTCTCTGACACTGCCCTTCTGTCATTTCTCTTGTTGACATTTCTTATGTGATATGGTGTCTTGCGATATGGGGGATTGAAACTCAGCTAAAAGTGCTGTAATTTAATACACTGGATATAAGCCCACCAAGAATTTTTTTCAGATCCCTTGACAGAGAACAACAGTTGACCCAAATTTAACAGTGAGTAATGGAATTCAACTTTCACATGGTTGTAAACTCCCCACCTGTGAGTCAGTTCTATCTGGAATAAGAGACTTGATGTCTCACCACCACTTTATTTTACTGAGGTCTCTTGGAAACTCTGCTACTACCTACATTCAAAATTGCTACCTGTTTTACTGTAGTGCAAACCAAAGGATTTTCCATTGCTTTTTCCTGCATAAGGCATGCCCAGAAAGTTTAGATGACTTCAGAGACTCTGCTTTTTACAAGTTTCTTCAAAGTGTATCAGAGCTGAATGAACACATAATGCTTATAAACACTGAAATCTAAATTGGACAAAAATGAAAATCACTCAATCATCATAGATATCTCTCTTGTAATATGTATTTTTATTGTCACAGAAATCTAAACATAATTTGCTTAAATTCACTACTTAAATGGCAAATCTTCATCTAAAACAACACCCTTTAAGATTCACATGAACATGAAAAATAAAATTCTTCTGGCAGAAATGAAATTAATTCAACTTTAAAGAACTACATGTAAGAACCACGTGTCAATCAGTACCACGTGCATTCACCCTACTCATTATAGGAGAGGCATAGCACACAAACCACAAGAGGGCTAATCAAGAACATCTTCCGAAGTACAATGAGAAAACATTGTATAGTTTATAAAACCTTCAACCCACTAGTTGGCCTCAGTAATTACTGAAACATACTCTCCTTATTAAGCAAGCTCTTAAATAATTGATCTTTTATTTGCCCCTGCTCACTAAGGAAATACCATACATAAACAGAATTTTTATGCGTGCGGTATCTTATTTGCAGATTTTGCTATTGAGAAATGTATGATTAGGCTGTGTATCAGGAGACCAGGGTTCTAGTCCCAGCTCTGCAGCCGATGTGCTATGTGACCTTGGGAAAGTCATTCCCTGCTGTGCCTTTATCATAGAAGCATAGAATCATTAAGGTTGGAAAAGACCTCTAAGATCATCGAGTCCAACCGATTATTTTATCTAAGATCTGTTGTCTGTCTTGCATTTCATCTGGTTTAAATTTTCTTAATATCTTTAACTTTCCTGTAAACACCTCCTGCAAAATGACTACATTTTCCAATACATTTGAGATCAGAGTGTCCCCCAATTTTCAATTTAAATAATAACAGAAAAAGAAGCCAAAGAAAGAAAAAACACTTTGAGATTAGTGAGAAAAATAGCTTGCTGATTTTTTTATAGTAAGCTGATTTGGATTTCATTATTCCATCAGGTTCTGTAGTTGGCACGGGCATGGCTTAATTTGGGAAACTTTCTGGAAGATGCTTCCTGAGAAAACAACTGTTTCTCAGGATGTGTTTCTGTTCATGCTGCTGCTGAGGGCATGTTGCTGTTCTCTCTTATTTCATAGTGAGTGGATAAAAGTTAATACAGCTTCTCTCCATACAGCATTGGTACCTAGTTTTTATAACCTCATTCTCCGAGTGCTGGAAGGGTGATGTGCCAGCAAGGAGGCAACTGTCCACCATGATAAAGCTTAAGCATGTCGGTCTGGGGAACAAATGGGACATTGGCTGTGTTAGAGGGAAGGTAGAGGACTTCGAACACTCTCTCATATTTCACGCAGTTCAGATGTACAAGTGAAGGATAATGTATATGGTTTCACAAAGAAAAATTCAAATCAAAAGGAAAGCTTTGTGCTTTTGCTTTTAGAGATTTTAAGTAATGTTCAAAACCCTTCGCAAATTGCTCTGAGCAAATAAATATATATCATAAACATATTTCAGTCTATGAATCCCACAGACAAACGCGACTTTGAAACTACTTCTCATACTGTGCTCTTAATGGTAACGTGGATTGTGTAAAAATTATATTATAATGAAGAGACCTGAGGTTGTAATACATTTTTAATCTGAAGTATTACAAATAGTGTAATAACCCTTAAGAGGAATGGTTCTAGGGATGTGTCTGCTAGCTTAGCAGGGAGCTGGATAGAAAGAAAAAGCATTTTACATGAATATATTTTAATTAATTAAATATTAGGCATACATATTGTTAGCATATTTAGTGAGGAAGAAACTATGTTTTCTATAAAACATGATTTAAAGTATCCAGAAGCCTTTGAAATTCTCCACGTATAGTGTATATATTTCAGCACTTGATAGATGTTTAAAGGATATAATAAAGGTATATTTTAATACTAGATTGTGGAACTGAAGAATCTGGAGTGGCAGGACAGTTAAAGCACATTGCATATGTAAATTCGTGCTTTGTTCTGGACTCATGGTATGGGCTTCTCTCATGTGTCTGAACTACAAAGGTGGACAAAGTGGAGAACAAATGGTTGAGTATGGTACTTCCCAGTGGAGGTTAATGCTGAGAGGTGTGCTGAACAAAATGCAAAGTCTCAAAGACCTGCAACCGAAGGGCTGCAGCCAGGCTTTAGGGTTTTGATCACATAAGGTAAGTGAGCTGTCGGAGAGATAGTATTTGATGTTTCCAAAATATTATAAATTGTATCTGGGGAACATGAGGCACTGCAGAATGTGGCTGTGGTGATTCACTAAATGCTACTTCTCATCTCCTGAGTTATTTTCCTCATTTAAGTGATAGGGAGCACTGCTGTGCGTGAGGACTGGGGTTTTGCTGTCCTTGCTGGCTTCTAATTGTTATGACTGCTTTCAGCCCACTTACAGAATTTTCGTTTTGTAGTTTCAAAGAGATTCTTTATGCCTCATTGTAAACAGCTGCATAGTGATGCATTGTACAAGTCTCAACCCAAGGCCATGTACACTGATATATAGGTAGCAGTGAATGCTGGCAATAGTGCACACTGAAGAGTGAAAAGAGAAAGGAAGGTTGTCAGTCAAAATACTGATTACCTGCCAAGTATTAAAACAAACAGTTGATGACACTCTGTGCATTAAATTTAGTATTAAGTCCAACGTGATTGTTGTGGTTTAACCTCAGTCAGCAATTGAGCACCACGCAGCCACTCGCTCACTCCCCCAGCCCTGGTGGGATGGGGGAGAGAATCGGAAGAGTAAAAGTGAGAAAACTCATCAGTTGAGATAAAAACAGTTTAATAATTGAAATAAAATACAGTAAAATAGTAGTAATAATAATAATAGAAAAATATACAAAGCAAGCGATGCACAATGCAATTGCTCACCACCCGCTGACCGATGCCCAGCCAGTCCC
>NW_008795495.1:3782645-3792255 GCF_000699145.1 Aptenodytes forsteri | reverse complement strand
ACACAAAGCAAGTGATGCACAGTACAATTGCTCACCACCCGCCGACCGATGCCCAGCCAGTCCCCGAGCAGCAGCCCCCCCGGCCAGCTTTCCCCAGTTTATGTACTGAGCATGACGTCACATGGTATGGAATGTCCCTTTGGCCAGTTTGGCTGTGCCCCCTCCCAGCTTCTTGTGCACCTCCAGCCTTCTCAGTCGGTAGAGCATGGGAAGATGGAAGTCCTTGACCAGTGTAAGCACTACTTAGCAACGACTAAAACATCGGTGTGTTATCACATTATTCTCATACTAAATCCAAAACACAGTGCCGTATCAGCTACTAGGAAGAAAATTAACTCTATCCCAACCAAAACCAGGACAATGATGAACATAATTCGGCAATTATTTTAATGCAGAAACTGTGCGGTAAGAAGAATATGAATTATCACAAGTTGTTGTGAATCCACCCTGTTGCCTAAATCTTAATATTTAGTCCACAGGATCTTCAGTATATAATGTTGGAATAGTTACAGAATTAATTTATTGATGCTTTTTGCATCAGTGTTTCAATGTACTTTGCAGCAACACAAGAATGTTAAAAGACATCCATTACCTTGGATATATCTAAGTAAATATAGAAACAAAAAGTGGGCTGAACACTGTCTTCAAACCATACCACACTTAGTACAGAATTGGCAATTGGGATAATTTGATCACAAACATCACCAAAAGAATACATCTCATCCTATGTATGTCAGGTCCCTTCATCTGCCTGAGTATTAGAAGCAAATTAAGAATACCTTGTCTTTCTTCTTACCAATGTTATAGATGAGTGAAGAAAATGATTTGCCAAAGCGTGTCCTAGTCTTGCTCAGAAATTTTTGGTGGACAATCTTAGTAGCAATTCCATTTTTCTTCTGTCTGCTTGAACACCTGATATCTATTTTTAAGCCCAAGTACAACTGATATGATTCAGAAAGAATAATTTTGAAGATCCTGTGGGATCGATGCATGACTTTCCAATATGTCAGTGGTGTCTTCTCAACAGTTATCAAAGACACAGACTCCCTTTTTATGAGAATTTTTCTTCACACTGGGAATATTTTCTTGCACTTCTGTTTGGTAAAGAAGAAAACCTCAGCAGAATGACTGATGCCTTTCTTACTCAAAGGCAAATTCAGTGCTCTCTATCCAAGACTTCTTATACTGCTTCCCCTGGGAACATTGCATTTGCTCCAAGATAGTGATCTTCTGGCACTTGACCAAGATTTCTAAAAATTCATTTCTTGTCAGGAGATCATAACATCCCTCCACAGCTAAGTTCTGCAGGCATGATGAGACTGTCAGCTGCAAGGGTCAACTTGCTAAAGCAAGGAACAGGAAAACAAGGCCATGAAATTCCTTCCCAGAGAATGCAACAATTTCTTCTGAGATTTCATCTCTTACTCTTTCGCCTCCCACCAAAAATGCAAACATATCAAGAAAAAAATAGATGTCTCTTCTCTGTTTTCTGTGCCCACTCTCACTACTCACCCCAAATTTGGGAGAATCAACTGGGAGGTTACCAAATTCAAGCTATTATGGATTAAGTAGTAGGTGGAGTATGCAAAGCATTCCTGAATGGATACACCAGGCCTTTACATAGCTAGAACCTCATTCTTAAACCAAGGAGCTCCATTGTTTTCCTTCTGTAGTAGTATGATCTGCCAAGACATTCAGTCTTTCAGATAGGTATGTCCTTAGCTATGCCTAAGAAACTCCTTGGGCATACCATCTAACTGGAATATTTAGGAAAAAAATACAACTTCAGCTGGGAAATAATCGAGAACTGTATGTATTGAATGATGGAAAATTTGGATCATCTGAAGAGAGAAGTAACTGGGTTTCTTAATCTTGATTCAAAATGTGAATTGAATGGAATTATACATGAGGGAGGGCTGAACAAAGGGAAGATTGATGCTATTTTCTCAGTATTACAATAAATGGGAAACAACTACTTACTTCACAGAGGGAAAAGAATGGATGTATTTGCAGAGCGTCAGTTTGAAATAGGCTGCATCTATTTCTGTTGCAGATCAGTGCCCCCTGCAATGCCCACTCTGGCATGGATGTCTGTAGATGCTGTGGGAGCTTTATGTCAGAGAATGTCAATGAAGCTGCTGTCAGAATGCCCTATCTCAGCCATATCCTGACTCCGTGCACAGAACCACTTTTTTCCACCTCGAAGTGAGCACACTTTTACCACCTCAGGCTTTCTCCAGGTTTTGCCAGCTGAATTTCCCCAGGCTTTTTCAGGCTGGAATACTAGCATTCTCATTTCCCAGCCCAATTCTGCCTGCATTCCCTGTCTTGTAATTCATCTCTGCTGTTTATCTGATTATCACTATATTGCTGGCCAGTTTAGTGTAGAGACGAGTTGAGCAAATTCACTCCTTTATTAAATAATTTATTAATAAAATCAGGAGACTGCTCAGATGACTCAAATTAACTTTATTAGCATAGTGTGAATAATTCAGCACTTTCTACAAAAATAAAAGGCCTTAAGAAATACAAAATAAGGACGCTATCTTGCCAACTTTCCCAGCTAGACTTTTCCTGGAGTCAAAGGGCACTGGTCTGCTGCCAAAGTCTGTCCCCATGAGGAGGCTTTCAGGCTTAACTTTTCATAGGAGAACATATTTCCAGATACAAAACCTAAAAGTTTTTCAAAATTATTAAGAAATCAAATAATATTGATGTCTTGGAAAAGTTTCTTCCATACAAATAATAACTGGTTGAGACTACCTGACTTTAGCTGTTTCCAAAATAGCAATCAAGTCAATATTATAATTAATTTCCCCATCTGAACAGTAAATTAACTTAACTTTATGCATGTGTGACTAAAACTTAAGTAAAGTTTTGACTCTGAACTCAGAACAGTGGGTGTGTTGAGGAGGAGCCTCTTGAAGAATCTTGATTATATAAGGAATCTTGATTATAATCTTGACAAGATTATACAATTATAACTCAAGAATGCTGTATATACAGTGTGATTTTGCACAAAGGACTTCTATGTTATGATATGTTTTCACAACAAATAAAGGAAGCAAAGGACATCTTTCAGGGATCTGCCCAGCATAGGAGAAATTCTTCTTTAATGGGGATACCTATTGTTCGTGGGGATTTTATCCTCTGCCTGTTTTTCTGAGAAATGTCTCTTCCAGCTGCACTATGCTTGTTATCAGCAGGAGGTACTACTCATATGTTCTCACAGGAGAGAAAAGATACATAGAGGAGGAAAATGACATACTGTTATGTTTAACTTTGTGGATATCCTAAGATACTGCAGTACTTTTGCAACCTTTGATGTGATCATGATCCTTTTGAAGTCGGTGGCACAGAAGTGCCTTAGGCTCCAGTGGACTTCAGGGAGTCTATTAACAGGTGTCTCCATTCTGGCTGTGGAAAACAACGCTGGTTCAAACCCCCTGGAGTCCAGATTCTCCCTGCTTTCATTGTACTATCCCACACAAACAGGCCTACCAGGCTGGAGGATTAAGTACATTTTGGCAAAAGGGCATAGAGAAAGGGGGTCTGGTTGTCCAAGATACGAATCTGCAACTCCTAGATTGCTTCCGTGCTGAGTCACTTCCTTTTCTGCCTCAGCTTTCCCCTCTTTAAACTGAAAATAAAATACCATACCTGCTCCCAGTTACCTCTCAAGAGTAGTATGGATTAGTTAGCTCATGTTTGTATGCTGCTCTGAATGATTAATGAGCACAATTGTTTATTCTTACAATTAAAGACTTTCCGATGTGAAGATTATGGCCCTGTATATACTGAATTCTGTGATTTCTATTTTTACAGTTGTAAGTTGCTATTAAAAATATGCATAACTTATTACAGCTCCTTTCACCAAGGAAACGGTGACAAGCTGTTGTACAGGTAATAAGGCAACATACACTTCTGTTTTGCTAGCCACTCATCTCTCTTTTCTTTGCTTCCCCGCCAAAGGCCTTTTTGTCGATGTTTGGGAAAAGGCAAGCACCACTGGCCTCATTCCCTTTGTCTCATTCTTTCTCTGCTAGGAAGGCCACAAGTTCACATTTTAAGATAAATCCTCTGAGATTCCTGTGTGTGGTAATTTCTATAAAACAGCTGGAAGTACATTTTTTAAGACAATATCTGATTTTGTTTACGAAGGCCAAACCCAATCCTACTGTAAATCTCTAGGGGAAATGCTTTAAACTTTTATTCAGTTAATTCAAAATATTGATGCAGTAAAAGCAGCTTGCTTAGATGTCCATTGTAAAAGCAGTGATTTATAGTGTCAGTTACTCTAATGATAGCTTTATAGGATTAAATTATTTATTGCTAGGAATTCAAGAAAAATAAAACTAAATGTAAACCCAATAATGCTATTTATATTTCTTTGGAAAAGAGGATCATTAGTTTTTCTTGTCCCTTCTTCATTGTTCCGCACTGTATAACTAACTTTTGGTAATTGAAATATGTGTCAGTGATGGAAAATTGTAAGTTGCAACACAGCTCCTTCTGGAAGAATGTACAAATAAACTAAATCTCTCCTATTTATTAGTATTTTGTTTCTTCAAAGCTTGCAAAAACAGCCTTGAAAAGGTCTTCTTTCATCCTCCCCAAGATTATCTAGGCTGAAGACTTCACCTTGCTCCTTCTTAAATCAGTGACAAAAGTACAATGACTAGCACAGTGAGGTCCAAATCTTGATCATTGGCCACTTCTGCGGAAAACCCAACATTTTCAAATCACAGTCTTACGTGCTGGACACACATATTTTCAGGACAAATTCAGCTTGAGTGCGTCTTGCATTCTGGGCTTAGCTGGGTTATTATCCTCACTGTAAATAAAAATACAATTTTGTTCAGTGAGTAGTTCCTGTAATCTGCACTACAAGTATTTACCCTCCATTAACCATTGACAAGAGATGGGAAAATCAGGGGAAACATGTCACTCCATCAAGATCCACGTCTGTATCTTTGTTACAGAGAGAAACCTACTGGTCTCGGGGAACTTGCTGTATGAGCTGGCAAAGACAAGAATGGATGGAGGAAAGGAGAAGAAAAAAGATGTTTCAAAGAGTCACAGGAGCAACCAGCAACACAAGCTAGATCTCTGACTCTCACTACAAAGCTCTGCAGGTGCTGGAAGAGGTTGTGTCAAGAATACAAACAGTATACAAAACAAGATACAGAAAAGAGAAAAAACATGCTTTTGAAGGAAAAGAAGGTGTCATCTGCATGACCGATATATTTAAGGTAGATTCTTGGTTTTTTTGCTGAGATATGAATAATAATGTTAAATGAAATTATGCGTAAAGGGCATGAGACTGATTATTAGCAATTTTGGGGATCACAAATCAGACATTCATTATCCGCCAGTACATCTGTTTGCAGATTCCAGAGGTTTCATTCACTTTAGCAGGTTGTTATTATTTGCTCAGAATGTTACATCAGAAATGAATTACCATTATAGGCTAGTTTAAAAATTCAGCCATCCACTCACGGAGTTAAGCATATCACGTCTGGAAACTACTCATATACCAGGAATACTGAGAAAGGAGAAGAAAGAAATTACTGTCAAAAATGTCTTTTCAGAAACTGTTGGTTGAGCAGTTATATATAATGAAGCCATCCTTAAAACAGTGTTACTTGAGAGCTATTAGGTAAACAAAGAAAGAAGGAGTTATAAAATGAATACTATTTGTAATAGAAGAGCTGGCTAGTTTTGATAACAGCTCAAATGTTAGTTTCAGTTTCAAACAGATTACCATGAAACTGTTGATCGATGTGTTACTTCCCATACACTTTACATATGAGACTCTGAAGGCACTGTCAGAGTAAGACTGTCAGAAAGCAAGCAGGCAAACATTTAAAATTACAGCTTTAAGATACTGACTCCTTCCTGTGAAAAGCCCTTCATACATGAAAAGGCTACAGAACTTTGGAAGCAGGAGTTATCAACTCATCTGATAATCCTCCACTTTATAAGAGTTCTGTGATGAATTAGACATTAAATAACCCCATCCAGACCAAATGAAATGGGTCAAAGAGACAGAATTTGCAAAGCTTCCAGTTCGTTATTCCTGGCTTGGCAAAGAATGGCAGAATGGTATTTTCCGCAGAAACGGAGGAAAACAGACAGTGCAGTCCCAGCCTTGAAAGGATATGGCATCTATGCTCCATCCTTACCTGATCCAAAATTAGAAGGTAAGTCAACTGTGGCACTAGAGCTGAAAGGTAAGGCGCTTTCACTACTGAAAGAGGCTTAGCATTTGAAAATGAGGGTACTTGAAAATTATTCTTTTTGTTTATTTAACTGCACCTAGTATACACAAAAAAGAAAAAGAAAAAAAAAAAGAAACAAAACAAAAATTAAACAAGCCAGGGCTGTGCAATGACTCCTCAATTGCTACTGATGGGTCTTTGCAAAGACACCCCTCAGGCACTTTTTTCCTGTAGTGAATTAAACTGGTGAACTCATCCTCAGGATGCAAAGGAACTTTGCACAAGATGAAAAGGCAAAGAGGTAAGGTTGAGGAATAAAAATCCTTATGGTACCATTGGCCATGGAGATAACATTTTTGGCTCATGAAGGACTGATGTCGGTATACTTCTGGAGTCTGGGGTAACATACCAGGGAAGGCTCACTATGTAGCTGCCTGATTTAGCCTCTGCCATCGACCACTGCTGGAGACAGAGTATCAGGTCAGAAGGACCTTTGATTATGGCCATTCTTATCCTCTTGAGGATGTCATTATTTAGGACAGAATGAGCACTGTACTTGCAAACTTGAACTATTTGTAGATGGTCATCTGCCTACATAAAGAGAAAAAGAGGAAATGCTATTTGAAATCTTTGACAGACTTGCTCTCCAGTAATGAAATAATGTTTGCCAGGCTGCTAGGCAAACAAGTAAAAGCAATTTCCAGCAAACTGGGTGAGCATCAGAAATGAACTAGGTCATCACACAGGAAACACAAAGTAAAAGAATTTTGGCTTTTCTTCCAGAATGAAGAAAATGTGGGGGTTTTGTCAGAAAGGAATGAGAGAAAATCTGCATGTCTACATGGGAAAAGAACAGTTATGTTTGGCACCTTCAGACTCTAGAAAAGAAAATCCTTTGTCAGCAAAAATCCACCTGTTAGTAAAAAATGTTGGATCTACAGCAAATTTACTGTTTTTTATGTAAACCTAGATTGTTTTTAAGAGGAGTCTGTATGTGTTTCTGAAGACATAACTAAAGAATTCTTTTCGTTCCCAAAGGGTACGGTTGAAATTTTCCACAAAGCAAAAGAATTATAATTGTAGGTAATTGTAGGAAGAACACCCCTTGTTTGAGGAGAGAAGGAAACTGAGACATATAATTTAAATAATCTAATTTAAATGAGTGGACATTGTACAAATCATTGCACACTTACTTACAATGTAAATCCTACATACAACAAATTAATAGAGAAAAGATGGCTAGCAAAAAAATTGAAATTAATCCCAAGTAAATTATCCAAAACAATGTTTCACAGAAAGCTGAAAAATGTCAGTCAAATAGAACCCAATATAATTTTCATTAAATTGGAGAGACAATCAAGTTCACCACACTTGGAGTTAATAATAAGCAATATGAGGAGGTTTTATTATAGTTAGTGATGGTTATACAAGAAAAGAATGACACTGATAAAGAAATAATTGAAGAAATTAGTTTTCTGACATCGATAAGAAAGAATTACTTCCAATAAAGTAAAATATGCAATCAATCAACTCAAGCAAGGGCATTCTCATGGGAAAGATGGAAAGACCACAGCAGGAGTTACATTATAGTTAATGACCTAGAGCAAAGTGTAGGTCACAGGATAAATATTTAAATAAACTTTATGAGAGCTCAGCATCTACTGGTGAAGGAGCAATGGTTCAACAGAATAAAGTGCCATTGGTTAGGACATGCCATTCAGGCCTCGCAAATGACATGATGGAGCATGGGTGGAGGAGCCATGCCATCCTAAAGGTTTTCTTTTAAAAAAAAGTCACGCCTGAGTGCATAAATGTAAGTCTTCAGTAGTGATTTTACAGGGAGATTTTATAGCAGTTGAAGATCAGGCTGACTAGCTTCAAGTTAATTTTCTTTTAGCAGGGAGGGATACATAGATTGATGCAGTCTCTCTTTTTTATTATTGTCCTGAAGTTATTTTATCCCATCATAAAATAGGCTAAATTAAAATGAAATAAGGAATGTCTGTAGCTTGTCACAAAAAATTTAATAGCCAAAACCTTTATGCAGTTTTGAAATTTTCTCCTAACCCCTAAAGCCACTGCTTTTTTTTTTTTTTTAAAGAACAGAAAGGTTGGAGATTCTCCCCTCAATGAAATGGGGTTAGTTTGGACAATAATTTACAGATAAGATGGACAATAATGGTCCACGCTATGGAAGTAGTAGTTGCAACCTTCACCTCGTCTCCGATGTTTACACCAGGTAAAAGCACCCAGAGCAGAAACAAGAGCCTCCAGCATCCCCTCAGTGGGTGCAGAGTGTGCCTGGCCCCCACAGTGAGAACAGCAGCCCTCTTGCACACCCTGCTGCAACACCCTGCCCCGGCCCTTAGGGTTTCTAGCACCAGGGTGATTAAGTAGCTAACACGACAGGTGATTCACAGATTTATATATGACATGTAATGTTTCCACCTGTATTTATTAGATACCACAGATATATAAACTGGCAGTAATTTCAGGCAGTTCTCACTGAAAGAAGAATAATCAAAAAGTAGCAGTATATTCACAGGCTGTTACTTCAAAGCCACTGATGCCCATCAAAAATCCCTACTGCACCGTAACCTGCATCTTTTGCTTGCGCTCCTTGTAGGCCATTTGAGAGTCTGTGTCACTGGATGATTAGCCCACTATCCTGCTCAGACGGATGTTGTGCAAACTGTGATTTTTTTCCCCTCTACCTCAAATGTCCTTTAAGATTCATCCTGTTTAGGCAATTGGTAGCATTAAGCAATCGCTGCTACACAGTCCACATTTTTCTGCTTTCCAGTGAAGATTTTAATGCTAATAATTCCTATAATGTGAAATGTTTTGGGATCATAAGGATGTGAGATGATATTAGGTAAGAGAGAGTGGTGATGGTAATGATGGTGGAATTACTTTTCCAGATTTTGCATTCTAACCACCTTAATTTTTTCTTCATTTCATGGTTCTTCCCAGAACATTTACACAAGAGGAGAAGCACAAAATACTATGACCACTGAGACAGAAACTAAGGAAATGGTTCACATATCAGAGACTGACACAACGGCAAAAGCACTGATAGAAAAATATTTATACAGTAGAAGAAGATATTGACACACAATTGATAGAAGGATATTGATATCTCCACTGCAAGATAGGCAACGTATTAAAGTATTATATGTATTTTTAGTACTTTTGTATGTTTTTCATATATTTGGTATTAATGTTATATAACTGAATACGTATACACACATATAAATGCATTGTCATATATGCTGAATATAATTGCTGACTGAATTCAGCATCAGAAAGCTCTCTTATACTCTAGGACTTGAAGAAATTTTAGTCCAGATAAAGACCAAGGGTAGTCATAACAAAGCCATAGGATTAAA
>NW_008795495.1:3771677-3782420 GCF_000699145.1 Aptenodytes forsteri | reverse complement strand
TAGGATTAACAGATATTTTATTAGTTTGAGTTTTTGCTATTATTAACTGGAGCTTTTCATGGTATCTACTAAGAGCTGGGGATTTCAGTTTAACCAGTTCAGTAAGGCATGCCAGCATAGTAAGAAAATTATAACCAAGGACTCTTCTGTCTCTGCTTTTAAGTTTGTTACAAGCAAAGCTTTGATTATACATGTCCATCCTCTTTTATCACATTATATTTCACAACAAAATTAGGATAGAACCTCACCTGGAGTAATTTCTGCTTAAGCCATATCCATGAAGCAGTATCCATTCATGTCAGCTAAAGATCTTCATCTCCCTACTTCTCCCCTCTCTCTTCCCAATGTCCATACTTTACTAGAGGTTTGTTCTTGATTAATATTTTAAGTATCTCACAGGATCAAACAGTTTTATTACATTACATTTTTAAAGGCCATCCAATTTGGTAACAAGCTCATGCTCTCAGTGGAAGCTTAATGCAAAGAGAATGAGTTATCTTTGAAAGCAAAATATCAAAAATGTCGTTTTCATGCTTGTAGCCTTTGGACCTGCAAAATGCATGTTATGTCTTAAAATGAAGCACTGATTATTTGATGTGAAAAGACATTCCTTGTAGCAGATGTTTTTTGGTTGTTGGTCCAAGTAATCAATGTTGCAACATCATTTCTCTCAAGGTGCAGTAAAGTGCAATGCATAGTTAAAAATATTTAATAGCTAGAGGGTTTTGCCTTTCAAATATATCTCCTGGCTGCATAAAATGACCATATGAGAGAAAGGTATGCTTCAACAGTGCATGTGAGAAACTCTGCTTCTTTATAGCTGACTAGTTCTTTGAAATGGTCAGTCTCCAGACAGAAGGAGAAAAAAAAGAGCTGAAGACAAATGATTACATCAAGCAGTCTGAGCTGATCATCCATAGGTGAAAACATTTACCTTCCTAAATACGGACTTTATGATCCAAATGAGGTAGAAGACTTAGGGGAGGCACAGCAGTGCACGAATTAGGGGAGGCACAGCAGTGCATGAATTATGTAATGAAACACAGAATCACCACTACGTCATGGGAGCTGGGAAAAATTATTGAATATTAGTAGCGCTTCCATTTGGAAGGATCATTTTACTTTTTGGTTGTCAAAAATAAGTGCTATCATGGAATATATTCATGAATACTGTGTTCTAGCTGTGTAGCAATTTTAATTCCCTTTTTCTTCAAATTCTTAGCAGTTCAAGGACCAGTGGAGGGGACAATATGTAGGTTTCAGTGAGAATGGGTATTTGGACAAAAGGACTTGAGCCTTGTGATCAAAGGAAAAATATTACTGATAATAAAAAACATATTTTTAATTCCACAGCAAGTTTTCAGTGCACTAAATTGCCCACAGAGCAGCCATATTCTTATTTTATCTGCTTAGATGTCAACTGGTAAAAAATCTCATAAAGTCGTCGATGTTACTTCAGTGTAAAATTGTTGTTGAGAAGATAGATCAGGTTCATAATTTTATCTAAATTGTTTTTATTTGTAATGGAACCATGTGACCCACAGAAAAATGTACACTTATCATGGATCATTTAACACAGCCATGTGTACATTTCTTAAGAATGAAACTTTCATCATAGTGTGACTTTTGTTCAGGATATCAATCTGGTTATTATGCCTTGGCTTAATTCACTCTCACAATAAAATCGCACTTGCACTTGGCAGATGAAATAAGGAATAATGAGGTACTTGCAGAAATTAGATTTCTACATTATAATATAATCAGATTTTAATGAAACAAGTAATATATACCATTCATACCATTTTGGTTTGTGATAAACCTCACTGGATGAACACAAGATTTGTTTTGGTGACCACGAAGAACTGAAATGATTTATTCTTTGAGGTAAAATGTTGCCTTATTTGCGTAAAATCTATTATGGCATTAAATACAGCCTTTATTATTTCTCTCCTATTGGATAATTGGAGATCTACAGTATTATTTAAAGTGATGAAGTAGCAACCTTAGCTCATTTTACACTTTTCAATTTCATGCTTGTCTTCTGTAAAATCTTTTCCATAAATTAACGTTCAACAGAACACGGATGCAGCACAAAGTATAAAACTTAAATATGTATTGATTAAAATTGTATCCAGAGTCAATGAAACTAGAATTTCTGGTGAATGTGTGTTACCAATCAGTATAAACTTTGCTTGTAAGACATGTATTCTAACAATACTGAACTTAATCAAGCCAAGTTAGAAATAGGAAAGTCAGCAATATCTAGATAAGTAGCTGAATGTTTACAACAGTGACTGTAAGTTTAATTGCCATGATTAAGTCTATGTTACCTACAAAACACCCTTGACCTACATCCTCTTTTCTTGCACAGAAATATAACAAAGAAAAGAAGTTAATACGAACACTCAAGTCTTAGTATGAATTTTTGCTGAAGAACTTCGGGAACTTAACTGGATCCTACATTTAAAGGTGAGCCATTGTAGGCTCCCCCGTAATCAACGCTCTGAAATACATCTCCAGAGGGAAAATCAGATCTTAGATGTGTCTCCTAGAGGTGCCATCTCTCTTTAATGATTTCATATGATGAATAAGCCCTTAACTTGGGTACTGCAGAAAAATGCATTATATTACCGCAGTCAAAATGATCCCAAGTGTGTATAGTTCAAACATTTTCCCGATATAGATGTATACAACAAAGTACAGATTGAGAGGAGAAAAAAGCTTAGAAAGCCTGTATAGAAGCAGGCACTTGTCTCACCCAGACAGAGAACTGTTAGCAATATAAATTGACAAGCCGATTACTGGGCTTATGAGCAAAAGAATTTTTTGGAAGCTGCAAAAATCACTTAACCTTAATATCTGATGCTCCCTCCCAGATTTATAGTCTTCTACTCTCCTTGTCCTTTTTTGTTATTATAGCCTGGTGATTTGAAGGATCGATGCCTCCTTACCTAAGTGGATATTTTTGTTACACTTTTTACAGGAACTGATATTGATTCTAAGTTGTTCAAATTTTTATTCTCATTGTAACTGATTTAAGAAGTACTTCATATTCTGTCAAACTTCAGTTAAACTACTATTGCTGTCCTTTTAGTAATCTTCCCAGTGGAGCTGTTTATTTGCAGCTTGGATGGGGTGAAAATATAATTTTAGAGAGATAACATGTTTTATTTATATTTCTCATTTTCATATGCTCTGGCAGAGTTATGTGGGAAGATTCTCCATTTGGCTTCTTTTGCATTGTAAATATAACTTATTTTCTGAGTACTTCAGTTTTTCTCTCACACTTAGGCCTAAGGGTCACTTACAGATTTAAGTCCCCAAGATGTGGCTTTGTCATCCTAACATCTGCAAGCCAATACTTCGTACAAATTCTAGGTGAAGGCTAACTACTGACTCATAAAATCACAGCTAGTAATGATCCATTTAAAAAAAAGTAGTTTGGGTGAGCATGCAGGAGGATGTACACTGTCAAGTATTTGGAACAAAGATGTTTGAAAAGGATGTGGAAAATTGACAAATGGGACTAGAGGCCCAGTAAAATGCCCTGTCAGGGGATAAGTGTTATACTGTGTAGTTTATCACAAAAAAAACCCTGACAGGAGACTTGTTTATGGTGTATAAGTACTATAAAAATTAGACCCCCTCCCCCACACCAAAAGCCAGTTACTCTGCGGACCATTAATCTCTCAGAGAAAAAAATAATGAGAGTCAAAGGCTGCGGATCAAAGCCACACAAATCTATAATGGAAACAGGTTTTACAGTAAAAATAATTAACCTGCAGAAATCTGAAGGGAAGAAATGGTTTCTGCTGGTGACATCAGTGGTGATCAAGTGTGTAAATGTGTAAAAGTAAATGCCTGTCTTTTCATAGCTTGGCCTTCTAACTTCCCTATTTAAGCAAAACTAGTGAATGCAGGAAGACAATAGTAAGCAAATATTCTGACAGCTGCTTTTAAAATTATTTTATATCAGGTTTGGTTAAACTATGATAGTTTTTTCAATTTGTGCAAATAAATTCTTCAGTTACTAACAGGAAAATATCTTATCTATGTTTCTTTTTTTTCTAGCAGCCCACACTGCCGATTTTCTTCTTTTATATAAAAGACTTCTCTCTCTTTTCAGTCTTACCACAAATAATTCCCACATTAACATTTTACTTTGAAACATTCCCTCCTGGTTGCTTTATTCTGTCTGTTAAGCTATGTCTATTTGCATTGAACTTTGTCTGCCAATTATAAATCTAAATTGACAAACCTAAATTATGTGACTCTTTTGTAATAATGAGTCCATTTTTTAGTATCAAGCTTTAATCTCTGCTTTACTTGAATTTAAATAAATCATCAAGTCAAACCATTAAATAAGTCATTTCAGAAACAGTCATTATATGTTTCAATATTTATTGGCAGTGTTGTGATCACTCTGCTATTCAAAGGGTTTTTTTTAAAGGTACATTTGTATATGATTAAAGGGGAAAAGGACAGAGAAAAGAAATGGAAGAATAAAAAAAAAGCGTAAGAAATCATATTCAGAGGTGTCCAATTTAGTATCTTCCTTTCTGCCCCATTTCCATATTGAGAGAACAGGAAAAGTAACTGAACACAAGGCTGTGGAGTCTCCATCCTTTGAGATATTAAAAAGCCATCTGGACATTGTCCTGGGCAACTGGCCCCACGTGGCCCTGCTTGAGCCGGGGGAGTGGACCAGATGACCTCCAGAGGTCCCTTCCAACTGCAACCATTCTGTGATTCTGTGACTTTATGCCATTGTTTTGCAGCCTAACTGAAGCAACACTGCAATTTGTGGTTTGTCTAAGCGAGTATAATGGAGAATGTATAGCAAAAGAGAATATTTTGTAAAAGAGACGTCTATACTGTTTCTGTCAGACCATCATCAGAGAAGTAAGGGAGTAGGAAAAGTAATTTAAAGGCTGCAGAAACTAGATCAGAAGTAGGTTACAAACAACAGCAATAACTTCCGTGCTCCTCTTACACATAATGGCTACTCTTGAAGTCGAAGTCAAGGGTAGTATTTAAAGAAGTGCATGAGCCAGAGCAGATGAGAAAGGCAGGAAAATATGTGGTCCAGGCAGCACAGTCTGGCATTGCAGAAACCTCCTTAACTGACCAAAGAGATCGGTAATGATCCCTGTAGCCCCTGTGTCAAATGCAGTGTAAGCTAGTGCAGTACGTTTTGCAGCTGCTCACATTGGTTGGGGTTTGGGAGACAGGCTGTGTATGCTACTCATTCTAAGGCTTCCAGCAAAAGAGCATCTGAGAAGGTGAATAGCTTCATTCATCTCCCCTGTATTTAGCTTTTGCCAGCAAGGACAACCCCTGCAGCTGTGAAACAAGCTCTGATACTGGATAAAACGTGAACAGGTTGTGACAGCAACTATACAAATGCAAGGTATTACTGACATGCATGAATGAGAGATAATCAGTGTGAAATCAGACAGTCAGCATTACAAAGCAAAATATGTAATATAGCTACATTTTGACAAGTGGCACAAAGCTGCAGCTAAAGCAACACAACAGTGGAAAGGTGATGATTTGGGTTGACACCACAGGAGATGAAAGTACCCAAGCATGCATATTATCAGAAACTACATTGCTACAGCCTCCTTTAAAGACTGCCACAAGATCAGCTTTCTCAGTTCTCAGTCAAGTCACAAATGTTAACTGCTGGTGAAGGATCCAGCTAGGATCGAAAGATTGGGTTAGGAAATTAATGGTTTTTGTCGCAAGTATTGTAGTAGGCACAAACTGAGGATAAGGTTACCTATGAAAGACCTGGCCATGGAATTGAACCAGTCAACACAGCAGCTGGTCAGTAAAATGCTCCACTGCATAAGGATTTGGTCTTTGACATAATTTTAACAACATATGACAGGGAAGTTGTATTGCATTTTTTGCCAAACTAATCCGTGGGGATACACCTCCATGAGATACAAGGATGCCCTAAGCTTCCTCATGGTCAGTCTTCGCAGGGTATATCTTCTAAATTGCAGGCTTTGATAGTTACATGACACTCTAGCTGTTGGTCTTTATAAGGCATATCACAAATTTAAGCTGCTTCAGTGAATTATTTTTTTTTAGCATAACAGTTCACCCATAAGATAAAGCCTACCCTGTATTCTGTGCATTTCGGAACTGAGGTTCATTGAGTATATTTTAAAAGTTAATGTTATGTTAAGAATACTGGCCTATGATTTGTCAATGACCTTGGTTTTCATTAAGTACCAAGTTACATTATAGACGGGGCATACACCAGAATGAAGAAATAACAAGACCCGGCCAGACCAGAGTAGACCAGAATAATGAGCTTTCTATATTCAATATATATTCTATACTTTATATGCCATGTGATTCAGAGTGAGGTACAATAAAGAGGCAGTTGTCAACTAGAAAATGTCTTTCTAACCCCTATAAGTAGAGATTGATTTATGTCCTGAAAAATGGAAATTTAGATTCCTTTCAAAATCTTGCCTTTCTATATATTTTTATTGGTCATTCAGTTGTTATTATCAATGTATTTGACATTTTTTATGACTACAATGTGTTTTGGCTATGTTGTCTCTTAAGGGACTAAGTTTCCTGGTCAAACTGTGTGTTCTAAATAGCCCATTTTTCTTTGGGCTTCATATGAGATTATTTCCCAGCTTCTCATTGTTCTCACCCTCCTCTTTGAGCCCCACCTCTTTCTCTATTATTCTTTCAGAGCTGAGGTGAAATCTACTGAATAAAATGTGCCAGTGGAGGGCATGCTCTTGACTTCATATGATTGTGTTAAAATATTGTAATATTGTTCTCCACGATCATGCTGTTTGTTTAGCTGACTGGCACATACTGAGCAGAGGTCTTCAGTGTGTTGTTCACAACAGAATGCAGTTTTAGTTTCCAGATCCTAGGATGTCTCTGCTATCAAGTTACTGAAACTGCTATCAAAACAGCTTTCTATTATTTCCTCTATATACTTTAGTGTACAGAGCATTATTCAGATGTGTTCTCTTCCATGTCTAGGTTTTTCTGATCTACTTGTTAACAGTTCCAACATTATCTGTTTTCTAATTCCTTGACTATTCCTTGTCTATTATCCCTCTGATTTTGATCCCTGATTTAAGTAAATCTCCACCTCCATTCCTTAAATGAACCCAAAGTGTTTGTTTAACATCTAATGCTATTCTTTTTAATCCATTGGCTCCAATTTCCCACTATCATGCTTAAGAGGATAAACTGTTTCTTCCTCCTCTGCCTATCGCTTACTCTCTTCAAGAAACTGTTATTCTTCCTTGGTCCACCAATTATTTTTTTACTTGCTACAGTGCTTGCTTTCTTCAATCCATTGAATTTTCTACTGTTCACACTCTTTAATTATCATAAATGCTTTGTGTTTACCCTTGCTGCTGTTCTCTTTACATCTTTATTTTAACTGCATTAGTTTCTGCCACTTCTGGATATTAAGATTTAGTAAAGCACTTCTGTGAGTTAACAGAGAGTATCTTTATTTTACAATTAAGTGTATTTTCTGGATTTGGTGTAGGGAATGGATTAATATTGCCCTTCTGAAGATATAACATGTTGACAGGTGCTTACATTACATGGCAGATAAATGCTGATGATACCAGTTTACCACTTTTCTGGCTGTACTATTGATCTTGTTTATCAGCGCTACCATAAAACACCTAGCTATTCAGTATGTTATGTCCCCCAATTAGGTGAATCTCATTAGTCCCATCTTGTATTTTATCTGTCTCTGAACTTGTAATATTTGAATTCAGTCTTGGAAAATTGTTTATAACGATTGAACAAGATTGTGGAATAGTAAAAACAAGCTTGTATTCTCTGTTTCAAAATCTTATGTAGAATCTTTTTTCTTCCTTTCTCCTAGAGGCAACTGCTGGCTTTATAGCATTTCTAGAACTGTTACCATTGCCATGGCAAGAAACCAAAGGAAACTCTACCTTTCTTTCTAAGATTAAGCATGACTAATTTCCTAACCCAGAAGAACTGCTCTTTCTATATCCAGATATAAATGAACATCACTTACCATTTCAGGGAGGGACACGTATTCATATTTTGAATCTTTCTCATGAATAATTGAATACTCTCAAGAATGTGATTTCTGAAATAATTAGAACTAATCTGTAATCAGGGAATCTGAGGAAGAGGAACAGGACTACCTCCCATTAAACAATGTTTAACAGCGCTGAACACTGGTCTGCTATGTCTCAAATCCAAGAGACTGTGTTTTGCCTGTATCATTCCTAATACTCCTCATGTAAAAAGTCGGTTATCTACAAACAAACAATTTGAGACTGCTAATTACTTGAAAAGAAACTAAATTTCTTCCACTTTAGTTCACTTTTTTTTCCCCCTTAGTATATAAACCAGTAGTCATGAGTTCTGGATCCAATTTGATTTTCTGATGTGGACTGAGTGCATGATTTAAAGCTAAACCCTCTTTGTGGCTCAGTTTATTCCTCACAAAAAGAGGATTAATGGGGCATAATGAGGAGACTATACACTGCAGTGGGTGCCTGTAACAGATGTTATGGAAGTGCAGGATCTCTGTGATTACTAAAAAAGAATAAGGACTTGACTCTTGTGTTGCCAACATGTTACTCAAAGTTGTGCTTATCTGATTCAACAATGCCTTAAGGGCACACACCACCAAAATGGCGTGCGAAGACCCCTTTCCCAACAGAGGCTGCTCCCAAGGAAGACTAAATGGACATAAAGTCCCATCCCCTCCATCATCTTCCCCTGGCGACTGGGGAGTCTTACTTGCTCTCTTCCATAAGAAGGCCACAATTTTTCTTGATCCTAACAGGGAATTCCTCAGAAGCACAGGGAGGGCTCAGCCAGTCTGTCTGCTCATGCATCAGACCAAACTGAGCTCCCAACTTCTTATGGAACATGTTGTTTTTCCATGCAAGATACAACATCCATTACAGTGATATCCTTTCCCCTCCCCTTGATTTTTAATGCAAAATTTAAAAGGAAAATAGCCACATAACAGTTCATTTTGCACATGGATGGTTTTTCATTGGACAGAGATGAAGTTAGCAATTTTAATTACTTAGTTTCTTTAAGGATTTCATTGCAATTAGCACAACTTCAATTTCAAATAAAGTTGGAATTTACTGTGCAGTGAAAAAGTTCTGAATGATGTGACACTACACTTATGTATTTTTTATCAAAACATTTAATTGCACATTAAAAATGCATTACATTTGACAGACACAAAATAAACTCTGGAGAATAAACATACTGATTTGTTTTGTGTGTCTTAAATGAATGTAAAGCATGACTTCAAAACATTTGTATCATCTTGGTAAGAGACAGAGAAAGCTACTTTAGTTTCACAGCTCCCTCTGTAGAATAATTTTGTGATGATTTTTGTGGGTGTGAGGAGGTACATTCAGGCTGCCTCCTCCTGTGGTGGAGATCCTGGATAGCTGAGGGTTTAAATCACCCTCTGGCACTTGGAATACTTGTCTGTGAGTGTAAGGCTATGTCTGGCTATGTCTATGCTGTTAACCAAAACAGGGCGAGGGAATATTTTTGTGTCCTGAGGACAAGGAGCACTGCCTGGCTGCTGTTCAATCTATACAGCACTTGGCCATAGGTCTCCCCTAGGCCCCATGTGGTGTACATCTGGACCCAGCACATAATTATTTGTTTTTATGTATATTTTTCAGTTCAAATAATATAAGAGGCTCCAGTAATATAAGGGCTATGTTGTGGCTCATTAGAACAATATTTAAATATCATGAAATTGAGGACATATGTTGTATATCCTGGTCTGTGATGTGAAGGTACCAAGGGAGCTTTGAGGATGTACAATCCTCCGGGATAGCTTGGAAAAACTGTCTGAGAAGGAGGGAACTAAACCTGGTTCAGTCCTATCCTGACATAGAGAATGACCCTGGCATGTTGCAGTCCTCACAGGTCTTGCTTGGAGAAGAGCTTATTCAGTTTGTACCAAAACCACACCAAGAAGCGTGCTAACAGTTCAGTCCTGTGGATAGTAAGCAGCACAGTGCTTACTCCAAGGTCCTATTTTATTTCTCAGGCATAAAGAGAGCCAGTTTAATATCAATTTCGGTCTTCTTCCCTGAAAAGTTCTTACTTCTGTTATATAGACATGCCCATTTGGGTGCAGTAATAGTACAATAAAACTGCTCAGTATCAGCAGAGATAGTCTTGTATACCAAGGGGAAAAGATATACTGACCTAACTGTGTCTGTATTCAGGGCACTGTACTGCTTTAACTGCTTTATCAGTATATTTTAAGAGACATAACAATGTTCCCGTTAAGTCTTCTAGCAAGGTAACTTTAACGGCAAAAAAGTCAAATGTTTACTAGATAATAGTCAGTACAACTTTCCTAGTGCTGTTCACAATTGCTGCTTGTGAAGTCTTATGCACTGATGTTGTGGTTTAACCTCAGCCGGCAACTGAGCGCCACACAGCCGCTCGCTCACTCGGTCCCCAGCCCTGGTTGGATGGGGGAGAGAATTGGAAGAGTGAAAGTGAGAAAACTCATGGGCTGAGATAAGAACAGTTTAATAATTAAAATAAAGTAATAATAATAATAATAATAATATACAAAGCAAGTGATGCACGATGCAATTGCTCATCACCTGCCGACCGATGCCCAGCCAGTCCCTGAGCAGCGATTGCTGTCCCCCGGCCAACTCCCCCCAGTTTATATACTGAGCATGACGTCATATGGTA
>NW_008795495.1:3759016-3764773 GCF_000699145.1 Aptenodytes forsteri | reverse complement strand
TGGGTTGAGATAAGAACAGTTTAATAATTGAAATAAAGTAAAATAGTAATAATAATAATCATAATAATAATGATAATGATAATGATAAAAGAATACACAAAACAAGTGATGCACGATGCAATTGCGCATTGACCGATGTCCAGCCAGTTCCCGAGCAGCGATTGCTGTCCCCTGGCCAACTCCCCCCGGTTTATGTACTGAACATAATGTCACGTGGTATGGAATATCCCTTTGGCCAGTTTGGGTCAGCTGTCGCGGCTGTGCCCCCTCCCAGCTTCTCACTGGCAGGGCATGAGAAGCTGAAAAGTCCTTGACTAGTGTAAGCACTACTTAGCAACAACTAAACCATCAGTGTGTTATCAACATCATTCTCATGCTAAATCCAAAACACAGCACTGTACCAGCTACAAGGAAGAAAATTAACTCTATCCCAGCCAAAACCAGGACAGCTAAGCTATTCCATGATGCAGCAGCAGACTTTGGCCTATTAAGTCTGGCTTTTTGGTCCATCAGGCTTCTCTCTGGTGGACAAAAAAATTATCTGGAGCTTTGCTATCCACCTGGTTTCCACAGTGGCCTCCTGACAAAGAAAAGAGGTGTTCCATCTTACTTGAGGGGATAGTGGCACAAAATATTTATCTTCAGATTTGCTAAAGCCAAATATATCTCTCAAATTCTCAAAGAGAGGAGTCTCTGTTATAGGCCTGTGAATATTTTCTCCTCGATCTCAGAGCTTCTGCATGTTTTCACCTTAGGAGAAAGCATATATTCACAAACTCAAAGAACATAGCACATTATGCCACTTTCATTTATGTCCATAGCAAAGATTGAAGCACATACCAGAACAAGCCTACTTTTCAGACCCCTCTCCCTGGCCTTAAATAAAGTTTTAATGGTCAACATTAATATATTACACTATTTTAAAGAACTGTAAATAGACTTTGGTAAGATTTTTTCCATGTGAGAATCTATGAAAGAATGTGTTGATTTTAAAAATATTTTCTGACCTCAGAGGAAAATCCCTCAGACTATTACAGTCTCTTCTCAGTCAGATGCTGGGAGTTAGTTCAGGCTTTAAGAAATAAAGTTTTAATGGTCAACATTAATATATTACACTATTTTAAAGAACTGTAAATAGACTTTGGTAAGATTTTTTCCATGTGAGAATCTATGAAAGAATGTGTTGATTTTAAAAATATTTTCTGACCTCAGAGGAAAATCCCTCAGACTATTACAGTCTCTTCTCAGTCAGATGCTGGGAGTTAGTTCAGGCTTTAAGAAATTTTAAGATACGTGTTTCATGCAAACATGCTGTCAAAAGTAAGACTTAATGCTTCTCTTTTTTGTCAACAAAAAATTGCAGATGCCTGAAAGAAATCAGAGCTCTAAACAAGATTTTATCCTGTCAAAAACAGTCAACCCAGATATAAAATGACAAATTTTTATTGCTCTTTATGAAAAGAACCTTTTCTCTAAGACTAGTGGGTGCTCCATGAAGCAGCAGGAGCTTCAAGGGAGAATGACAGGTACTTTGATTTGAACAAGAAAAATGAAAGATCTTAATGACTCCAGACACTGTAGGGTCCTTACCTCATAAATATGTCTGATTCATATTCATTGCTTTCAGCAGGGCTGAATCATTTCAAGCAAAATGATAGCAGGAAAAAAAATCTGCTTTTTCTCTTGACTGTTGAGTGGCATCACTCATTCTTGAAATCATTTTTGTGTAAGTAGAAAAAGTTTCCAGGAGACCTGTGGAGTTGTGGGCATGGTTCCCCAAATCGTTCACTGATGACGTTAGGGCTCTGCACATGGACTACATTGCAGAACTGAGATCTAAGGAGTTTTAGTAAATCCTTAATTTCCACTAATGTCATTGAAGGCATGTCATTTCCTGGGGAAGGATTTGTTGAGTCCTGTATAAACCCTGTCTACCAGACATTGTTCTGAGATTTTCAGAAGACTTTTTTACTCTGTCCATCTCCTCCAGCGCCGTGGAATCATCCACAATACTTATTTTAAAAGTTATTCTAATGGTTGTTCTTTGGATGTACATTGGATGCACATTCTTTTTTTGTTTATAAGAAATTAATTTTTTGAGAGGAATGTGCTTATTTCATTCCATTCATTCATTCGAGAGATGTATATTACTTGAGCAGAAATAAATATTTAATACATATTATTGCACTTTAAGGTTGCTTTTCTCAAAAATTATTGATCCCACAGTAGAATCCATTACAGCTTAAGGCAATAATTCATATATCCACACTTAAAGCTCTGGGTCTGCTTAAAACCCATGTGGCCTTACTGGACTGCATTTTATTCTTAATTATATCCATGCTATATTAGAGCAAGTTTGTTTAAGTCAGCTGAGAATAGAATCTGGATTTCTGTCATCTATATTCAGGAAGTTTCCTCATTAATTTTTGTCCTTTTCCTTAATGTCAGAGTTCCTTCCTCCTCCCCCCCAATATGTTTAAGAAATGATCGCTTATCTGTTTCTCAGGATTGTTCATTGGAACAATATTTGTCAAAGTGTCACTTTGCAACTTGGAGTACTATTAATCTGTTGCCAATTCTGTATGTTTTTTTATTGCTGGGTGTAACATTTCCTAATAATGAAGGAGAATGTTTCTGCCAGCCAGAAATGTGAGGACCCTTCTTTGGCCATAACAGATCTTTTTCCATTCCATTCAGAAAAGTGATGCAAAGATCATTTTTCCAGGTCACTAGTAAGGCCACCCCTTCATTCTCCTGTCTTCATGGCTTCCTGTTTTATACTGCAGCAAAAATAAAATAATTTGTCCCTGCTTTAAAAAGCACACATGGCCGAGCTCCACCCACTTTGCTGCTTCTGTGTCCTTCTACTGTGAGATCATCTACCCCTGCTAATCAGCCAAGTTTGCTAGACTTCATCATTTGGTTGTTCTCTTTTTCTAAAATACCCTAAGAAAACCCTCCATGCTTAGACTGCTATCATGTTAGGAAGGTGATTGGTAAAACTGCCCAGATTTGTCTCTTTGGTTCCTTAAACTCCCTTTGTATGTTGTTGTTTTCTGTCATCTATGCTTAGATGATGAGCTGTTTGAAACGGGGATGTTGCTGAAGCAAAGGCTCTGGTCACTGGCTAGATCAATCAGTAAGTAACAATAACTCCAGCAGAAGCAAGAAGTTGGATAATATAGTAGAGATAAAATGTCGTAAAAGCTACTCATTTTATTTAAAATAAGTCCTTTTCCAGTGTATTCTTTTGATTTCTGTATTAACAATTGTAGAGGAAAATAACTGAAGTCTCTGTTTTCCTACGCAATTTTCTCATACTGGCCAGTTACCACTGTGTTTCATGCTGACCATTTATATAACGTATCCTCAAGAACAGTTGCTCACATCACTACATCACTTGTAATTGCTTAGCCTTCCATTTAGTTTTAGCAAAGCTTCCAAGAGACTGCAGAGAAGCGATGCCAAGGAATTTCAGAAAAGCCAGGCTGAAATGCGTCACGATCTGATCTGGTTAATCTGAGCACCAAACTGAATGGACAAATAATTTAACAAGGGGTGAAGGACGTCTAGCTCAAGGTGGAATCAGTCCAGTAAGAAATGAAGTCCAGCAGATCCAAACAAAAGATGAAACACTTCCTAAAGGCAACAAAGCTCAAATGGATCAAGACAAAAACAATATGCAGATCTTCAAATAAGAGATGATGGAGCTGCCTCACAAAGTCTGGCAAGAAGGGAACTGTGTGATTCTTTTGAAGTGAAAAGTGCCCATGATAAGTAGAGCAGAAGGGAAGAGAGTCAGCAGAGGTCCTGTGTTCATAATGAACTACTGTAGCGGGCAGCTGTACTTGAAACTGTGTGGGGACTCATCAACAATGATATTGGGATGAGAAATGTTAATTACAACTGAACAGCCTCTTGGTTTGGCAGAAATCCCAGGACAAAGCGGTGGCACTTGGGCTGCAGATGCAATATTTTATACAATCCCTGCTGTTAAAAATGCTGTAATTTCCTCATTTTCATATATTGGTTACAGAGGAAGTGAAAACAGATTTTGTTTCTTTCAGATAGAATCTCATGCTTTTATAGTGATTACAGTAGCAGGCTGATGGTCAAAAATGTGAGTTTTTTTCTTCTCTGGAGCATAGAAAATTTAGCTGCTGTTTAAACACCAAGTTTACTACCAAGGTGAAAGTAAATTCAGTGATTATCATACTGGGACCATGGTAGATACAAATGACTTCACTAATTTATTGCAGAAAATTCATTACTGTACAGAATTTGTAAGTAGTTTCTAAATGCAGTTATGCCCAGAGCAAGGGAGTTATACACCAGTAGCCCTGAGACACGGAGCCATGCCTATGCCTGAGGAGTACACTCAGAGTTCCCTTGGAGACTTGATGACTCCAAGTTGCAATTGCGTTGCTCCATGACTTATGCACATTTTGTACAGGACACACTGGTACACTTTCCTTGTCGAATTTGAACATATTTGGCAAAGTGCCTGTAGAAACATCAGCTGGGTGGGAAGTACCCATCCTCTGTGAAGTTCATCAAGATTTTAAAAACTTTGAGGTTCCCCATCGGGATATAACAATACTTTGACCACTGGGGAGACATGTTTTCTAGAACCGTCAGAGTCCTTGGGAACTGCATATTCACAATGATGACTTTGGTGAATTTAAATCACAGAATTTTTGCTTGCTTGTTTGTTTTGTGGTTTGGGGTTTTTTTCTTTTTTTTTTTTTTAATTTATACCTGTGTTCCCTCTCTTATCAAGGGGGTGTACCCTACCTCATTATCAACCTCTACCTAATTTTCTTAGTATGTTCTGTTTGTAAAGATAAAAATTCCTTAAAGACGTTGGTGATGAAATCAAGAACTTGCTGGAGTATGTGATATGGAGCTATGCAGTTAATAATTAGTGTTAGCAGTTTGGGTCAGGCATAAGTTTCTCTTTCCTCATCCCTTAGAAAGGCTTTCCTTCAGTATTACATTAACCTACCTGTTTTATCAATAAAAACTCATTGTACTTAAAAGCTTGTCCCCAAGGGTGCTGAGAGAGCTGGCGGAGGAGCTCGCCAAGCCACTCTCCATCATCTATCAGCAGTCCTGGTTAGCGGGGGAGGTCCCGGACGACTGGAGGCTTGTTAATGTGACGCCCATCTACAAGAAGGGCCAGAAGGAGAATCCGGGGAACTACAGGCCTGTCAGCCTGACCTCGGTGCCGGGGAAGATTATGGAGCGGTTCATCTTGAGGTCACTCACAAGGCATGAGCGGGACAACCAGGGGATCAGGCCTAGCCAGCACGGGTTCATGTTTTTTTTTTTTTTTTTTTTTTTTGGTTTTTTTCTTTTTTTTTTTTTTAATTTATACCTGTGTTCCCTCTCTTATCAAGGGGGTGTACCCTACCTCATTATCAACCTCTACCTAATTTTCTTAGTATGTTCTGTTTGTAAAGATAAAAATTCCTTAAAGACGTTGGTGATGAAATCAAGAACTTGCTGGAGTATGTGATATGGAGCTATGCAGTTAATAATTAGTGTTAGCAGTTTGGGTCAGGCATAAGTTTCTCTTTCCTCATCCCTTAGAAAGGCTTTCCTTCAGTATTACATTAACCTACCTGTTTTATCAATAAAAACTCATTGTACTTAAAAGCTTGTCCCCAAGGGTGCTGAGAGAGCTGGCGGAGGAGCTCGCCAAGCCACTCTCCATCATCTATCAGCAGGCCAGGTTACCAGGGGAGGTCCCGGGCG
>NW_008795495.1:3753861-3757856 GCF_000699145.1 Aptenodytes forsteri | reverse complement strand
TTGGGTTGACGGTTGGACTCGATGATCTTAGAGGTCTTTTCCAACCTTAATGGTTCTATGATTCTATGATTCTATAAGTTTCTCTTTCCTCATCCCTTAGAAAGGCTTTCCTTCAGTATTACATTAACCTACCTGTTTTATCACTAAAAACTCATTGTACTTAAAAGCTTGTCTTCAAATTTCTCCTAAATAATCATCAAGGAATGCAACACTGTTAGAGCTATTCCACTCTATATAGAATAAAATTAAACATTTATTAAAGCAGAAGGGAGACTGATGACCTTAACAGAATGGCTGGGCAATCACCTTGCTGGGGGAGACCAGGTTCAAATGACTTCATAATTTATTCATATGGGCATCACTCAGTGCATTGGAACAAAATAAATTGAAGCACTGAGGTAACTAAAACTCTAAGAACATAATTTTTATGTCACTAGAGCTCTATGCCAACAGATCTGAGGAGAGACAAATACTTCCAGGATTGGAAAAGGACACCTCAGTTGAAGGAGGTTGCTCCATAAATTCATCTTTTCCTAAACCTGTACTAGAATAAATGTAACAGAATAGAAATGTAGCAGAATAGTAAGAAAACGGAGGTTTTAAGACAAGCAGTGGGAGATAGCAAAAGGAAAGAATGTATGTATAGTAAAACCAAAATTACTCAATAGCACCAAGACTTGAGTTAGCAATTTATTTGCCCATGCAGTTAATTTAAATGGAATAATGTCATCGGTATTACATCAACTATGGAAATGAGTGTGATATTTTAACCATCCACATTTATTCCAAATTTTGTATTTTGCAGGATTCTTCATTCACTTTTAGGAAACACTTCACTGCTCTCCAAGTGCAGTTCCCTAACTGGTTCCCTTACGTTTCTTTTTCCTGTCCTCCATATTAACTTTTCTATGCCAACAACCATGATCAGCAAACAATGCCATAGCAAAGGAAAAAAACCTCTATAAGGCAAATACTGCAGAGTCTCTTTTTGGTCTGTGAAACAGCATTACAGCCAGTTCTCAGATCATTCCCAGCTTACCAGCTGGCTGACTGGCACAGAGCAACTGGGATGGGCTCAGCTGTTGCAGAGCTTGCCAGTAAATTTGTTGCTGTATTAGTGGAGTTGTTGGCTAGGGTTTAAAAGGTGGAGGACAATAAAAGGGCAAGAATGAGGTGGAGAACAATGAATATCAGCCAGGTGGTTGTAATGGTGCTAGCCAGGAATAACAGTTCATGAACACTGGTTGATACTAGTTATTATATTGCTGTTGCTCCTATAAATTACTTTACAGTAGATACCTCTCAGTCATGGGCCTTGATTTACAGTGTAGGTGCCTAATGTTGTGAAGAATGAATAGCTGTCATTGACAATAAGAACCATTAGAGAACCTAAGCAGAAAAGTTTGTCGTATTAGGAACCATGGATGAAAGATTGCTGTGAGGATTTGCACGTACATAATTTTTGTCCTATGTAAACTTTATACAGTTTCTATGGTATTTTTCTACTCAAACATTATGGAGTTACAAAAGTCAGCTTATAAAAGCCAAGAAAGTTTTGTATAAACATATGAACTACATTTGAATGATGTGATCAGAATCATCGTGCTGATGCCATTTGCAGCTGGAGCAATTAAGGATTATTTTTAGAGGGCTTAAGAGGGAGTGTGGTGGAAGATACTAAAATATTTTTGGTATTGTGGTTATTTGAGCATAAGTTTCATACATTGACTTGGCTAAAAAAACTGTCAGTGCCCTTCTGTAGCAAATTAACTGACACCTCTCAGGATGATCCTTAAACATGCTGATCAGTTTGCTTCTTGACCCACTCCAGGCCATAGAGAGGGCACACATAGCCATAGGATCAAATCTAAGTTATCTGATTTCACATTATGCCTAGTTTTAGGCATTAGTCTCAAGGTCTTCAAAAGCACCAGTCTCTCTTCATTGTTTCTACACAGGGGCTGTAAGCACTCACTTAAGGACATCTTATTCACTAAGTCACTCTAAAGTTGGATGAAAATTAGCTACCAAAGTTAGATGCAGCATGACCTGTGCCATTCCATACCATACTAGATATCACATCTACTGCAGATACTTTTCAAATGATATAAAAGCACAACAAAGTGGGCATTTAGAATATGAAGATTATATTCTGATTGTCGCCTCAGGTTAAAATGTCAAGCAGATTAGAACTACTTCATTTTAAACAAGATTGAGATTATAAAATAAGTGCAATAGAGGTCAAATGAAACTTTGTGGATGCTGGGACAAGCCTATCATTCACAATAGGTTTAAGATGAAGCATAAAAGGTATATTTCCTTTTACCTGAAACAACAGTATCCCCTACCCAAAACACAGACAAGTGGAAGACTAAAGGGGAAATGGGTACTAGAAATTTACTGGGTATCATTTGATGGAAGTGTGTTTCAGGAACATGCAAAAAACCTTCAAAAACAGAGAAAAAGAAGCAGCAAAAAGACAACAGGCAGAGATAAGAACCATACACTTAAGAGGTGGGAGAATTCTATGTAGAATGAAACTCGAAATTTTGGGCAAAGAAATAGCCTTTTATTGTTTAACTGTAATGGTGTCTAAGAAAATAGAATTTTGTGTGCATTCTTTTTAAATAAACAGGACTGTATCAAAGAACTATCTAACTACATCACCAGATTACTCCTTGGTGTTGAAATGTTTTGAAAGACCCATGTACTGGCTAACTGCAAATGTCAAAAGAAGCTAAAATGTCATGATTGTTCCATCCCACTTGTTCAATAGCTCATTTAAAAACAAACAAACAAAAAACACAAAAACATTAAGATACCTTGACAAGGTTTTACGTTTACTTCAGAGTTTGAGTTCAGTTTCTCGGACTGCCTTGTATTCCCAAGGAAATACCTAGAATTTGTTTCTATTTGACATGCAATTAAGATTCAATTGAAAATATATCTCTCTCTTTAACCCTGGCTTTGAACTAAGCCACAATTCTGCTTTAAATCTCTTAGCTTTTATTTTATTTCAAGCACTTTGGGTACGAGAACGTGCTTTGTGACAAGATGTGCTAAAAGACGGACTGTCTCTGGGATAGACATGATATCTTAGAAACAGATGAGCGGTAATTGGGATGAATGCTACTGAAAACTTCATAGCTAAACTCAGAGAAATTTTGGATAAATTTTAATATTTGTATTCTAAATTTTGAACAAGGTGATTCCATGGCTACAGAGCTGTCCATATTGAGAAACACAAAGAGTGACTTTGTAATTAAAAACAAAGCAGTTAGTATTGTCTCTGGGGATGCTCTGGAGCTGTGATAAAACTGATTCATACAAGTGACAAACCCACATATATGATAGGCAATTTCTTCTGACACCTCTATCAGCACCAGAGCAGCCACTGAATAAAGAAATGAAGCTGTTAGAGATGGACAGATTGCAGGAATGTGTGGTGTTCCAATTTCACCCACCAAACCACATATGCAATGTTTTGAGGAAAAAAAATTGAGTCACATATATCATACAAAGTGTACTGTTAAATCTTTTTAACAAAAATGAGGACTGGTGTCACCCAGCCTAAAAGTCAGGGAAGAGAGACCATTTAGCTTATGAATAGGGTCTTGGTAAAGTTTTGTATTGCTATGATAGAAAGTTCAGCTACGATCTTGACCATCTTCTAAAGATCTCTGTTGCTCCATGGAACAGAGAGAGAATGTAAAATGATTAGGTTATTAAAATGTTGAACATGTATAGTTAAATAAGCTAATTAAGGCCTGGGTGCCAGAAGAAAGGAGACAGGTGTACCCATCTGAAATGAAAGACAGTCTATCTATAAGCCTGGGGAAAAAAAGAGGCTGAGGAGGGGAATCACAATTGTATTATCATAGAATCATAGAATCATTAAGGTTGGAAAAGACCTCTAAGATCATCGAGTCCAACCGTCAACCCAACACCACCATGACCACTAAACCATGTCCCTAAGCACCTCATCTACACGTCTT
>NW_008795495.1:3738580-3752054 GCF_000699145.1 Aptenodytes forsteri | reverse complement strand
CCCAGCCAGGCCACTCCCCTCCCCCGCCGGCTCATCTTTCAGCATATGGGGACAGCCTGCTTCTGCGCCTCTAAGACTTCCTTCTTGAAGAAGGTATTAATTTTCTACCCTTGCAGAATACAAGGGAAAAGGGTGCATACTTTCGCAATTCAGTGAGAACTGGTGAAAAAGTGTCCCTGACCCAAAACAGAGGGCAAATGAAAAGGATACTCAACATCGTTCTAGATGAGAGAGGGAAAGCCGCAGTGCAGAAGAGAGTTTGGGAATACTGTAAAAACCCTGACTCGTAAAAAATAGGAAATCACTCTGGAAGTATCCAAAGTATCACAAAGCTACATTCAGACTGTTGTTAGGTAAAAATTGCTTTTCCGAGTTTTCAGCATCAGAATACAGGCAGACTTGGCTATAATTACACTGTAGCCATGCTTTTACTATTTTTAAAAATCACTTTAATACAAATCAAGTGATTCAATCAAGTTCTAGGATCTGTTGAGTGGTACTTCAAATCAAGCCGTCTTTCTTTCCCAAGATAGAAATATTTTCTTCACAGAGACAAGGTAGCACAGGACTTCTACATTTCCCTGGACTCAGGGCTGTAAGAAACATACACTCCACTGCAATGTCTGAACAGCATAGGTGCCAGACACCGTCAGCCGTTCACCAAGGGTGCAGAGATGGTTAGTGGGGAAGTAACACAACAGGTTATTTTTCAAAACCTGTTCTAGTAATCTGGCTCAGATCATTGTAAAGGTTTTCAATTATTAATGGCCAGAATGCCTGGAAGAATGTTGCATTTATTGCTTTTCTCCCCTGTGCTGTGGTTATTTTTTCATCTTTCTCAGAAATTGACAATAGAATCTCTCCACTCCAACCAACAACATTGAGAAAGGGATTTTATCACAAAATTGCTGTACATAAAAGATCTATATCAATGGCATAATTCTATAGGCTGAAACAAGATGTTATATGCATAAAACTAATGATCAGATTTATTCTGGAACTTTCCCAGTCTAACATAATTTTAATATTTCTTGGGGGAAATATTTTTTTTTTAAATACATACATTATTAATCTGATAGGCACAGTAGTTCTCTTCCTCTGAAGCGGTATGTGGAAAAGAGGACTTCCACAGGGAAAGGTTTGTTTGCAATTTAGAGCCAGTGCAGCACAATCTTTGTGTATAGCATTGGCATTCAGAAAACTTGTATTGTATTCCCAGGGCTGGTGTCTCATCACTGGTTGATCTTTGAATACAAATTTTTACAAAGAAAATGATTGCTATGCAGTAGTTACATATTAATATGGATGCACTCGGTTTTGCTATCAATGTTTATGTTTTGGATCATATTAATCCAAACTGTATGATTCCAATCAAACACCGTAAACCTTCATTATGTAGTTAAGCAACATTTGAGATTAAACCGTAGGGTTTTTTACAATATGTAGAACATTTTCTTATTAGGGACTGCAATACCCTCATCTGTTAAATGGGGAAGATGCTGGTACATAAATTTGTAAAGTGCATAGAGTTCTATGTAGAGATCACTACTAATGATTACTATAAATCCAGCTCTGATAAGTATAGCATTAGGAAAGTATCTTCCTCTATTCACTGTGACTTCACACTATAACTATAGATGCACGTACTAAGCATACTAGATAGCTAGTTTTTATTTCTTGTCCTCTATATAAACATAGAAAGCCTTAGAATACTGTGTTGTCATTACATCTATTGCAAACTCAATATTTAGTATACCACAAGGAATAAAGAAGAAATGCAGTGACTCACACTGGCTTAAAATTCATCTTTATAACGTACTGTATTAGTGTATAGGCTTTAAAATATACAGCCTTAATATTTTATGCTGTGTTAGTGTTTAGCATTATTTTCGAGCTACAGCCTCTCCCTACCCCTTTAAATAACACTTGACATGTATTATAGTTGGTAAGGTTGGAATATTTCCTAAATTACTTAATTTTAGTTAATTTCTTCATGACACAGATATAAAATGCTATAAAATTATATAATTAATGATTAGGTATTTTATTAACTTGCTTAACAACCAAGCCCTGAATTAAGAAACAGAACCATTTAAAAAACTCTTGTCTTTGATTCAGTGCAATGCCAAGCCTCTCCATTTACAGCTTTGTTCATATTCTACTGTGGTTTGGTAATAATGATGTCTGAACCCAATCATTGTGTTTCCCTTGTAAGTTAAATGAAACTCCCTGTTTCAGCTATTCTCTTGAGACCAGAATCCCTCGCCTGGGACATGTGATGATGAGGTGATTGACAAAAGTACACCTTACAGAGATACTTTTACTTTTACTTTGAAATCCGAGTGCTTAGCTGATTCAGTTCTATTACTCTCACCACTGTGATCATTGTATAACGAGGCATGTGGGAGACTCACTGATAATTTGGCACAGCAAATGGAAAAATGGCAGTATTTCAATGGCAAGCTGAAAATAAGCTGGAAGACCAGACTCTTCTGAAAAATACCCCTTTAGAAACGTTGTTTGAAGTGTGATCCAGTTTAATCACTTTATATCGCTAACAAGTTATGTAAATCCAGTTACTCACTTATAAAAACCATTTCTTTAAAGAAGTGAATGTCTTTTATGTGAAGAAGAACATAAAAGTTGCAGGTCCTTGTCCAGAGCCCACACATTTTCAATCACATGGATTTCAGGCCCCTTTAACCTATTCAGAATCCGTGTTTATACTGCGTAATAGTTACTGGAGTGAATAAGGTTTTGAGAACATTTGATGAATGCTGTTATTTAGGAAAATTTTTTAGATACTATTAAAAAAGGCAACTATTTTAGTCCACCAGGTTGCGCGTCTATAAAAGAACACGCTGCAGATACACAAAGGTGCATAAATCCAAACATACAATCTCAAAAGCAACTAGTTTAGCAGTCAATGAGTCCTGGATGCTTCCCTGCCTGGCCCAAAAGTTTCTCATGCCAACAGGCCTGGAAAGCTGAACTCTCTCTTCCACCTAACCTGCAAAGGAACCACAGAAAGAGGTAGTAATATTTCCAAAGTGACACGCTCAGATATGAGTTCAAACATTCCTACCAGAGAGGCTTCGTGCCTTGACACAGTGCTGTTGGAGGTGCTTTTTCCGTGTAAAAAGGAATTAGAAGAAGGACACACAGCCACTTGTCTTTTATACAGTACCTATATGCAGAGCTTTCACCCTGAATGTGGGAGACTCCTCAATTCAAAGGCATCCAAACTTATCTCTAGAAAGCAACATAATTACAAGGCTGAAGGGTATTTGTCAGAGAATCATAGACTCATAGAATATCTCAAGTTGGAAGGGACCTATAAGGATCATCAAGTCCCACTCCCTGCTCCTCGCAGGACTAACTAACACTAAACCATACGACTAAAAGCGTCATCCAGACACTCCTTGAACTCTGACAGGCTTGGTGCCAAGACCACTTCCCTGGAGAGCCTGTTCCGGCGACTGACCGCCTTCAATGATATCTCTCCTATTCCTCAAGCCTGGTCACTGTACACTGGACTGGAAGTTTCCTGGGATCAGAAGGAGAGCTAGATGGAAAGAGAGAGGTGCTATAACTTGGTTGTGAGGACTCTCACTGGAGCTGGCTATGATAAAACACTAAACTGGAGTATGTATTCGATGTTTGTCAAATTTGGTTGAGGCTGGATAGTTGGTTCAACGTTAGTGGAGTCTACTGACAAATATAAAGTTCATATAGCCCTTGTTTCTCTAGGAACCAAGCTAAACCCAACAACATAAGTTGTACATATAATCAATTTTCAGTGTATTTTTTTAAGCTGGCTTTGTAGGTTCAGTTAGACAGTGGCATTTGATGCTATCTGAGAAGCAAGACTGAGAAAAAAAATCTATCCTGCACTGGTGTGCCAAATTTGAATAGTTTATCATATGTTAATATATTCTGTACTTTGTTTACAATCCTTTTATCAACACTTTATCTGCTATTAGATTCTTTCCTTAGAAGTTATCTTTTTTATGGTGATTGCTCAATTCTAGTCTACCTAAATGATGCAAAACTCCTTCTATTGTTAGCATTAATGGGTTTTGTTCTTACAGGTGTCAGCTTGTTTATTTCTTCAGTTTTGATAACATATTCCAATAGACAAATTATTTATGTTTGTTCCTTGTCATACAAAGTGGTTTTCCATTCAAAACCTAAGGTTTAGTTGTGTCTCCAACATATGATTGAATAGATATTAATACATTGAAAACTCATGAAAAAAATTATAGACCAATATGTTACTATTATATTGTTTGCCAAACCTGGATTTTAACAGGCATATGTTTCTGTTTACTTTGCAGCTAAGAAAAGGGTCAACAGATTACACAAAGCTGGTGGTAAGGGGAATGTAATACCCATTGTCACCAGAAGTTCCAGTGGAAAGAAAAGTCTCTTGATATATAATGGACAACAGAAAGGGACTACAGTTATAAAGCCATACGCTACATAAAGAACATGGAAATCTCGGAAGCATACTTTCAAAGATGTAAAATTTTTTGCCAAAAGTTTGTAAGATACTAACTATGGAATAAAAATATCTACAACTGGAGATCTCAATCATCTTGACTTATAGAATAATAATAGGGAAACATTCTCAAAAGAATGATTTATTGCTTTTCCAACTGCATTATAAAAAAAAGGAACAGATTTTTCCAGACTTTATCTGAAAGAAGACCAACCTTCAACCACAAACATGCTTGATCAACCTCATAAGCTTCTACGATGAAATTATTGGTTTTGTAGATGAGGAAAGAGCAGTGGATATCGTCTAACTAGACTTCATTAAGACTTTTGACACTGTCTCCCATAAGATCCTCATAGAGAAGCTGATAAAGTATGGGCTGGGTGAGGTGGATTGAAAACTGGCTGAACCTCTGGGCCCAGAGGGTGGTGACCAGCAGTGCAAAGTCTAGTTGGAGGCCACAAACTAGTGGTGTACCCCAGGGGTCAATACCGCATCCAATCCTGTTCAACATCTTCATTAATGATCTGGATGATGGAGCAGAGTGTACCTTCAGCAAGTTTGCTGATGACACCAAACTGGGAGGAGCGGCTGATACACCAGAGTTGTGCTGCCATTCAGAGAGACCTTGACAGGCTAGAGAAATGGGCTGACAGAAACCTCATGAAGTTCAACATGGGGAAGTGCAAAGTCCTGCACCTGGGAGAAATAACCCTATGCACCAGTATATGCCAGGGGCTGACCAGCTGGAAAGCACCTTTGCAGAAAAGGACCTGGGGGTCCTGGTGGACACCAAGCTGAACATGAGCCAGTACCTGGGCCCTTGCTGCAAAGAAAGCTGATGGTATCCTGGGCTGCATTAGGCAAAGTATTACCAGCAGGTCGAGGGAGGTGATCCTTCCCCTCTACTCAGATCTGGTGAGGCAACACCTGTGGTGCTGTGTCGAGTTCTGTGCTCCTCAGTACAAGAGAGACATGGACACACTGGAGAGACTCCAACAAAGGGCCACAGGGATGATGAAGGGACTGGAGCGTCCCTCCTATGAGGAAAGGCTGAGACACTTGGGACTGTTTAGCCTGGAGAAGAGAAGGGTCAGGGAGGATCTCATCAATGTATATAAATACCTGAAGGGAGGGTGCAAAGAGTATGAAGCCAGGCTCTTTTCAGTGGTGTCCAGTGACCAGACAAGAGCCACAAACTGAAACACAGGAGGTTCCATCTGAACATCAGGAAACTCTCTCTTACTATGAGGGTGACTGAGCACTGGCACAGTTGAGAGCAGGGCACTGAGCACTGGGCACCAGAGAGGTGCCCACATATTTTTTTAAATGAAAATTGAGTATCAGGAGGGTCAGTTCCTATAGGAAAAAGGAAAGAGGGCAAATGATAGTTTAAAATCGACTGTGTGCATGATCTTAGCCCACTAATCTAGAAAGGTTTAAAACTCAGCATATAGGTTCTTTGTAGCCTCATCTATAAGCCGAGTGCTATAGTATGAGAGGGAATAAAAAGCCTTTTGGTTTAATTGTATAGATCGATTAATAGAGACTGTTCACAGCCTTCAACTAGTAAATCGGTGTGTATTTAACTAGAAACCACAATATGGTTTTCCTGAAAATTGCCTTGAAAAATACAGCAGCCCTTCTGATAATCTCAAGTAATAGCAAAAGCATTCCTTCTACCTGGTATATTCATAGGTGATTGTAAAGATGCCAAATCTCCAGCTGACTGATTGTTGCTTATTTGTAAGCCTGATTTGGTTTGGATGGGTCAGAGCCCTGGCCAACCCTAGGAACAGACAAAATGGGCAGCTACACAGAGTGGGTGGAAAGGCAGGTATCAAGTGCTCTCCTTCTCTTTCCATTGCTTCTCTTTCAGCTGTTACCACACAGAGAGAGGCTGGGATGTGCACCCATCCCTGAATGTGTACCATGTGTACCCACCTACCACTGCAGAGGTGGGTTGTTAGTCCAGTCTGGTGGGAACAGAAAGTCTACCACTACAGGGGACTCTTTTTGCCACTCCATCCATTTCCTTACTCAGCCCTGCCTCTAAGCTTAGGATCTGCACCAGGCTCTTCTTTCTTTTCTCAGCAGCCTGGTAGGCAAGGAGGTTACATGGGGGCACCAAAGGAGGGGCAAATACTTACCTAAAGGGAGTGTTTGGAGATAACTATCCATGGAGAAAGGAAAAGGGCTGGAAGTCCTGGTACCTAGATGAATGTGGGGAAAGGAGGGAATGGCAGCTAATGGGCTATAGGAGAGGAACAAAGTCATGAAGCCTCCACTGAGCTTTGCCATTCTTCTCCTGCCCCACTACTCCAATTGCTGGAGCTTTCTCACTCATTTCCTTTTGTCAGGTCACCTCTGGATACCACCCTGCCATCACCACCAAACTACTTTGTGATCTGAAGAAGACTTCTAATGTCTACATTGATTTTTTTCCCATTCTCCTGAGAAATCTAAATCTGTCTGTGGTCAGTGCTGGCATAGAGAAATTTAATTTGCTAATGATGGCTTTGGATAGATCTAACCATACTTTTCCTAAAGGAGTCAAATTGCACTATGCAGAATAAATGCTGAAAATCCTGTATTATACATACAGCTCATGAGATTCACAATATTAGCAATATAAAACATGTCCGGTTTTCTAGGCTCACTTTATCGACTAGAGAGAGATATACCTTCAGAGTTTGATTCAGCCCATTGATGTGACAAGGAGCTGAAAGATCAGCACACTGTGCTGCTCATCCCTTCTCTCAAGGCCAAACTGTGCTCATTTGGTCATTGTAGGTTTGCCCTGAGGATAGGAAGGGTCTTCTGGCCCAGTTCTCAGTCGCCTGTTGTCTTGGGTGAATGTCCGTAATCTGATTCAGATTTTTTGCCTTGATCATTGAAGCTGTAAGTCATTGCACAAAAGTAAAAAAAAACAGGCACAGGGGTCCTAGGAATGGGTGAAGGACCACTTGCTTATTAGTGAACATCTGTGGAGAATAACTGGCAAATACAGTTTTATTTGTTTGCGTTTTCCACCCCTTTGTGCTGAAAGGACCAAGATCTGCAAATACCTATTCATGTGTTCAGCTTTAAGAGTACAAACAGTATGGTGGGGTATCTCAGACTATGTTTACTGCTTTCTTAGTACACTTTGGTGTATTTGGGAGGAAAAGCCAAAACCACCAAATATGGATACAAGTTGATATACTGAATCACAACTCAGGCAGCAATTCTTAAGCAATTATTAGAATATATGAAGTCAAAAGCCATTGTACCATAGCTTATTCTGCACCCACTCCAATGATTTCAGATGTAAAGCAGAGCAAAATCTGACTCAATGTTGCCCAGTAGCATTTTCACCCTTGTTAAAGAACTTCCTTATTATTCTGTCAGTAATAGATTAAAATAGCTCATCTCGGCACACCCAGAAAGAACACAGGTTTCGCTAGTGCTTGTTACATGCTTTTGTATTTAAAAGCACAGAAAGGGGATTTTTCAGACCTCACAACTGACAGGCCTCATTTGCTTTCACTGTCCTTTGCAGGAAAGAGGACTGAGTCTGCTGGGACTAATCAAGTTGTGTCAGCCAGAGCCCTCTCAAAGCCACGGTTCAGAAGAAAATAAAAAAATACCTTAAGGGGGGTGCATTATCCGGTGCGGCTTGCAGTGTCCGCTTGTCCATTTTCGATGATGTTCTTCATTGACACAATATTTACTGTATTTTGTTGCGAAGGAAGACCAATAACATTGCGTTTTTCTTGAGCTTTAAAGTGTACTCGCGTTCTTACTAGCATAGTCAACAGTCACACTGTTGTAACTGTAACCAGCCCTTTTTATTACTCCCTGACACTAAACTCATGTCTATCCAGCTTTTTAACTTACTATGCAGAGATGTAAAATATGTCTCCACAAGTCAATGGTGGTATCATAAATACTCTATTATGGGATATTAATGAAAGGGACTGCCAAGGTACCCATCATACTAACATAGCAGAGGGCCCATAAAAAGCTAATAAATCAAATAATCTTAACAACCCATCTACAATAAGCAACATATAAAAATGTGGTCTTTGTCAGATATATTGCTCTGGGTTCTCTTAAGTCCTGGAGTTTGCTGACACATATAACAAAAATAGCCAGTATAATGACCTTATCAAGTGTAACCAACCTCTGTTTATATACTACAAGTCCCTGCATGCACAGTACAAATTGTAGGCATCATAAAGGCACATCTGTTAGCTGAGTAATGCCACTTACCATATGCTCCATGAAAAGATATATAGAGGGAGAAGTTAGCAGTGGGGGTTGCTAAAACAGACTGGAGAGACTGCAAGTCCCTGGAAACCTGAAGAAACATGCTGCAGAAACACCAACCTCCAGCAGCTCAAGGACTGCTTACATATATTTCCAAGCATGAGCCATGGTTTCTAAACATAGTAGCCACTTTTAATGTCTTTTATAAAAAAGAGGATTTTCTGGGGCCGTTATTTATTTTTGTACACGCAGGTCTAGACAGTGGATGTTTACCATACACATACCAAGCACAGAGAATCTGTCCCTCATACTGCAAAAATTCTTATTCTATGAGAAGCAGGTTTCTCCAGACCACCAGAAACCCTTTGAGAGCGTGTAACTTCAGAAAAGTTGAATATGGCTTTTAACATGGCACAATTTTACAGTGCAGCTGTGACAACGGGGTGAAATGTAGAAGATAATTGCATTGCATAAAGCTGAAACCACATTAATAACGTGATGTAATCTTTTAGGGACCAGGAGGGATCTTCTTGATTCATTTAATTTCAAAATCTAGAACACTTTATTTAAAATAGAAATCCATATCTATCCAGAATCTAATGATGTGAATTTTCCTACTAATTGTATACAGAGATTCCTTAGCGGTAATATGTTCCTCCTGTCTTAGACTTGGATTAAGATATTCTGCTACGTAAGAAAAAGACCTCTCATTTTTTCTTAATCCTGAGATAAGCACTATATCCTTTACAACAGAGGAATGTATTTTGACTTTCATCACAATTGTTCACCGGACTCAAAATGAAAAGAAAAAGAGGAGCAGTAGTGACTGATGTGTTAAAACACTGTCAGGCTGAGCAACGTACATCTTCTAATTCATCAGAATGCAGACTAGAATAAGCATCCACATTTAGGAGGTGGGAATAGAGTTCTTTCTTTCAGGAAAAAGACGATCTTTGGAAAGTAAGCCTACTACTTTCTAGAAAGAACATAGGCTAAAATACTGCTTTTGTGTTTATTTATATTCAGTAAAAACACAGTTTAAGAAACGTACTGTGTTGCTCAAACTTTTAAGCTGGTTCTGTTCTCATTAAAAATGACCCAACTTTCCCAAAATACAAGCCACACTGCTGCTAAAGTTTAAAAAAGATGCTGTGGAACATTTATACTTATTCCAGTTGCTCTATTTCAAGATTTCAGATTTTTTATTTCTGTTTTACATTTTTTCTTGAATTTAAAATGTTCCCTAATTTAAAAGAGTGGAAATACCTATAAACTTAGACTTTTTGTTCTTTCTGCATTTTTTAGTCGTAATGAGGAAAAAACACCAATCCTTTTAAGCTATGATTCCCCCTATCTAGTTTTTTGATTAAGACACCAAATCTATCAGTTAATAAATGAGTAAACTGTGGATATATTCTAACTGAAGTTCACTTTATAGACTGAGAATGTCTATATTTTTGTTGGGAAAGATTGTGCTCATATATGCATGATGTGGCATGGAGCTCCAACTTGTGGCAAAGATTGGGGGCTAACATAGCATTATTGCCGAGGACGCAAGAGAATGGAACTTGCCAGATATTGTTAATCCAAAGCACAGATTGGTTTTCACACAGTATTTATGATGTGCTCATATCTAATGCACCTATCTCTAAGAAGAAAGGAAAGTAACGAATGAATAATCAACTTGCTCAACCTCCATAAAGACAAAAACTTCAGACTGAGTCACTGTCCAGTTTTGAGGATTAAGGATAATTTTTTTTTTCTTATACTTACTGTACCTGTCTTTACTGTAGACACCAAGATCCTGCTTCTGCTCTCATTTACATGTTGGGCTGACTAAAAGGATGTTAGTATCTGAAGCTGATCAAAACAATATAGGTAATAGCAAATTTCGGGTTTCAAGGTCAGTTATGCTCTTATGACTAGTTGGTATAATGTCAAAACCAATTCTTATCAACATTAGCATCCACATTAATTTCATGTGGACATTTCAAAAGTTCCACAGATAACTAAAAGCCATGTGAAGAACTGTCTTGTTTTGTTCGCCTTGAATTTGCTACCTCCTATCTTCAATTAGTACTCCTACAGTTGGTAGAGAACAGCGAACAATCAAGATTTACTCACCTTTTCTATGTTACGTATGATAATGAAGACCTGTACTATTTCCTCCCTTAGTTATCTTTTTTCTATGATGAAGACTCCTAGCTACATGGACTCTTTTCGCTCTTCCTTTCTTAGTAAATCAAATGTTTTTTGAAAACATCAAGGACTGTTTGAGCTAGAACTCGTGAGTTTTCTGCCTTTTTGATTACTGCTGAACACTGAATGGAGGTTTTCATTGAATAATCTATTATAATCCCAGGGTTTCAATCCTAAATACTAAAGAGTCTATTACTAGATATGTAAAGTTCAGGTAAGGTTATTTTTTTCCCTATGTATGTTGTTTTACATTTATCTACATTGATTTTCACCCTTTTAACATTCATTTGCTAAGTGTCATGTGATATGCTTCTGCATAAAACAAACATGAAGACCTAGAAATATGACATTAAGTACAGATATTTTATTCTTTTTCAGCTAGATTCAACTGTGTTGTAATGTTTATATAGGCCGTACACTAGAATTACCTAGTAATTACTCATGCTTCTGTAAAATTATATTTAGTATGTTCAACTTAAGGTGCTCACTTCTCTTACCTTCATTTCAGCCATGGAAAATAATAAAGAATGAACAAAATGAGTTGAGACACCCCTGAATGTCAAGAAAACCCCAAATGTTACTACTTTGCTCCGCAAGCAGAATTTTTCAAAGTCTCAGAAATATGTCAAGTGCAGGACTTTGGTGCACAGGTTGAACATCAATGTGTAAAAGGTCCCCAAAGGATGTTAACTGGTTTAATTACTGTTCTCACTAGCTGGGATCTCCTGAACTCACTAACTTTGTCAGGTGTCTTCTGTGACTAAATAAATTGTCCTTAAAGAAGGCAGCCAGGTCTTCTCTGCACATGCCTGGAAAACAAATGAGGGATGAATTAGGATAATCTAAGCATGCTCACAGTCCGTTTAAGATTATAGGATTACATCCTTCAGGCTGTATATCTTATCGCAGTTCTGCTATGTGTCTCCATAGCTTAGCTGTTAATAACAAAAAGTAGTAAGTATTGTAACTTTTTTACTGTGGAGATTTATTTGCTATTTGGTATTTGGTATTCTTGGTCTCCTAAATCTTAGACGTTTGAGAACAGCACTATTATTTATGAAAATGCTGGCATTTAGTGCAACTTTGGTTCTTTAAATTCAAGCTCTGGTGGGCTTTTTTTCTGCCCACCTGAAAAAAAAACCCACCCAAAACATTACCACTAAATCTTGACAAATCCAAAAAAGCAGTAATGCAAGTTGTTTGAAACCTGTCACATCCCCCCATCCTTCCCACACACATTTCTGTGGAAAGGAAAAAAAATGCAAGCCATTCACTGATTCTTCTTTATTTTACATAGTAAGGGTTTTAGCAAATGAGAGAGCAAAGCACCCTGTCTCTTGCATCTCTGTTTCTAGAGTAGTTAGTAGCTACAAAAAGTTCAATGTCCTCTGCTGGCTGTTCAGCCTTTTAGAGTGACCAAACAGGTCACTTATAACATATAACATAGCTCGTAACTGCTCCTTATATGAAGCTCATAGCATCATCTGCAAGAATTATTTGAAACACCTATGCAGAGGCATGCAAGCAGATACCCAGCACGTGTTTTTATTCCAAAAGGGGACATGCATATGTAGCAATGTTACCTGCTATTAGGCATGCAGGAAAAATAACTAATGAATCAAGTTTGCCATGGCAGATGCTCATCTGGTTCCAACTTTTGCGTTACTAAAATCATACTCAAGAATCATGGTGGAATTATGAGAAAAGTAAGCTGCAGGCAGCCAGACTTCTTAAATTTCAGATAAAAAGATGTATCAAGGAGGACAGAACCAGCAATCAAATAAAAATACTCTTTGCCCAGGAAGAAAAAGACTAGAAAGAGGAGTAATGGCATAATTTGTTTATAGAATGATTTGAACAAGAAAGCTTACATTGCAGCCATGGGAAGACCAAAGGTGAAACAGCTGAAACCTGAGCTCCTGTACACTGAGAGCAAACTTTTGTTTAATCAGGGCCTGACAAATCGTAGGTAACAAGTGTATTGCCAGGGTGATCTGTATAGAAATCATTTGCTAACAATAGGACTGTTGTGACCTGAAACAAAAATTACCCCCACAGCATGTGCTTCATGTTAGAAGGAAAGTTACATTTAGCAAAGTAAAAATATTCAAAAATATTCCTTTTGCTCCCTCCTGCCCAGCAAGGTGCAGACAGGGCAAACACAGAGCACGAAGGAGCCATAGCAGTCCCCTTGCTGATGAAGGCTGTCCTAGCACTCATTACCAGTTTCCCCCAACTGATTTCCTAGCTCATTTCTATTACACTCATGATTTAAGCCTCTAGGCTACGTCAAGGCCAAGATGCCCCAGCCCAAAGCCTGACAGAAGACCTAGTGACAAGAGCTTGCAATCTTTCTGAGAGCAAGTCTGTGCCAGGTCTGTACGCCTGTAACATCAGGTACAAGTTTCTCACAGCCCCAGAATTGCTCTTTCATGAAGACAGGGTTTATCAGAAGCAACATTCCCACTTTTGCTTCTAGTGATGCGTTTGTGAGACTCAAGCACTTGTTCCCTTCCCCTCCCCCCC
>NW_008795495.1:3705470-3738121 GCF_000699145.1 Aptenodytes forsteri | reverse complement strand
GGTTGCCCGCCGGCCTGGCCCTTTGGTGACCAGCGGCGCATAGCAACTGGCAGGGTGCCATTTGCAGAGTTCACAGTGGGGTGAGAGGCCTGGACGGGGAGCCTGGGGCGCAGGGGACAAAGCCCCCTTGTTCGGCCGGTGGGTGGGTTTCTGGGAGCCACTGCTTGCATGTGGATGCGGGGGCTGCCAGGCAGGTGTCTCCTCCCGCTGGCCGGTGAGGGGCTGGGGAGCAGGGAGGCATGGGCAGAGGGGCACTTCTGGGGGTGCTGCTGCACCCTGGCTTGCCCCGCTGCGGCCATCAGCCATCCTGCTCAAGGAAACAGTTCCTGGCTGGGAGCTCCACTGGGCACGGATGTGGCTGTCTGTACAGCTCTGGGCCCAATTCACACATTCCCCCATAAATCTTCCAGCAGCAGTTCAGGAGGTGGGCTGGGCCAGGAGCCATCTCCTGTCAAGAGCTTTTAGGCCACCACCTTCTTCTGGAGGGCGAGAGAGTTCAGGAATATGGACTTGCACAGCTCCACGGCACGTGCCAGAGACAGGGCATGTTTGTTTTTATTAGTAAAGAGGCAGCTTTTCTCTTGGTGGGACTGGTGAAGGTGTTGTGCTGCCCTCTGGTCTTTGCTGATTTCTTCGGTAGTTGACTGAGTGATGACGAAGGGAAATGCTCCTGTCTGTGGTTACCTCCCTGGGGTTTCTCACCACCAGCTATTGCTCCAGGAGGATGCTGGGCTCCTACAGATGCTGTACTGTATTTTCCAGCTCTGTGTGGATGTTTCAGAGACTGTGGAGCATTTCACGGTGTGCTAAACACCACCTTTTAAGCAGCAGAATCCAACTCTTAAGGGCAAGCCAAAGAATTGCTTTAAAACGGTCTGCCCATCTGAATAGTCACATGAAAAATATTAATGAGCAGTATTTGCTCATTCAGTAACAGCAGCAAAATCTAATTAAGTAGCTCTTTTGTTTTAGTTTGGCTCAACTAAAAAAAGCAAATAAGCTTTCTATCACACAAACTCAGCAGTTCACTGTCATAATCCTTTTGGTCCAGAAGAGACAAAACAAATTACAGATATCAGAGATTCATTTTCAGGAAATCAATTTAAATTCTTAAGCATGCCTTTTATCAGTAAGCTCTTTAATTTATATCTGTATTCATAAACTGTATTCATTAATTATATATGTTACATCATGCTAGGTATACAGGGTGCATGGTTCACTTACATCACTCACGCATGGGCAGAGGGGCACTTCTGGGGGTGCTGCTGCACCCTGGCTTGCCCCGCTGCGGCCATCAGCCATCCTGCTCAAGGAAACAGTTCCTGGCTGGGAGCTCCACTGGGCACGGATGTGGCTGTCTGTACAGCTCTGGGCCCAATTCACACATTCCCCCATAAATCTTCCAGCAGCAGTTCAAGAGGTGGGCTGGGCCAGGAGCCATCTCCTGTCAAGAGCTTTTAGGCCACCACCTTCTTCTGGAGGGCGAGAGAGTTCAGGAATATGGACTTGCACAGCTCCACGGCACGTGCCAGAGACAGGGCATGTTTGTTTTTATTAGTAAAGAGGCAGCTTTTCTCTTGGTGGGACTGGTGAAGGTGTTGTGCTGCCCTCTGGTCTTTGCTGATTTCTTCGGTAGTTGACTGAGTGATGACGAAGGGAAATGCTCCTGTCTGTGGTTACCTCCCTGGGGTTTCTCACCACCAGCTATTGCTCCAGGAGGATGCTGGGCTCCTACAGATGCTGTACTGTATTTTCCAGCTCTGTGTGGATGTTTCAGAGACTGTGGAGCATTTCACGGTGTGCTAAACACCACCTTTTAAGCAGCAGAATCCAACTCTTAAGGGCAAGCCAAAGAATTGCTTTAAAACGGTCTGCCCATCTGAATAGTCACATGAAAAATATTAATGAGCAGTATTTGCTCATTCAGTAACAGCAGCAAAATCTAATTAAGTAGCTCTTTTGTTTTAGTTTGGCTCAACTAAAAAAAGCAAATAAGCTTTCTATCACACAAACTCAGCAGTTCACTGTCATAATCCTTTTGGTCCAGAAGAGACAAAACAAATTACAGATATCAGAGATTCATTTTCAGGAAATCAATTTAAATTCTTAAGCATGCCTTTTATCAGTAAGCTCTTTAATTTATATCTGTATTCATAAACTGTACTCATTAATTATATATGTTACATCATGCTAGGTATACAGGGTGCATGGTTCACTTACATCACTCACAGCTGTGTTCTAGTACCACCAGATATGCAATATTTTCCTACATTAACTCCACAAATGCGTAAAATACAGTTGGACTTATTAACATCTAAAGTTGATTGGTGTAAAACTGTCCTTATTACTTGGACTGCAAACATTTAAGCAGAACATATAAATTCACTACAAGGCTAATCGCTCTTACTACTCCTTTTATGGAATCATGTTACCTGTTCATATTAAGGTAGGCTATTTTATACTTATTTTACTTTTATGTCCAATGTTCAAACATAATTACATCTATTAAAGACACTAACAAACATCTAGTGTTTTTCCAAAGCCTTAATTGATTTTTATTTGCGTATACATTGCTGCAAAAGCAACACATAGCTTTGTACAGTCAACATTTCTTTTTATTCCAATGGACTACTGGTACCCCAGTGTATTCTGCGTTACTTCCTGCTGGCGATAATTACAGCCAGCTTGGACGCAGGGGTACACAGACACACCTTGTGCTGGCAAAGGGAGAATTCCTGAAGATGGATATGGACATCCACATCCATATGTCAGAAGATGATCATCCCCTCCTCTTCCTCTGCACGCTGTGAAATATTGATTGTGTTTCTCTACAGTAAAGTCACAAAAGATATACCGCAGAGTGAACCCAGACAATCAAGGACATTTTTAGAATGGAGTAGTCTATGAGCAATTTAATAAAGACTAGTCATTTAAAGGGGCCTGAGAGAATGAAGTTTTATAGTTTTATTCTGACAAACTTTGCACTAAGCTGATACACTACTTCTAGTATACTTGGGCTAGGGCTCTGTATCATCTGGTTAATGTTAGTTCAGCTGTTTCTATGATACACAGTGTTACGCTGTGTAGATGTACTGCTACCACTTACTGCTTTTCAATGCAAACTTCAGAAGTAAATTTACATAACCTGTAGTTGTGTAGGTTAGTAGCAGTATTACCTCATTCATTTAGATGGGGAAACAGAGGGGAAGAGTGATCCAAAGAAGCACACAGCAAGTCAGAAGTTGTGTCTGGGTACTACTGTCCCTCTCAACCATTTTGTTTTCAGTCTCCAATCACCAGAAAATGTAATAATAGCAGCGTGCTAAAATAACAGTGTAATCAGGATAGTCAGATTGAACATAACAGAGCTGAATTTATGTGGACAAATTACATTCAGTTTTTAAAAATCATCTCCGTTTTGAACTTACACGAAAACTCCCAACATGGATAACATTTTCTTTCCCACAAGCACTCTTATCCTTTAAATCTTTTCTAATTATTTTAACACCAGGCATTGTGAAGCAGATGGAGAACTAGAATATCACATTCAGTCTACCTCTAATGATTCTGCGTCAGCTAACCTCTAATTAAAAGTGAATTGCACCTTTAATAAAGACCATGTTAAAAGGATAGAAAAAGAGGCTGTGTGAGAAAGAATAGTACAGTGAGAGGTAAATCCCTAAATTCTGTGGAAATTTCCCTCCTGTCTGCTTGCCTGCCTTTTTTTTGACCCGCAGCTTTGCCTAGCCATGACTTAGGAATTTTCACCTCAGCTCTAACCACAAGTACATTTCATCCAATGTCTGTCAGTGGTACCAATACTTCAGACAAGAGTGCAAGAAACCCATCTGTAGGCACATGTGGGATAATCTGTTTCTCTAATAGTTAGAGATGGGTGTAGGCTCTGCAACAACAGATGTAATATCATTTCCGTGATTTTTGTAATCATTAAATAAGATTAATCTGAATATCACTGGTAGCAGAGGAACAACAAATCCTTTTTGCATCCTTTTCATTTCAGAAGCTTAGGGTGGCTACAGTTTCTACATTTAAAAGACAAATTTTGGGGGAAAAAAGAATTTCTTTATCAGCTTTGTTTCTCTCCTTAATTTTGTTGAATGGTCTTTTGTTCTTGTTTTTTGATAAAGACTGAACATGTTACTATTTTGTACACTTTTATTTTTCTTCTTACTCCTCTCTTTTCTAACCACAACAGGAACTTAAAATGTCTCCATTTTGTTGATAAAGCAATTTCTAATTTCAGTTACTTGTAAGTAAAAAAAGTATAAATAATTTAAATGCAGATTTTTATCCTATCAATGGTTGGTTTTAGATTTTAGCTATTCCAGAACACTCCTTTTACCTGAAAAAAGTCTTACATTAGATTCTAATCATATTGGTATATGTGTGAAGATGATCCTCACTAAGATGATTGTGGTGTTAAGGAGGCATATGGTGTGCAATATGTTAGAAACATCTTGATGATAGAAGCACATAAATTGTGAAAGAGAGACAAAACTGTAAAATTTGGATGCCCTATTTTCAGTAAATATTTGTTATCTTCAAGATTTGGAATCTGAGGTAGCCTTTTAAAAAAGTAATCAGATTAATGAGACTGTTTAGACCTGTGGCCACTATAGTCAGCTCCATGCTTCCCTTCAGGCGGGTCCCTGAGCTGCAGATTACCTAGTGCACTAGAACAGAGAAACCTGTGCTAGATCCATGCGAGTCCAAGAGAGCCTATTAACTGAGGCCCTGCAACACAGGAACACTATATTTACTGCTTGCAGTATGAAATAAGCTGGAAGCTGTGTAGCTGTTTTGTTTTGGGTTTTTTTTGTGGTACGGACCAAGCACATGGCCTCTGCTGCACAAGCCCTGTGTCTCTTCACAACATTCCCAGAACAGGACCACGTGGCTGCACAGTGCAGAAATGTGAGAACTACTCGCAGCCTATTTGGGCCTAAAACACCTCTGCCAGACAAGAGGAGTTTCTATGATGAAGAGTCAGGTGTTTCCGTATGTTATCCAGGTTCGAGGAGACTTTATGGAGTCATGGACACATGAACGCTCACAGCAAAATGTTTTCCTTGAAACTGGTGCAACAACAGTTCTGACACTCAAATGGCTCTCTGTGGATTTAGCTTGAGTCTGATAGGACTTGCAGTAAGCTATTGCTAGTAAACTTTGCTGGATTAAAGAAGTTTATGGGTACAGACACTATAGACCACAGCACTGCCCAACTTGTACCTAATCTGTTTCAGGCATGTTTCTCTATTAGTCATTTTGACTGTGTTTTCATGTTTCTCTATTAGTCATTTTGACTGTGGGGGGTTTTTTTATGGTACAAAAGTTATGTGGCTTTCATGACGTGCCATTGGAGTGTAACCAAAGGACTGCCAAAGAAAGGAAGTATGGTTATATAACAGAAGAAGCCATGAGAAGGAAGAAAAACTCTGGATTACTTTTAGGACTCTAGCTTAAAGGTAGTTTAAAAACAGTAAGCAAACTGCTTATGATAAATAAAAAGGGCTTGGGTTTATAGCCTGTAGCAACATGTGTAATAATTTCCAGGTTTGTGTATGAAAAAGTGAGCTGTAAGCCCATAAGCCAAAGTGGAAGTCACTTTATGGACATGCTTAAGATCATGGGTCTGCTTCCATCACCAGCTCTTGTCTCCTTGCTGAGCTGAGCACTGGATTGGAGACTTCCAATGCTAAACATGAATTGAAAGCCTGGAAGTCCTCACCCCTGTTTTTCAGGCAGTTGTCCCTTCTACCTGGTCTTTACTCAAGCTTGGATTACTCTCTGTGCTTGAGTCATAGAAGCAATCTTGGCTAGGGCATGGGCCCATGCCTAAGTTTAGGACGAAGATGCTTGGCCACAGTCCTCAATATGTTAGTCAAAGGGGAATACACCCTTCCAGTCATGCCCTGGGGATCCTGCACCCTGAAGGGGGAATCCAGAAGCCTCTAGAATTTTACACTTTTCAAGATGTGACAGGCCTTGTGTTATACTGGGAAGAGACTTTACACACAGTAGGAAGAAACCACATGTCTTCTGTGGAGAGTAAGTACTGAAAAGATGCCTCATATTGCTGGGTTAACCCCTAAACAGACATAGCAGGACAGCTAGGATGTGAATGAAGAAGTAACAGAAAAATTGTCTAGGTCAGAAAATGTGCCGAGAAACGGGTCAGAAAGACGCAGATGAGAACTGAGAGGGCAACCAAGTTGCTGAGAATATGGTGGGATAAACCTGCACTCTGTCACTTCCTTGCGCCTGGTGCTTCTCCCTCACTCTGCTTGTGACAGAATGACGATGAAGGAGCAAGCTCTGTCTGCAACACTGTATGCGTTTGGTTTTTGTTCAGCTCAACACTCCTTTCACAAAAGTAATGGTAGCCTAAGACCATGTTCTCAATCAAAATGTAATAGACTTTTAAGAATCAAAAGCAAAGATTCTATGTCTCTACTCATTGTAAATGATTGGCATGCCTCACTACTTTGCTAAAATCTGTCAAACTTACTTTTTTTTTTTTTAAACAGTATTGCTGCATTAGGATTGAATAGTGTATGGTTTTGAGATTCAAATACTCAGTGACATATGTCCCAGACTCTTCCTATGAAAAATGATTGAAACTGGCTTGGCTATCAACATTTTAAATTGAAAAAAAGTCTGGGTGATGATGGACAAAGGACGATGACAAACAGAAATTCATTACATAGAAGGAGTTGTCCAGCGGGATCTCTGGGGATTAGTGTTACATCCCGCCCTTACTAACATCTCCATTAGTAGTACAAAAGAGAGAATGATGAAGATGTTAATGAAGTTTGCGTATGGTACTTCATATATAGATCAAGATATTTCAAATATATAGTGAAGTGAAAGACTAATGAAAGATCTAGAGAGGTGATAGGTCAGGCATTAATAGGATCAGGAAGAAATAGTAAAATCCTTTCACATATTGCCTGAGGCATCAGTCAGCATGAGAGAAAATGGAATTCCTTTGTAACCAAAACTCAGCTTTCAGTGGAAGGTTTAGAGTCCAAATAAAATAATCTGCAAAGACAATTTGTCTTTTGCAGGGATTATTAGGTAGCAAAGATAAGAAAAAGGGAAATATCACACTAATTTCACATCTGCTCTTAATAACTTTTCTTTTTTTCCCCTAAAGAAATGGATTTGTTCAGAGCTTAAGACGTTGATAAGCATTGACTATTGGGTATTCAGAAATTTGGCCTGATAGCTGCATTTTTGTATTTAGCAAAATTACTTAAAGATTCTATATAGTAATATTGTTATACTTCCAAAAAGAAGCTGGGAATATTGTTATGACAACATAACTACAAGACAACAAAGGTGAGAGTACAAAGTCACTCTGGAGCAAGTGTGATATAACCCTTGAAGATACTGCTGCTGCTGCTATCACTATATTTTCATATTCGCAAGTAGTGTTCGCATATCAAGGCCAAGCGCACTAGTGAAGACAGGGGCTTTAGATAATCTGTTGGTGTTGGTCTGTGAAACAAGATCTTTACAATAGCATCAGATGCTGCCTTATTTAAGCTAGTGCTTTCATTATTACTGCCACCAGTAAGGCTGAAATGCCGGGGGCAACAGCTGGAGCAACAGCAAAATTTCCAAGCACAGAAAAAACCCTTTGCTTGTGGTGTTTTTAGGTAAGCCACCTGAACTTTCTGTCCTTTACTGAGTCAACCCAGTTGCAGTGCCAGCACAAGAAATGTAGTACAAAAACATAGCATGCATAGATCAGTGGGCATGCTGGTACAGAAAACCACAGCAACTAAACTCATGTTATTTCTATTTACACTAATGTAGTGCATCCCTTGAAATGAATTGTCAAAGTCATTCTTGATGAGGATGTCATGCATGAAATGCAAATTATAAACTAGTTTCAAACAGCAAAAATGTAAACCCATGCATTGCAACAGAAGGAAATAATATTGATGAAATTGCTCTCATTGAGTTTATTCTAACATTTTCCATTTAATGGTGCAAATTAGTCAAGCAAGTTATATTTAATTTAATTTTATGGTTGTTTTCTTTTTTAAATCGGTACTGAGTAAGATAACTCTTGACTAAGTTCCTTATTCATAGATGTGTAGTTGAATGCTCCCGTTGAGCAAACAGCTTATGAATGTGAAGAAAAATATTTGTGTACTGTACGTCAATATTTTAGCAGTAGCAGATTTTTTCTTTGGGTGAATGGTACATAAAATACTCTGCAAGTCTGTTCAGTCCAATAAAGGATCGCAGGGATTTTTGCATCTTCTTTAATAGCATTTAAAATGTATGATTAAATAACTTTTTGTTATCTTTGCATGTTTACACCGCAGGTCTGTTCAGTCCAATAAAGGATCGCAGGGATTTTTGCATCTTCTTTAATAGCATTTAAAATGTATGATTAAATAACTTTTTGTTATCTTTGCGTTGTTTACACCATAATGGAGTTGTGGTATAAAATTCTCCACAATAATGTAAGCAGTATCACTTCATTATTAGTTATGCTAGATCAACAATATGTGCTGTAAAGAAAAGGAAAACTGAAGGAAATTGTGTAACACTGCAGTAGTTATTTGGGAGTCCAGAGAGATGCAACTGACAGAGCAAAATAAGTAGATTCAGTATTATCCTATCTTGGTTCAAAATGAGAAGCTTTAATCTGAAATGTTATCATTTCTCCTCTTTTCACAAGCAGTAATTCGCTCATAAAAGTGTAAAAGGAAGTGATAATAAGCTACCAGAAAGAGGGGCTGGAATTCCTGAAGTCGGCTAGCAGGTGAGCACAGGGAAAGGGGCTGGGAATCCCAGGCTGGTGTTTCTCAATGAATCATTCTCATACAAACTCTCCTTTCCTCACTCCGATATTTGCTGTAAGGTAAACAGAGACAGGATACTGTGGAGAAATATTAAATCATTTTGTGTCGAGAGTGGTAATGTGCCACAGGGCTTGTGTATTTCTACTGACAGCCTCAGGTTTGCTCTGTGTACTCATTTTTCACTTTATTTATTGATCTCACGGCTGGACTAAGACAAATCAAGACACTTATACATGCCTATTATGTCAATTCCATGTTGCCGTGACCTCTGATCCTGATTAATGTAGCAGTAGATGGGCTTCCTTTCCCCATATTTTCTGAGGAGAGGGGGAGACGCAGGAATATCCATGCCCATCTATACCAGAAAGCTCATTCTGGCTCCCTTTGTTTCTCCTGTTTTTCAGCAGCTCCTCTGTGGATACTATGAAGATGTAGTGAGCTACTTTAAACCTCTCCCTGCACAGTATGATGAGACAAGTAGTCAGGAGTTGGTAATTTCACCATGCAATGTCAGGCCCAGACATCAGGACAAAATTACAGCTTAATTTCTTACACCTTTTCCCAGAACCGTTGGGTTTAGAGGAGCTGTAGAAACAGTCTGCAGTCTATTCACTACACAACAGCAGTGAAGCCACTGAACATCAGCAATATAAAGAAATGTTTTATGCAGAAGGATCTGCATCCAGAGCAGTAAGATTTGGTCAACTTCTTGTAGTTCATAATGTTTAAAGCACTCTCAGTAGTAAACTACACTTTCCTCTTACTGGATCTCCTTAGAGAGCAGCATAATGCAAAACAGCTCTCACTCTTGGTCTGATATGCCTACCCAAGGTTTGAGGGAACACTTAAACCAGCGGGCAGTTGTCTGTGCACTCTTCATTCAAATACATAGTAGACAAAGCAGGGGGTGTTATTAATGGGCCACCTCTCCCGGAGAAGGGAGAGATTGGTTCCCTCCCTCCCATTACCCTTTGCGTGTGTTTCGTAGCCCTCTTTCATGCAGCAGTCCAGTCTACAGGCTTTAGAGGAGAGGTCACTTGCTCTTGCTGGTTCTGACATCCCTCCTTACTGCTGGCTGGCGAAGACAGCTAAAGACAGGGTCTGAAGGAGGGAGATGATCTGCTGCAAAACAGCAAAGCAAACCTTTGGGAGGAGATGCCTTCTCTGTGTTCTGCCTGGAAATAAAAATTTCCTTTCTTCACATCAGTTTTCTAACAGAGCATTAGGAGCCCACTGCATTTCAGAGGGCAACAACTAACATCCTGGGCATTGGCTTGGAGGTGCTGACCATCATGTGCTGGTTATGGGATATGGAGTTATTCCTAGCAGGGCATGTCAATGTTAGCATTTTGCACTGGGAAGTTCTACACCACTTTGGTTGTTCCAGACCTGAAGGACAGAAAGACCCTACCTGTTGGTGTCAGTGTCTGTCCTCCAGAACAGGGCACAGAAGTAGAGAGTGCTGGCCTCAGGCAACAGGGATGCTCTGTGATTTTCATTTTTACTGAACTTTAAAAAAATCCCAAAATCTAAATGAATATTAAAAAACCTCCTGAAGTTCTACTTCCGTGCTGGCATTTTAAACAGAGTTTTATTTTTTTTTTTAAAAATGTTCTATGATGTTGTATAAAAACGTGATATTTTACAAAAGCAAAACAAAGTACTGGTATTCAGCCAGTATGTTCCAATAATATTATCTTCAGCAAAATATGTAGCATCTTCCTTTGGTTTTACACTTAGTTGCTGCTTGGATAAAATTAATTAATTGGCTCTTCTAATTGCCAATGAAAAGAATGTATCTTTTGTTGTAAAGGATAGGGGGGAAATAATCCTTTCCAAAATTTTGAGAAAAGGTCTTATGTTGGATTTACAAAAAATTCCAGCTGCAAGAGTCTGAGACTATATAGCCCAAAGCCAGTGCCTGTCATTGTATGATATGTGAGCACAACAAAGACTCCAGCTGGCTGCTATCAGGGCTAATAGAGGCATTTTGGCTCATCTACCTGGTAAAGCATTTGTCAGGATGTCACTTGTCTGTCCTTACCTTGAAGCCTGTTTGGTTCTTTTATTTTTCAATGTCTTCATTTTATTATACTGAATTAGACCGAATGTCTATCCAAATCGAATGCCCTAAAATCAACAGGATGCTTGTTAAGATCTATAAAGAATTAAGTTGGGGATAGTGGAAGGGGCACCATTTTTCTCCCTCCTACATGTATTCTCCCAACACCTGGGGGCTATTAAGATTCAGAAGTACAAGACATTATCAGATTTTTATTAGCTGGTGGCAGTGAAATGGAAACTTGATGTTAGTGGGTGTACAAAAATCAACAGGATGCTTGTTAAGATCTATAAAGAATTAAGTTGGGGAAGGGGGAAGGGGCAGCATTTTTCTCCCTCCTACATGTATTCTCCTGGGGGCTATTAAGATTCAGAAGTACAAGACATTATCAGATTTTTTAGCTGGTGTGGCAGTGAAATGGAAACTTGATGTTAGTGGGTGTACAGCATGTCTCTGCTGACTCACTAACGTTCTAAACTATTATGTCAGCTTTCAGATTTAGTTTGTGAACATTTCTGCTAAGAAGAGCACTCCATCTTAAAATGCTTTTAAAAATCTATTTTTAATCATATGCATAGCTACAAAAGGCATTGCTGTATAGTCTTGTTCAGTAAATAAATACTTGCATTTCTTTTCCTGAGACATATTCATAAATGTAATCAGATTTACAGTGATGACACCAACAGATTAACATTAGCTATCAGGATCTATATCATGTCATGAAGGTCATTGAAAAGTACTTATTTCTCTGCTATGTGTTTAAGTGTGATTGAGCTGTACCGGTTCAAATCCAATGCTATTAGTGCAGTCTGTGCTGAAGACTGAGATGCTCTGTCACCTTTAAACTTCCTTGATTTTGATGATGAGATGGCCTCACAACTGACTTAAAGCATGCCAAGAGTTGTTCTAATTACAGATGATTAAAGCATTGCACACGTGATTATGTCCTCTTGCCCTACTCTACCTACCTTGTCAATGCCAGAAGAGGATCACTTCATTAAAGAAACAAACCAAATAATTTCATTAGAGCGTTTATCCATATCTTTTCAGCACTACCTTGAGTAAGGCCAAAGCTGGGGAACAGAATCTAGGCTGTCTATATTTTAAGTACAATCAGCTTTAAATTCTGCTGCTAATAGACCTTGCACTGCAGCTGCTTACCTTGGACATAAAACAAACAGACATTTGCAAAGGAAATTGGATGATCCCACTCCAGATATGGTGAGGGGAAACCAAAATAAAATACAAAGGGAATCTGATATGAATTGATGAATGAATGAATGAATGAGTAGGAGTGACAGGTAAGAATATAATGGGATAACACAAGAGCTGTCTTCTTGATGAGAACAGCTCCCAAGACAGCCTATTCTTCTCTCAACTTTCTCAATTACTTTCAGAATAACTATATTCTGGTAAATAGATGATTGCAGGGATCAGTATTGCATGTTTATATTCTTTTTTTTTAAGTAACCCCAGGTGTTCATGTGACATTGGCCTGAAGATCTTCATTTCAAAAAGTCAGCAGTAAGTAGGGAATCACTGAATGAATCAGACTTTTTTCCTAGGGTAGAAAAGCTGAGATATCCCTCATAGATTGCTAAATGCTTGCAAATTAGAGAATAGAACTCAGCTAATTATCTGTCATTGAGGAAATCCAATGAAGCAAGAAAGTGAGCTCTTGAAGGTACTGAAAGAAGAAGATTGCTATGAGAATAGTTATCAAAGAAACCAAGACAGTCCAGTGTGGAAGTCATACAGTTTTAACTATTATCTAATTATATAGTTCTCTCTAGAAACCTACATCATCATGGGCAGAAAGGGGTCATATGTTCAGATACCTCAGTGACAATTTTGTGTGGAAATGTTAGGCATTGTAACCCCAACACATTTGCCCCACCAGGAGTCTTCATTTTAGGCATCTACAGTGTAAAAGCCTTCACCTGAGCTAGTTATGTACACTACTTTCATAGTCAATAGAGAGAAGTAAGCACTTCTAGGGCACAGTCTTTCTCCTCTGTGTCAGAGGTCCACATTAGGATAAGATGGACTGTGCTGAGCCTCCACTGACTGTAGTCACCACAGACTATAAAGGAAACCAAGAGAACCATCTCAGATATGGACCCCTAGGTTGCAGTTCTCCAAAGTCAGGTGAGTTGAATCCCACAGCCTGAATTTGGAAAGAGGTAAAGGATGATAAGGGAACATAGCAATGAGGAAGGTGTTAAAGGAAGTATGATTCCCAGGCGATGTACTTAAGACACCAGCTCATAGATTTTTCACCTTTCAGTTCTAGAACAATCAGAATACTTGAGGTGGGGAGAAGAGTAGTTTAACAGCTCCTTTGATCAAAAAGCAGACTTCAAAATGGAAGGAAAGTAAGAAAAGGCAAAGGCGTCGTGGAAATAGAAAATAATTTATTTGTTTCTTGAATGAAAAGATAGTGTCACCTATAACAATGCAGTACCACTGCACAGCTGAAATAATCATTAGAGGAATTGTGCTGGAGAATTTTAGTATCATCAGTGTTTATAGATCTTCATAGATAAATTCTGTAAAAAAATTAACTCTTGTGTCTGATATCACATCTGAACAATGAACAAGTGGTTGTTATCCCGAATCACTCTAAATTTAATTAAATGTTGATTGTATAAATCTTAACATGCTTGTAATAGGTAACTTTAAGGATACGGAACAATTTCATTTAGACATAATGATATAGATAAGACTACTTAAGAGAAATATATCATTATAGGAAAGCTAAGGATAAGTTACTATGATGCATGAGAACTGATAGCAGGCTAATCACAGCAGGAGAGGATTTTTGTCATGCTTCATTGGAGGGGTGGATACATTGTGGTTGTCTTTCACAGGCAACAAAGGAAGTGTTTGGAAAGACCTGTCCTTTTAGGTCAAATAAAAAGCAAAAGCAAAGCAAAATGGTCTATTCTATGGCTTTTGTCTCCAAGTACCTTTAAGAGAGCAAAGGGAAGATAGAAAATAAATTTAACACCTCTTCTCCTATTTTGGAAGACATGACATTCAGGGCCCAGCTTTCTGAACTCTTGATGTGTCCTGCAGGAATGCGAATGCCTTCTTGGGCACTTCTGTCGTGATAGCACATGACCTCTTTGTAAACTAAATTCCTGTCCTCTGCTACAGCACTTTGATAATATAAATTTATAGATAATAGAATCACAATCCTCATATTCCTTGAAAATCAGAACTGAGGGATCTACAGAGAAATGAAGTCCAACATCAGGGTGTTCTCACATGTGGTTCCTCATACCACTCCTTAAGAGCACAAAGCTTAGATTTGGATCAATATTCAACTCTAATGGCACCATTCTGTAGAATATTACAACAAAAGCTGCTTGTAGAAAACAGGTGAGATGTGAGGCACTGAATAAAGCAATACTGTGAATCGAGTCAATATAAACTGCAGTCACTCTGAATATGTATTACATGAGTTTCCAAGATGATGTGCTTTGTCAGTTAATTCTTTTCCACAGTCAAAATGGGAAAGCTATTTTTGGCTAAAAATGTTCAGCTAATTGCATGAGAATTAGTAGAAGCTAAGGGAAATTTCACATTGCTGTTTGTTTATTTCTAGGCCAATGAAACATAACAATGACTCGTGTTGTTTACTTAAGAAGGGTTTCCTGGCCACATGATTGTCTCCGGTATGAACCAGGGGAATGCTTTCCTCTCTCCTCTAACCCAACACCCTCACACGCCTCCTTGGTTATGTACTTAAATCCTAAATCTCTTCTGTGATTAGACTCAGAACCATGACAATTCTGCAGAATACTGCAGGGCTCATGTAAGTAACATGTAACTATTTTTAACAGCATAGAAATCTGAAGAGTTCAACCTGGTGGCTGCATTGACAGCTTTCTTAAGAGTTGGCTCAGGCTTTGTATTCCATTGTTACTTTGTACAAGAGTCAGCTATGATCTGATTTCTATTGATTTGCTAGGACTCTAAATTAATCCTGCAAGAAAACTTCGATCAAATTAACATCAAAAATTTTTTGAATTGCAGTCCAGTTAACAATAAAGCAATTTGTAATAAAGAGGAAAGAAAAGTGTACATGTTTTGGGCTGTTTTTAAAGGCCTTATTAAAAACCACGTCTAAGATTCTGTGCAACCCCCGCACCTGAAAAGCAAATAACTGCTTTGTGAAACACTGAGAGAGGTGAAAAGATAAATGATATTGATTGTTGTGTAGCTTTGGTGAGTTCAACAAAAAAGCCAGTGTGTATGGACTAAATACAAAACATAATTGGAGATGCATATGGTTCTAGTGTAAAGGGAGAGATTTCTTTTCACAACCTGCCAGTTCGGCAAGCGCTGAACCTAAAGGGTAGGTTTTGCTGACTCACTTTGGCTAGTGTTGGCTTTATTTGGTCGGAGGACAGATTTTTCAGACAGAGACAACCAAGGTCTGAAATAGTTACAAGTTTGGCAAACACCACGGAACAAGCAATGCTACAGCAGAACTTAAGCTGCTGTTTTCCGGTGGTAGTGTTTCAAATATATCAGTTACACAGATACACATCTATGATGGAGCTCCAACTATTTGCAAGGGTTTTTTGCCCTTATTTAAAATTATTAAAAGAATATTACATTTGGCATCTCAGGTAGTGCTACCTACAAGGAAGATACCTTAGCAGACTAAACACCCCTAATGCATGCTGGAATATCCTGTTTCTCTCTGTTTTAACAGTTGAAATCCTGTCTTGGCATAGCAACCACATGAAACCACTGCACCTCTTAAATCACCCAAAGACCTCCAAGGCAGAAATAGCTTCAGCGTGCATGTGGGAAGAGGTCTCTGCAGCTGTGTGGCTGCACGTGCTTTATGTGATGTGACCTGCAGAGGTTGCACTGAATTTGCTACTGCTAAAGACCTCTCCTCCAGGTTCCTTCCATGCTGGCATGCATCTGTTCTGTAACCCTTTCATTTGGCCAATTCACACCTGGCAGAATAAAACACAAACTCACTAAAATGCATGTAAGCCTGTGCGCTTTGATTATGTTTCCAAATATAAGCCGTGTTAAACAGTCATCACAACCTAAATAGCTCTTTATTAAGAGCAGTATAAGACTTATCAGTAGTATTTACAAAGCTTCCCGTTGCCAAGCCACATTAATGTCTAAAGACAGAGCATTAGTTTCCCAGCTGCTGTAAATGGGAGTCGTTTCTCAGTGTTTTAGTAGAGATGTATTGATTTACACTGATTGTGGATCTGGCTCAACACATCTACCTGTTACAGTGCTAACAATATTTCATGAATAAAAACGTTAGCTGGCAGCAGATGATGAAATCCACAGGATTTATATTGGACTTGTCTCTTTCGAAATGAATTGCAGAAGCTGAATGTCTTGTGATTCACATCCTAATCCTCAGAGTTCTCTGTATCATTGCAAGACTCCCAATGCGTAACATTTTGTGAAGCAAGTGCTTTTCACAGGGAAGACTCTACCTTTTCTCTATAATTTTCTCTTAAAATATTAAACTCACTTTTCATCTCTGTAGCACAAAGACAAAAAATCAAGGCTGTTAAGCAGCCTTTGTTGCGCCAGTCTCTGCAGTGTCTAAGCTCCATCTAAATTTGCCTGGATTTGAAAGAATGTCTGGGAACAAAGACCTTCATGTTGGCTTTGGTAATGCTCTTGTACAAGCAGCGTGTTTTGGACACATGTCAAAAAGCGAAACCCTATAGCAGCAACTTTAACACTGAATGTGGCTGCTCTTTTAGGAGCTGTTGGGAAGAATTCTGGGCTCTGAGGGTTTAATCCTGCAATGTTCTGAGTATCTCTCCACATGGCTGAGTGCCATCCCTTCACATAGCATCCAGTGAGAACAGAGGGTGCTGGTACTTCCAAGAGATGTAAATACCTTGGAGGATTGGGCTCTAATCCTTAGTCAAGACAAATCACCAATGGAATTTAATGTGAGTTTGGCCTGAGCAAAACCATGGGGTGGGGTAGGGACATATTAATCTAGCTGTGATTTAATAAATAGAAGGCCTCAAGCCAGATTTTTCTGGTTTATTCTTCTTTGTGCTTCTCAGGCATCACAGAGCAGATTTTAAAATCAAGGACCAGTTTTCAGCTCTCCTAAGTTTCCCACTCCATGGTATTGTGCAAAGAGTCATGTCTGGAAAAAACCCTGTGCCACTCACTTTGCTGAGAGCACTAGACAGCTAATACTGGGGTTGTCCGTGAGAAGATTTTGGTGCAGAATGATGTCTGAGTAACAAGAGTATACTACAACTATTTTGTGAGAATGAAAGAAGGAGATGGGGACATTTTTGAAAATTTTGAAGTGGATAAAACGTTCATCTACCTGACTTACGGAAAAGAATGGGATGTGGCCAAGTCACGAACAGCATACTCTGGTAGTTACACTGGGTTTCAGGGTTGAAGAGTAGATGACATATGAATTTTATTTACTTTGAAATACACGTAGAATAAAAGCTGAGGATGTTATTTTCTACTTGTTGTTTTCGCTCTGCTTTGTGGGCTGGCACTGCACTGCAGACTGCAACATCTGGTGTTTGCTTTGTGGCATGTATGGGAGAAAAAAAGAAAGCAGAGACAAAGTATTAGTATAATCCAGGGGTGTCATTCAGAGAGTTGGAAGATGTTTCCCAGCCCTTTCTCTCCAATCACTGCAGAAGTATCTATTATCACCAGCCCAAGACAGATCTTAACAGCCATGAGCAGCAGTATCCAGCCCCGAAAGAAGCCCTTCCTGGAGGTATGTAAATCACAGACTGCAATTTCACATTGAATAGCAGATCCCCCAAAAAGCATCAGGAATAAGGTTTTAGTGTCTTAGTGGATGCATAAGAACCAGTATGCCTCTACGAAGATGACAGGAAATCTATATGCAATGGATAACGCAGACTTCAGTTCACAAAGTGACCCAGAAGCCATAGGCTGGTCATTTTTCAGGGCAGTAAGACACTTCTTAGAAGGCCCAACAGCCGAGGCTGCCAAGCATGCAGGGACACAGTACTGGTGCAAGCTGAGGTCAAGCACACCAGAGCAGGACAGCCTGATGTGACATGTTTCAGACTGTATGGTCGCATAGTTGACCCATATCTTCTCTGAGCAATTCTGTGTTCCCTGCACAGTGTGTGACTGGCCTCACATGTTGCACATGCAACATAGGCTTGTTGTGGGCCATTTCTCCGACCAGGAAGGTACAGCCCTCCAAGGAGCTCTGTGTTCCAGCCCTCCAAATTCTTAAAACAGCTTGGCATCTTGCCTCATATGGAAATACAAGAGGGACAGTTTCCTAATGTAATTTTCCCTTCCAAATCTCACTGGATTTCTTTATTTGTACCTCTGATTCTTCTCAAAACTCAAAAATAAAAAGGCTCATGTATGTTGAGAGATTAAAACATGTCTTAATAAACAGTATGAAAATTACCTTGGGTTGGGAATTTGATCAATAATAATTATTACAGAAACACCAACAAAAAAATTAACTTAATGCAGCGTCAAGATAGTACCCTGGAGCAGTTTGGGGGTACCCTGCCCCCAAACAGTCATTTTCTTCTCACAGCTCTTCTGATCCAGCCATCTCACTGGTGTCCTTATGTATACAGTGGGCTAGCAGAATAACTAAAGGTTGCTTAGGAGAGTTGAATTATTGCTACAAAACAATTTATTGGCTCAAAATATTAGAACCTCCTGGGAATCACTTGTCCAGAAGAAATTGGCAGCTGGTAAATGACAATCTGTGGGTTTTGGTGTTTATAATTTTATATTTATGAGTGTACAAAAACGTTATCCATATTATCAACCACTATTTTCACTTTAAAGAACAGAATATTTTTCAAATTACAAATGTGTGAGCAATAATATCTTGCTAAAGAACACATCTCTTCCATCAATTTTAAATTACAAAATAAGTTTCTTAAATTTTAGATTTTAAACAAAAACAAAAACAAAAAAAGGAATGTTTACCCAGACATTTCTCTCATTTTCTTTCAGCCTGGAACAAAATTGTGACTGAATCATAGATCCATGAAAGTACAAATTTACAATGAAAAGAATGAAACTGCTTTGCCTACAGTTACTATAAAAGACTTAGCTTGAGTGTATATGTTGAACAAGGGTCATCAAGATTAAGATTCAGGAAAAGTAACTTTAGACATGTAAAAGGTAGTCACTATTGTTACTGATTTTCTTGTTGCTGGTTACCAATGCACTGCAGCTACCCAAGATACACAAATTGTAGATGGGATTCATCTCCTGAGATGCCTAAATAAAGGTCATGATGCATGGAAATAGATGTCTAAGTCAAGACCTCAGAGTCAATTGAGAAGTATTCAGTTGCCTAAGCATAGACATCAGGTTTCATTTTGGATTCTATACGGTATCCTGCCTAGCCTGCAGGTGTCCTAGGATTGCCAAGATATCTGCATGAGGCTAGTAGGCTTGATACATTACTGACAACTGACCTGCACCTTTCTGAAGTGGCATCTGAAAATTGGGCAAGGTACTCTGAGGTGCTTCAAGTGACTTTTGATGCCCTATTTAGTCACCTGTATCTCAACTATCAAACCTGGCTTCCAGCTGCTCCTTCAGAAAGACAGAGTCTTCAGAAAGTCTTCCCTGTCATATCTGCCAGCCTTGTCAGTATGTCTTGAACACTAATGTTGCACCAGATGGCTGTGTTTGAGCAACTGAAACAAGCTACAGATATTTGCTGACTCTAATGGGAACTTAAACAACTAAATCATGTGTAAACACCTACACCGAGATGCCTGAATGGAGCTGTCTGCAATCTGCAGCTGACTCCCACTCTGTAGGTTCAGTGAGTTGCCCACACATGGATGTCTAGACCTGTTTGAGAAGTCTTAAGGTATCTGAGACTCTGTGCAGAATTAGTAGGTAGGACACGTGGCATGGAAGAGCCATCTCCTTCTGCACAGGCAGCTGGGGACCAGAAGGACACTAAGGCATCAACTATTGTATTTGGTTGAATTCATCCCTGAATGCAGTCTCTATGAGTAAACAACAGATAAGTTACCAGTGTAGTGAACAACTTTAGCTGGCATTTTGCTCTTTGTAGCTGATCTGGCAACAGCATTGCAACTGTAATGTGCCTGCATCATTTCAAAAATCTAAAAAGGCAGAGTAAACAGAAGTCCTGGGCTCCCCAAAAGAAGCCCACTAGAGTACTAGGAAAGAGAGAGCCCTCAGGCACAGATTTGTTTATGTCTGAAGTGGACCAGATGTTGTGGTTATGTCTTTTCATTATAGCTGTCCATTCATCCCATTTAGTCAAATCAAGACCTTTCTTATATTGGGTGAAAAGTGTGTTTGTTAGGAAAGGAGTTAAAACACTGCCATGCAGCTTTTTTTCACATGTAGAGAATCAGAGTCAATACTAAGGAGCAGGTCATTCAGAGTTGCATCAGTAAGTGATGGAAGCCATTTTGTGTTCTGGGAAAAAATAGTGAAAAAAAGTGTCAGAGAATCTCAATATTGCATACAGGAAGGTGATTCTATGTTACCATACTTTGGTTCATGAGAGATAGTGGTGACAAGTCAACACATTTGTATAAGTGAGAATTTTTTTTTTTTTTTCTGTCCTGGATTTGACATTAAGGACAGAAAACATAAAATAGCCAGGTCCTGAGCAATCAGCATGTTGACTTGGCAGGAATGTTCATCATGCAGAAACTGGCTGTCTTGAAGAGGCCGTAGGCACAGTGCTGATTGGGAGGCATGATAGTCCTGGACAGATAAATCTCACCTACACAGTTCTGTGCATGTACAAAAAATGACCTTACATCAATGTTTGTTGAGTCTTGCTTTGTATGTGGGGCACCAAATCAGTCTATGTAGGCACAGGAGGCTGGGCATGTCAGGATTAGTGGCCACGGCAGATCAATGGCATAGCACATGCACCATAAACACGACATCTGTGACATCTCCTGCAGTGCTCCTATTGCATGTGTGCAATTTATCAGCACCTGTTTAGGCACTGTTTTTTTCCCAGCAGTCCAGGGATCCCGGGGAAGCAGCTGGCAGCTGCAAAATTATGGTAAAAGAAGAGTCCCACATATTTTTCTTCTCCCTTATTGTATAGGAGTGGTTCATGAATGGGACATGAATGATTCTTGGGACAGGAACTCAACAACCTTACCTATTTATGAACGAAGAATATTTTATCTGTTTACCTATTACATGCATCTTAGGATATCTGTAGCATATAAAAAAGTGAGTGAAAGCTAGATACACTCCCTGTAGTGCATCATAAGCTCTTCCTCAAAATTAGGCTTGCTAGATATAGATATATGCATAGCAAGTCATAGACAGATACAGATACTGTCTTTAAAAAATATGCAGCCTTTTGTATCCAAATAGTAACGTTATTGAATATAAGAGTTATATAAATTAGCTCAATATCTAAGCTGATATGAAGTGGTGGGAACAGAATGTCTATTTTGATTAACTAAAACTAATGAACAGTAAAACAGTTCAGCTTCCTTGTGGTAGAATTCAACATGAACCCTAGCATAGTCAGCTGTAATATCCCTGTCATTTTTTATTTAGCACTGACAAAAATGTTGGTCTTGTATTAATTTGTAATGGTTTCTACTCTTCCATGTGCATGTAAAAATCCATATTTTCCTATTCTTTTTAAACCTACACAATAATATTTGAGTGCCCTGCATGTTGTTTGCCTTTGGTATTGTACCAAAATCTATCCCTCTCAGCAGTGTTTTGCATCTATAGCAGTTACACCTGACTGTCTGCAGTGTTCCAGATCCATCAGATTGATAGGAGCCTGAGGCAGAGCAAAGAGGTCCTGGATACCTTGACTAGGCAGCAGCAAATCACAAATAGGCTGGCTTTCCCTCTCCCTAACTGTTTCTAGTTCTTCTTTGTAATGTAACAGCTGTGTACAGCATGGTAAATTTGAATAGGAAATGATGCATATAGGAGAAAACAGTTCTAATAAAAGTGCAGAGCTCTTGCAGCTTGAAATCAAATCTAAGGTTCCAGCCTGTATAACTTAGGTAATTAACCTGAATCTATATATCAGGCCTCACGTGAAACGATCATGCTAAAAGAAGGGTGGTATTCCATCTAAACATTACCTAGCCCATGCTAACCATCTAGATTCCTTCTGTTCTCCAAGCATGAAGGGATGTGGTAAGGAAAGCCAAAATCTATCTTCCCCTTTACTCAGTCCTGGTGAGATCACATCTGGAGTGATGGATCCAGTTCTGGGCTCCCCAGTACAAGAGAGACATGGAGATACCGGAGCAAGATCAGCAAAGGGCCACAAAGATGATTAAAAGATTGGAGCATATGAGGAGAGAAAAGAGAAGGCTCAGGGGTAAATCTTATGAATGTGCGTAAGTATCTGAAGGAGGGTTTTAAAGAAGATGAAGCCAGACTCTTCTCAGTGGTATCCAGTGATAGGATAGGATAGTAGGAGGCAATGGGCACAAATTGAAATACAAGAAATTTTGTTTAAACTTGAGAAAAAGCTTTTGTGCTATAAGGATGATAAAACACTGGAAAAAATTGCCCAGAGAACTGTGGAGTCTCTATCCTTGGAGTATTCAAAACCTGACTGGACATGGTCCTGGGAAACTTGCTGTAGCTGACCCTGCTTTGAGCATGGGGGTTGGACTAGGTGATCTCCAGAGGCACCTTCCAAGCTCAGCTATTATCTGAATCTGTGATTCTATATTAAGTGTGAAGAGACACCTCCAAAAAAGTATACACCCCAGCCTACAAGGTAGGACAAATTGCCATTTGGAGGTGCTTGTCTTTCTCCATAGACTATAGCAAACAGCTTAAATAAGAGGTGGAATTTATTTTCAGATTCAGACATTGGAATTCAGTAGTCTACACCATAAGTATTAATGTGTGAGCTAAGCATCTGGGCTTAAAGAGTTCTAAAGTCCTCCTCCTCTAGGTGACCTGTCCCTTTCTTAGAGAGAAAGAAATGGTAGTGAAAGATGAAACCTGAGGAGAGATTGAGCTCTGTGTTCAGACAACTAACTTTGTATGACTACAGTACAGCTTTAGCTGCCAGTATAGTGAGTGAAGACCTAGGGCTCAATTTGTTTGACTAACAGAAACCATTTGATTCCCTAAGGTATCTCTCTCCACTGATTACTATAGAGCTTAGACACATACATAACATGAAGGGAGGGATTCAGTCACCTAAACACGACCACCTAGTGCCATTTGAAATACCGTAGGATCTGACAGTGGCCTAGTCTCTAGCTGCTGTTCCAAAAGGGTGCAGGTTTCCCACAGGTCCTGTGTGTCATCTGCCATGCCCATGCAGTTGTCCTGATTAGCCTAAGTCATCTCAAATAGCAGTAGCTACTGACCTCTGGAGATGAATCCAACTTTTAAAGTCCTGTAGATGGTTACAATCTTTAAATAGTTAAACTTAGGACAGATAAATCCAGATTTAAGTGCATATATTCACTGCTTGTTTAATAGAGATAGACAAGTAGCTAGAGGCTTCTAAGGACCTGAAGTGCTTTCTGCCTAAGTGTAGGTTTCTAAGGCAGCTAGTTCTCTCCAGTAACTATACTGTGAATGTAGGCATCAGTTTTATGTAGGGGCTTAAATTAAATGACCACTTTAAAGTTCACTAGATTCTCCTACTAGTTGCGCACACGTAAGTATGTAGGAACAATTGAGACGCTCTAGGGTATGCCATCTGGCATCCAGGTCTCATTCCAGAATGGCACTTCTGTATTTCTGTATCCAATGTTGTGGCTGCCAGCCCCATCTGAACGCCCCAGGTATCCTAGAGCATTTCAAATGGCACTAAATGGCAACTGAATTGACTCCCTACTGTTCTTTTGGTGCTTAATCACAGAGAGATTAAAAAACTACCAGTTTAATCAGAGGCTCATGAACAAAATAAAAGGCAGTTTAATGTATATAAGTGAATGTAACAAAATATTACCTTGTAGACATACAGCAATTGAAGCCACAAGGTGGTTGCTGGAACTGTATAATGTGATGCTGATGTCTTCTCACTAGATTTTTAGCAGGTACATATGAGAATGCCATAGATGCTTACATACCTCTAAGTATACATAATGTTGGCATAAATCCCCCCTTTTTTTTAATCATTCCAAAAATAACAGTGAAGTCTCATTTCAACATGAAGACTGAGAAAGCAGACAGGCAAATGACTCCCACTGTTGTAATGAGCTATAATTGTGTGCACACTTAAAGTATTTCCCAGTACGGCATACTGAAAATGTTCCTCCAGGGGGTCTATCTCTGAACTGAAATATGCTGAGAAATTAAAAGCCAAAGGTAAAACAGCTCTCAATCCTGCCTGGCTGTTACAAGAATCTCTAAGTATTACAACATTTTATGTAACTTGCTGCAAATGAGGCAATATCTTAATGTAGCAAAGGTAGAAAGGTGGAAAAGGTGGAAAAAGGGTAGAGTTGTAGCCCTAGATCATAATTTTTGTGTTTTTGTTGGACCTACTAGAACATTGTTGTTGGGACAGTGAAATAAAGAGTAGTAGGTTAAAATGTTAGATCACATAAAACAGTGCCATTTTGAAATGAAATTGTATTAACAGTTAGATATTTCAAAGTCTGCAACTTCTAATGAGGCTATCAATGACTGTTTGTGACCTGTAAGTAGTGCCATAGGAAGTGATATTTTCAAGGATAGAGCTGGGAAAAGAAGCAACGGACATTTGTGGAGGTATTCTGGTAAAGCATTGTAAAGCAGAGTTCCCTTACATGACAATACATATGTCTCTCTTTAAACAGTCTTCTAATTTCACAAATTCCCCAATAGTTATAGACTTTGCACAAAATGTTGGAACAGTAATTTAACGTAGATGGTTTGGACTGGTTGCAAAGCACCTGAAGTGTAAATAAAACGTAAAAAAAAACCAAACAGATGAGCAACTAAATAAACAAACAAAACCCCCCCAGTTCTGATTTCTCCAGCAGGTTGCTGAAGAGAATTTCTAAATAAACTTGTACATACTATTTAATCTATCTATTGCATCCCAAGGTCCTTTGCTGAGCCTATGCCTCTTAGGGCAACATAGCCTGTATGAGGGACTACTGCTGTGCAACTGGAATAATCCCGTACAATTCAATACGGAAGAGAAAAAAATATATATAACCCTCTGGGAAAGCTCTGTAGTTTCTGGATTAGGGACAAAAGGCCTTTGCAATCCTCAGTGACCAGAAAAGTTTGAAATCTCGATCAACCTCTTTTCTGCTCGCTGTCACTGTAACAACATTTTTCTCCTCTCTTTGGATGATCCCTATTTCAGTGCTGTAAGTCGCAGCAGTTTCCAGCTGCTGGCTCTTGCCCAACTGACTAGCAATCAGGAAACAACCTGTTCACTTTCTTACAGTTTGGGGAGATCTCTGAGGAGTGAGACACAGACATTTTTCCTGCTAGTTTGATTAGCCATCCCCAGGGAAGAAAGCCAGCCTCATTATCAAAGGTAATTCCAAGAAGAAAACCTACATCTTTCCAGTGTTTAGTGGGTCCCAGAATCCTTGTGGAACTTCTGCAGGCTAGAAATTACAGTGCCTGGCTCCACTGAATACATCTGAAACTGTTTAATGGAAATTTAAGGCAGGATATTTTAGAACTCCCTCCATCAGTTTGAAGAGAAACTGATCCAATTAATTCTCAGCTGTTCTACTAGTGAAAATACAGGGAATAATCTTAGTTCCACTTCATTTATAATTTAAATGATTATTTGACTGTTTAAATAAAGCTTTATTTTATTTTTTAAAGGGCTTTATTGTCAAGTTAATTGACACTTTAGAATCTGCTGCAAATCCCAGGGAAAATGCTATAAAATAAATGGTTTATTAAAATTTAAATAAACCTTAGTTCATAGGAAATTCAACCAGACCATATATGTCGGGGGAAAAATTCAAATCCGAGTGGTTTAAGGCATGAAATAGGGATGGAGCTCTTTAGCCTGGCCGCAAGGGTTGGCAGGTCTGGAAAGACCTTTTAGAGAAATCCAGGAACCTGCAGAACTCTATTGCTGAAATACAGCTACCTGCAGCCATTCAGGCACCTGGAAAGTTTGTGGGGTTTATGGCCAGACGTTAGTATCAAAGTTTCCTTTTAACAGGAACACAGACATATTGAGTGTAGACCACAGTTTAGGTCAATAGACAGCAAGTGATGGAAAACTTTGTAGTTTGCCTCTGTTCTAGTCTGAACAGCTCATCCCAACCTCCCGTCTGCACAGTCCTTGCCTCCTGTTGTCTCTATTACAGGCATATAACAGTATATAAAGACCTAGGAATGAGAGAGGGGATATTCCAGTTGATGCAGGAGCAACGAGCTTTGCTGTCTGCAGTTTTTTCTGGCTTTTCTCACCCTTTAGCCTGGAACAAGATTAGGAATGCATGTTCTAGGGAGAGGGGGCAGAAATGGAAGTAGGGGAGTCTGTAGCATCTCGGCTGAAGATTTCAAAGAGGTTTCAAGAAAGAAGAGGTTTGAGGGAGTGGCAGGGAAATGATTCTAGAGAAGGGAGGGAAAGGAAAATAGACTAGAAGAAAAGAAAGAGGAAAGGGTGCTGCTGCAGCAAATGTAAGTCACAAACTATATCCTGAGATGTCTATGACTTTACCATTAGCCTGATTCCCCACTCAATATCCACTTGAGGCTCTCACAACAACTATTACATATTTATATCATTTAACAAAAAGCCATGCTCCCTATTTTGTTCACACAGAAGGTGAAACACACCAAGGTGTTCACACTGACTCTGCTGGTCATGCTTACGTATTGTGATATCCCATACACTCATGTAGAGAAAGCTGCAAAATATAACAACAGCCTTACAGCTGCAAGGCACATGGATTTCCTGTTTACATGCCCCAAAATTGAGAAGGGCAGTTCCTGCTGGGCCAAGGAAGCTCTGCCTCACCAAGTCTTCCAAGAGGTCTTCAATAATTCCCAGGGAGTCCCACCTTTTACAAATTAAATTTAAACCTCATGTCCCAGCCTATTCTGTTCCAGTATTGAAAAATACCATTGCTTTACTTCTTGTCTTTTTTTTTCCCCCTTCTCGGTTATTGAGTTAATTAGTCACCAATATCTGTCCTACATAATTACTAGAAGGGACCTCATCTGGTTCAAAGCTTCTCTCCCCTAAGGCACCTATGTAAAGAAATATACACTCCTGTACACCTTGGATATTAAAAGGAAGGTTGCTAATGATTGTGTAGTTCTCGTGCGTAACTCCCCAAGAAGTAACTGGGAACTCAGTACAGAGACTGCAGCATGTGGGCTTTAGTTCCTTTAGTTTCTCATCACAGGTCATATTTTCATTTTAGCTGCCCTTCTTTAAACCTGCCTATCTTTTTAGTACCTAAATGTAGTGTGAAGTGCAGGTGCAAGGGAACTGTTAGTGCTGATGAAGTGACTGATAGGTCTGAGGAGTAGGAAAGACACAGAGAAAAACTATCTACAGCCTTCATTTCCCCATGATTCTTGCTGTAGACAATGGTCAGAAATGTGTGTTTTCCTACATGCTGAGAGCTATAGTCTGTGTTGCTCCAGATTAAAGCATGGCTCTGCTATCCTACGGAGGAAGTTAAGACTTTTGGCTAAGACAGTAGAAAGCCATTCAGTTGCTATTTTCTTAAAAAGCTCAAGATACACAAATATTAGGATCATGTGGCTAAATGATTCCTGGATATTACCACAATGCAATTAATAACTTTTGATTTATACGTGTAGGCATGATCTGAGAATGAAAACATCTGTTTTCAGAAATGAGGACTGTTTTGTTTTATTAAGCTGTAGTAAAACCCCAGTATAACTCCAATATTTCAAAGCTCAGGATGTAACCTCTGAGAGATAATAAAGGCAAGGTGTTGTTAATTTCTTGTAATGAATTACATCATCTTATTTCTGAAAACCTTGACATAAACAGGATATACTCCTTGCCTACCCCTTTTTCTGACCTGTCTGAAAAGATTTTGCTGTCAGGAAAAAATCAGACCGCCTCAGTTTTACATACTTCAGCATATATACCTCCTGCTCAGCACATGAAGAATAAGAAGTAGACTTCAGGAACAACCTAGTGACACATACATTTGAAGAGGTACAGAACTTGTTTTGTGAAGCCTAGAAAAAGGAATAGTCATGCTACCTCTAAGTATACATGACTACATCCGAGATTTTCAAAAGTTCCTGGTGGTTTGGAGAAAGATTAAGTGGCAGACCATGCATACTTTTAAAAGACTTGATTTTCAATAAAACATTGAGCAACCATCCTTTTATAAACAAGTCTTATTAGGAAATTTGAAGTTAGATGGCCAAGAACTATTTTTTTATTTCTTTTAGACAATAGAGGAGATTGATTACACCTTTTCAAAGCAGTAATTTAATCCAGTGATGTTATGATTTGGATTAGACCTATATGTGGCTCACCAAAACCATTTGGCTACTGAATGCAGACTGCAACTCCCAGACCCTTCATTGGACCAAAACTTATTTCTCGTCTACTCCTCAATTGTTCTGAGAAAGAAGACACATGTAGTAGATCACGCGCACTCACATAGTTGGGCATAAAGCCACTTTCACAGAAACCCTTCATTGGACCAAAACTTATTTCTCGTCTACTCCTCAATTGTTCTGAGAAAGAAGACACATGTAGTAGATCACGCGCACTCACATAGTTGGGCATAAAGCCACCTTTTCACAGAATCACAGAATGGTTGAGGTTGGAAGGTCATCTGGAGTTCATCCTGTCCAACCTCCCCTGCTCAAGCTGGGGTTTTGCCACTTTCTTTCCCATGAGGACTTCCATGCTATTTCTGTTCCATACAAATACTGTGAAGTTCACGAACGGTAAACCTAAAGGTACCAGGCAGGCACTGTCAGGCATATTGTGGATGTGACACTGTGCATAGTCGTTCACCTGTATGTGCACACTTGCTCCAGTCATGTGGCAGACAAGGGAAACATAGCGCAGCCTCTGCTACCGCTAGAAGAAAGTATGGTTCCTACTTCATTCAGTTGGTAAGGGTGTGCAGTTGTGTTTAGTCCATTAAATTTAAGGGCTGAAGTAAGATGGCAGTGCCTTGTGCTTATTTACTGCTTAAGACAGCTTTGAGCTGTGTGCCGGTGTGAGGAATATGCGCTTAGAATAGTCAGAAAAGTTGATAAGGCATCAGCTTATCAAAGTAGAATACTTGATTCTCTTGCTTTCCCTTACAATAAGATAAAAGTCCCCCTCCTCTAGCTCAATCCAGCCAAGACTCTGTTCCACTTACTCCCCAGTCCTTCACATCCATTGTTTGAGAAACCAAGCCACTTCCTTGGCGTCCATCTGTTTAACACATCTGTCTCACTTTGTCTGGCTAAATTCCTTGAGGCACTCTTGTGGTGCTCCACAGAGAGAAGAAATAAGTTTTTATGTTAGACAATACCCCACAAATAAGTGAAATTGAGGGGAAAAAAAGTAAAAGGATCCTTATGAGACATGAAATCATTGGAATTTTAATCTTCAAATAAAAAGACACTTTTTTGGTGTTTTCTTTTACTCTCAGTGCAAGCACTAGTAATAATGAAAAATTTTGTAACCCTTCCATCTCTTTAAATCAGATGGTCATTTTCAGAGCTATGGAATTGAGATAACCATTTTTCTACAACATATGGAATTATTCTCTGCTATGTATTCCCAGTTTTTTTCATTTCTAAGTCATTCAGATAATAGCATTTCTACTACTTCTCCCAAGGAATCTTTCTTGGAGTCTTTCAGATCTGCATGTTATTCATATATCATTTTTCTTTGTTTATTTTTCAATATTTATGTCTGATTGTACCAACCAGAATTATTTCTCTGAATTATTTCTTTAGCTTTACTTTTTTTCATTTACACCAATAATATACCAGGAGTAAATATGCCAAAAGCCAAACCCACAATTGAGGTGGGACCTCAGCTGTCTGTATATCTAAAGTATATGCCATTACAACTGGATAAACTCCGCCATGAGCAAGCACGATGGGGTTAACAGTGAGCAGCTAGTTCCCCAGCTGCAGCTCAGTGACTGACTCACAGCAGCTGGGATAAAAGGTTGCAGACCAGGCAAAGCGGCGTGACTGCCAGAGAGGTTAGGACTTACCTCAAGGAGACTCTTTAGCTACAGTTTAGTAGAGAAGTGCTTTGGGAATAGTCTGAGAAAAGCCTTAGGTATGCTGGCTGGGAGAAGGCTGAAAAGTATCAGGTTTTTTTAAGGCTTTTTTTAAGGCTTTTTTTTTTTTCTCGATGATCTGAGAGGTCTTTTCCAACCTCAATGATTCTATGATTCTATGATTCTATGATTCTATGGCTTCTTGTGAGTCACGCTGGCTGGGAGAAGGCTGAAAAGTATCAGTTTTTTTTAAGGCTTCTGTTGTGAGTCACTGAAGGGTATCTGATGTGGGCAGCAGGCCAGGAAGCTAGGGTCTTTGCAGGCTGAATATCCTTCCTTACTTCTGGAGTAGGCTCAGGGATATTGAACCATTTGTGTACTGCCTATATTCTTCTGGGGCTTCTCATAAAAAAAAATGGTGCTTAAAAAGGAAAGTGCCGGACAGAGGAAAGATTTTAAGTAACTCTAGCAAACTACATAGGGTACCATATCACCAGAGAGTAGCAAGTGAAGGGTCTGGGCATCTGGCTTATGAGTCTGACCTAAACATAAAGGAATAAGAGACATCTAAGCAAACAGAATCATGTTAAGCATATGTTCACCAAAGGTGGATGTGGCAAATTGAGCTCACTTGGAAAAAAAGAATGTATTTTTATAGGCAGAAGAAATGCAGAGCATCTACAGGACTTCAGCAAAGCGGTTGGCATGGAGATTGATGAAACAATTGAAAGGTGGATTAAGTGTGCTTCAAGGAGAAACCAAAATAGCCTGTACCGACAGGAAATTATTAGTGTTCTGTGAGGTTCATCTTATTTACTACTGTCATTTAATAGCCTTGGCATACAAAAGTATGCTGATGTTAAAAGGGTAGAAGACAAAGCTAATGTGAAAGAGGAGCAGGGTATTGTACAAGAAGAGTTAGACTGGAGTATCAGGAATAGGATATTTTTCTACATGTTCCAAGTACAAAGCTATAGCTGAGGGAATCTGCGCTGCTGAGGGAATTGGAAGAGAAACCAGTGGGAGCTCATCACCAGGAAACTGGAGTAGGGAGAGGATTGATTGTATAATGTCTGAGTGTTGTCATAGGGTGGCTGAGATACACTTGTGGAAAAGGTATACAGTTCTGGTGAGATCTTCCCAGTAAAAGGCACAGAAATATTCCTGCTGTATAAAAGATGTTAATTAGACCTTATCTTGAACACCGTCTACAGTTCCGATTGCCCAACTTCAAGAGAAATTAAACCATAAAGGGATTACTAGGATGACTGCGGAAATGGAAGGCAATCTTATGAGAGGAGACTAAAAAAGATGTGTTTAGTCTAGCAAAGCAAGACTGATCTGAGAAGGGATGTGATTGCTCTCTATAAATACATCAGGGAGGTTAAAGAACTATTTAAGATGAAGTACAGTGCTGGCATGAGAGCAAACGGATATAAAGTAGCCTTCAATAAATTCAGATTGGAATTAAACAGAAGTTTAAACCATCAGAGAAAGGAGCTTCTGAAACTGAATTTCTATAGGAGTATTGGGAGTTAAATTTAATTGATTTTAAAATGAAACTAGTTCATTTCAAGGAGAGATCATACTACATAATGCTTATGATTGCTCGGGACTCCGTTCCCTTGATAAACCAAGAAGATGCCTTGCAGTATCACAAGCTCCCTAAGATTCCCTGGTGTTTGACTGCATTCCCGCATTGTGGTTCTGCCATATCAATAATTCTGAGGGGGAAGGAAGGAGGGGGGAGAAATAGTGATCACCAGCACAGGCTTCTATTATTACCAGCCTCCAAACCTGAGTGTCAGTAAGTAGTAGCAGATTCTGGTTTTTGGGGGCGATCTTGAAATAGTTGGTGGTTATCTGGGCTTTGCCAGCATGTGCCAGAACTCTAATTTTAATGATTGACATAACCATAGCAATGGCATTTCCTGATGATGATCAGTTATCTTGAATCACACTCAGTTCAGGCCAAGTTAAAGTAAACGCTGATAAAAATAATATAAAAACCTTGTAAAATCTCAAGTAGGTGACACAGTCGCAAAGGTTTCTGTACATCTGCCTTATAGCAGAAATATCAAATACTTGGCTCCAAATTTTTCCTGCTCTCTACAGTGAGAACTACCCAGGTGACACAGCTTTAGAAGTTCTGGGTTGAAGTTCCAGCTCTCTGGGAAACCGTGTTTTCAGTTTTCACTTGCGAAACATCAAATTTCTTTCAGGCAGTTGACCCATGTTTAGGGCAGGGGTGATGAGTTCAAATTCAAAATGTTTTCTCTCTGTTGCACTCTGTCTTTTCAGTGACTCTTCTTAGGGGCTTCAGTCAATGGAGATTTTTACTTTCGTGTCACTGAAAATGTCATGTTCATGGTCTGTACCCATTTGGTTCTGAAAATACCAAATGTCCTTTAGAATATCTAAGCGCAGTTACCTACCTACATGGTAAACCCTAACTGCTTGGGAGATGACAGAGGTGATCAGCTCCGGTGCAGGCGCGTCCTGCAGCGGAGCGGCGGATCGCGGCGTACAGGGGGGTTTCCTGAGCCGGGGAACCCACAGGGGAGCGCAGAGACC
>NW_008795495.1:3700185-3705087 GCF_000699145.1 Aptenodytes forsteri | reverse complement strand
CGGGGCTCTGAGCAGCCTGATCTAGTTGAAGATGTCCCTGCCCACGGCAGGGGGTTTGGACTTGATGACCTTTAGAGGTCCCTTCCAACCCAAACTGTTCTATGATTCTATGATGATTCTATTGCTAAGTCAAAAGTGAATTGTTAACCTACGGTGTGATACAATGCTGTTTACTACCACAGGAGATTGCTTCAGCCACATCATACACAGAACCCTGCTTTTCACATAAACATGTTCATTGCCAACCATTGCTTATACAAGCAACTGAATGAGATTAGTACCTGCAGGTCACTGCTGGTTTTGATCAAGACGGTACAGTGGTGACCAACCCCTTTGAGCTAATAGTGTATTTGGGGTGAGCTGACCCCAAACCCTGCCTCTGAGAGTTCTCATGAAAATCAATTAAAGTGTTATACATACTTCTTTCATATTTTTTAAGTTATGAATAGATGTTAGATGTATTTGAATATGACAGTCGTCATATAGATATGAGTAGATATTTAAGATATGATTTGTTTAAAGAAAACTTCTTAATAACTCTCAGACTCTACAGACAGAGCAAACATTTTTGATTTCACTGTAGAAAAGGTAAACCATCTTTGAACTGTGTACTGGTTTAATGCCACTTTTTCTAATTCTAAAAATGTAACAACTATTCAAAACTGTAAAGAACTGTAGCTTTAACAATCAGCTACAACTGCTACTGCAAATAGCAATTTAGGAAAAGCAGTATTTTCAGGGCACATAAAACTAGAAAATTAAGGAGGGAGTTTGATTTTGTGCTATTTGTAGTCTACCTTATGCTCTGAAGAGTCCAGCTGGAGATACATTGTGTCATCCATCCATCCATCTATCTGTCCATCAGCTACTTTCAAACTGCTTCGCTCCAGAGAAGCCTGGCTCCATTTTGTATTTGTTTTACTTTCAAATTTAACTTCTTTGACTGTTGATAAAGCACCAAAATGCACTGATTTGCAGTTCTTATAAGCCTTTTGAAATAAGCACAGCTACAGAGTTTGTAAATCAGGAAAGCACTTGGCCATCTTCCCCATCGTGGTACATGTGAATTTCTTGTACCCTGCTTGATGAATGTCTGGAATTCATAATATGCCTTATGGCTGACAGAAGAGTATGATTTCTCATGCTTCCCATGCTGTTTGCAGCACTTGTCAATGGCCAGGACTGTACACATTACAGTGTAGCTGCAGACAAAGGAGAAAATTGTGCTACAACCACCTGCTCCCACATATTTTGTGGAAAATAAGGGTTCAAATTGCAGTGTAGAACAACCCTATCCTACCAGCAAAAGGTGCTTCTGGTATTGGAATTAGGGTAGCTGAGGCAGACCCTTCCTGAAGGGCTGTCCTCCTGCTCCAGTTGTCTCGGACACTCAGAGCAAGGTCTTGTAAAACTGCACTATATATATGTTATCCTGAAGCCTTCAGCATGGTATATACTAAGATAAGTGGCATTAAATTGCTGGGCAAGCAGTCGCCCTATAGTGTGGTAGCATGATTACTGTACAATTCATATTCACCTTTGCGGTTTGTCTTCCTGGTAAATGACACACTTTTAGGTTTTTTCTTAGCTATTTCTTCCTCCTCATAACACACCTCCTTCTGAACTCTTCGGGATCATTAACAATGTAGATTGATGCAGACAGCCTACACTGCAAATGGAAAAGGCTGATTAAGTTATCATGCGATGCTTCTGTTAAGCAAGGATTATCCTCTTGAGCTATTCTAGAGCACTTTGTAATAACATAGTTTTAAATAGATATGGGCCCAAGTGATAAAATTCAGATGAGGATCCAAAGCTTTTCTTCCTGAAGTTTGTAGCATTCAGATCCAGGTTTTCCTCAGGGTCACATTAAGGCAACCGAGGACACTCATCACACCAGGATATGAGGGCCTCACTCTGAGTCTTTTTATACAACTGTGCCCTTGTCTGAAAAGGATCCCTTCTCTGCTACTAGGGAAAAAAATGTAGGAGCATGGTGATGGGAGGAAGAAAAGACTTCAGCAAGAAATATTGAGTCCAGTTCCCAGTGGTGGTGCCCAAAACCATTTAATTTGGAAAGATAAATGTTATTTTTAAACCATGTATGAATTTTTATTGTTACATATTCCACATGACTTTTTGTGTATTTACCCTGTTTTATTTGGGACACTATTCAGGCTGTTCTCATTCATTAATTCTAACCCCTCCCAGCCTGAACTTCTCAAACTAGTCTAAAAACCCGTAAAGGTCTTAAAAGTAAAAACATGATGTCATAACAAGGATTCTTATTAGTATAAGAAAAATGTATTCCTTCTATAAATAAAATTGTTGTGGAAGGAACAAATTATAGAGTTAACAGAATAAAGAGACATGCTAAACAGCATTGTTAATTAGTTTGTTTAGTCATACTTGCGTATCTTTGGTAATAGTTAATCACATTACTTTACTGTAAGACCGTAGCAGTGTCTGTAATGTCATTACAGATTTTTATTTCAGAAGGGAGCTTCATGTCTTCCAATTGCCTAATGCAAAATAATTTCTAATTAATAATTCCTTTGGAGTAATTATAATTAGCAATATGAATGTGGGGAAACTAATGAATTAGGAAGAAAACTTATATTTTGTGTTTGGATCTGTATGCTAGAATGATTTACAGTTTTTTCTGCTTACTCTGGTAATGGCTATAATTTAATTATGACAACTTCAAGAAATGCTCCCTTTCCACCCCACTGATTCTATTTTTCCTGCAGCTGTCATTGCATTTACTCTTAGAGACTGGTTAAAAAAATAGCTGCAAGAGGTTATGAGAGAAAGGGAGTTAGTTGTTTCTGCAACGGAGCCTATACTGAAGAGCTAATTTCAGTGGACTGGTCTCTGCAAGATACACTGTGAGCTGCTCATAATGAACGTCGCTTCCCCTGCCCCTCCTTCCTACTATGTTTTGATGTGATGACCTGTACAGTAATTCATTCATTGGACTATGTTTCCCAAAAAGACCTGAAGGATAGACAGAGGAGGTCATCATCCATTTCAAGGGTCTGGTTCTCAGCACTGGAATACAGAGGACAAGCTCTTTTTCAAAGCTACTATCCTGGGACGCCTTTGCCTCCCTCTGCCATTATTTCCCCTGCTCTCAGGCGTGTCTTAAAAATTCCTTCACTGCAATAGGATAATATGACCCTGAAGACTTTGTACCTTTCTTTTAAGACGTGTAAACTTTTGCTTTGAATCTTATTGAAATTGCTGTTGTAGGATGATGGTCATGCCTATGCAATGGCTTGGCTAGAAACTGGATCCCAAAAATGTCTTAATTCAGGTAAATTCACACATTAAAAAAAAAAAAAAATTGGTCAGTCCTGGAGATCTATTTCAGGGAATACACAGGTACTGCTCGAAACTAGTACTCTCCAAACAGAAACAGAAGGAATAGTCAGGTTGTGAATCCTGGGCAGATGACCTGATCATGCTTTGTTTCTGTGAAAGGCAGACAGGCTGCTAGCTGCTATTGTGCTGCTTTTGGAGCCAGTGCTTGAAAACAGTAAAATTTCACATTACCTCAATGCATGTTCTGCTAAATGCTGAAATTATTTTTTTGCAAATGGTCTCTGACTTTTTAATAATGCATATGTATGTGATCTCTTCTACTTTGAAAAGTCTCCAGTTTACTGTGGAGATAGAAAAGCTAATGAAAGTGGTTGTTGGCACTATAGTATCACCTGTCATCTGGACAGACCAAATACTGAGTAAGATGTAAGGTTTGGATGCCAACTTTGCTGTGCTTGGTCCTAGAGTTAGTATTCAATTGCAGAAAGGCATCTGTAAAGAAATAGTTAATGATGTCATCCAGGTGACGTGACCCGCATTAGAAGTACAAAAAGCATCCAAACACATTATGCTCTCTTCTCAGAGATGAAATACACTACAAACCAGTAAATCCATCCTTTTAAAGAACTGAATTACTCCTATGTGACAATGACCACTCTCAGCTACCATGTCAGCTGGTCTTAACTGACTTTTCTTATCTTAGCCAAGATGTTGTTTAAGAGGTGCTCAGTGCAGGATGGCAGAAGATGTATGACAGGGCAAGGGCAAGATCCAAGACAGGCCTTTGGCTAGGAAGCCAACTCTAATCAAAACTGATGTCTCAGCAGAAATAATACATTTAAAGATGAGAATAGCCATGCTGAAAGGAAACACTTGTTAAAAACAGTGAAACAAACCACAAGACAAATTTTTTTAAGTCCATCAATGCCAACATAGGATATTTCAGCAGTCAGAAAGTAAAATGCAGTAGGCATTCTCAAATACGCTATTAAAAAATGCTGGTGATCTTTAAACTCACTTTAAATTCAGGGATCCTGGCAACTACTCTGGCCCTGTTAAGATGATCTAGCAGTGTGCTGAAAGATTCCTTGCAGACATGGGAATCTAGGTGCCACACTGAGCAACTCTGAGGCAGCCTAAAGGGCCAAATCAGCTTGCAGCCTCAGGAACAAGCAGACAGCTTCTCACTCAAGGTGGCAGCTATGCAGCTGCTGTTTCTATTGCAGCCGGCAAAGCCAAACTCCTCTCTCGTTTTGCACGAGAGTGCCAACACCACCTTCTACTTGGACATTATGTGAAGAAGAACAAAGTTGGCGTTAAAAAGTTGGAGTTAAGGAAACTCTGTCTCTGGACTCTGTCAGCAGGCTGCATCCTCTTTCTCCCTGTCCCATAACAAGAGAGAGCCTTTCCACTTGGACCACTGCTTTGGCTGGAGGAAACATGCCCTCCTCACCCTCACGGCAGTGGCACCGGGAGACCTGCAGGAAGAGGGTGGGACCGACCGCGGATGGCACCGGTACGGGCACGAAGCATCCCGGGACACATCCACACATACTTGTGACCAAAAGCAGCTTGGCA
>NW_008795495.1:3698765-3699124 GCF_000699145.1 Aptenodytes forsteri | reverse complement strand
GCTGGCTGCACCCATGGCCATGCCGCAGGCGGACGCCTTAAGGGAAGCAACCGGGTCATGCACCCCCCAGGCAAACGCGCCCCACGCCCGCAGCTCAGCCTGGCCCTGGGCCAGCTGCAGGTGCTGAGCAGCGGGAAGGGGGTAGCCGGGGATGCCGCTGAGGAGGAGGAAGGCAAGCCCACCAACGTCCTTGTCCTCGTCTGGCCCTGTGGCTCCTGCATCGTCACTTTCCAGTGAGTCCCAGTGCCACGTCCCTCCAGAGGCATGGGCAGCACCTCTGTCCTGCCCCATGGGGCTCCGTCCTGCCTCTGTGGCCATCCCCATGGGGTAGGGCTGTGCCGGCGCCCGCCTCTGCCCCC
>NW_008795495.1:3696892-3698032 GCF_000699145.1 Aptenodytes forsteri | reverse complement strand
ACACGTGGCCAGGGGCCAATGCAGCTCACCGGGGGGCCTTTCTGCTGCGGGGCTGCTCGGTGAGCGCAGTGTGTTTCTTGCAGGCTGGTCCCAAGCAGCGGGCAGCTCCCGTCCCCTCTGGCAGCCAAGGTGGACTTGGCCACTCGGCTGGTGAGTTTGGAGAAGACGGGGGCAGGGCGGCCCTTCTCTCCTCCTCTTGCAGGCGGGCACTCGTGCTGCCCTGGGGCTGCTGCTGCCCTTCCCATAGGGCACGTCCGTCCCCATCACTCTGCAGCAGGACACCTCTCCCTTGCTTTTGGCAGCAGGGGACAGCACTGAGAGGGTCCGGGAGCGCTCGCCTGGCGCTTCTCCTCCACGGCTCTTTGCTCTCTTTTCCTTGGCAGCAGGCGGGACCCGCAGGAGGAAGAGGGGGCTGCCCTGGCCCTTTGCGCGGCGAGGGACCTCAGCTGCTGCAGAGGCACCCGGGCAGTCGGGCGCTGGTGACAGGGGGGCTCTCTTTGGCCGGCCCCTGGCAGCTCTCTGCAGCCAGGACGGCACGCTGCCCCAGCCCATCCAGGTAAGCAAGCCTGGCCAGGGGGTCCCCATCCCGCTGGCTCCTCTGGAGAGGTGGTGTCCCCAGCAGAGGGACCCCGGGTGGGGCTCAGGGACAAAGCTGGCTCCTCCCCACGTCCCCCACCTCCAGCCACCCCTCTGTCCCACCCCAGTGAGAGCTGCAGAGCCATCCACACTTGCTTCTGTCCCTGAGGAAGGTTCACCTGTCCCAGGGCCTGTCTCCAGCCAAGCAGCTCTCCTCCTCTGTCCCCTGCAGGACCTGCTGGCTCTCCTGCACGAGCACGGGCCATCCACGGAGGGGATCTTCCGGCTGGCGGACAGCGAGCACGCCTCCCGGGAGCTCAGGGAGGCCCTCGACAGCGGAGCGGAGGTCCACCTCGAAAGCCAGCCTGCGCACCTGCTGGCCGTCATCTTGAAGGTGAACCCTGCTGACCTGGAGCCCGGCAGCTCCCAGCTCTCTCGGTGCTGATGGGCACCTGCGAGAGCAGGAGCTGAAACCCAGCTGCCTGCTCGTGAGCCAGGGTGCCGGGGACACTGCCTGTGCTCCCGGCGGGAGTGGTCAAAGCCTCACCCAGAGCCCTTGGCATT
>NW_008795495.1:3681195-3690501 GCF_000699145.1 Aptenodytes forsteri | reverse complement strand
GTGTATACGAAGCTACATGAGAGAGGCAAGCTGTGGGTTTTTCCCTGTTTGACCGGACAGGTATTCTGGAATGATGATACACCTATTACGTGTTAACTGTATTGCGATATCACTCCTTAGCCTGACAGTGCTCAAGAGCAATTTGCTTTGAGCCCTATAAAAAACACCACCAACAACAATAAAAATCATAAAAGCTGAAGTCCTGAAGAGCCTCCAAGGTAAACTTATACAGGTTTTAATGGAAGATAAGAACAAGCAAAATGGAGGCAGTGAACGGTGTGTAATGCAGTTTACATAAACGTGACAGTTACATAGAAAAACCTTGTATTACGTTGGCAGTTTTGGTGTTTAAATATGTACGTAATATAGAGAGACATGCTTTATTATAGAATGAAAATATGTAATATGAAAGGTTGCTTCTGTGAAAAAGTAAGACTCTTCATATTAAACTGTGTTGGTTTCTACGTTCAAGGTGTCAGTGTAACTGGAGGAAATTTGTGGTTCGCCTTCCAATATCTTGGAGCGCAGCCATTCGGGCTTCTGTGGGGAAAGCTGCAGAAGTTACAGGCAGGCCTTCTGATATAAAAGAAAGCAGCAGAGGATTACAACGCATTGTTTTGCTATTAAAGGTGCCTTCAGGAGTTTGTTACAGACAGCATAAAATCCCCTTTTTTAATCCCTGGGGATTCCACCTTTCCCCTCCTTTTTAAATCAGAGTCATGTCTGCTACTTTCTTGTCAGTGTGGGAGGTTTCTTCTCCAGTCCTTACAGTAGGACTAGTGGACCTTCACCTGGGAACATCTGGGAGGTGGTACTGGGCCTAACTGGTGGGTCTGGGGAGGCAGAAGCTGCAGGGTGCCCTGTTTGGAAGAGGCTATGAGTTGTCCTGTGATGGTTACAGCGAGGTCCAGCCAGCTCCAACACCAACCAGAGTGAGCACCTCATCATGACTCAAAGCTGCAGCCAGGCAGGGGAGCCCCTGGTGCTCTGGCTTACGTGTTTAAGAAAGAGTGGCAGCTGCCAGGGGCAGGAGACATATGAGGAGATATGTGAAGAAATGTATTTTGGAAATGGAAGGAGAAACAGAAGGAATGTGTGGAGTGGGACATGTGATGGCACAGCTGGAGATGCACTCTTGGAAGAAGGTGACTCACGCCAGGGCAGGGGTATCCCTCGGGGTCTGAAGCTGTGGGCTATCTGTGACACCCCTAGGGGACTGCAGCCCATGGAGGAAGCCCAGAGCAAAGGAAACCGATTAAGAAGCAAGAAGCAGCAGGTGGAAAATCTTACTCACACAATCCCAACTTCCTGCACCTCCCATCACCTCACCAAAGAATTGGGAGGGTTGAATGTATTGCACAGCAAAAACAAGGGAAATCGAGGCTAGAAAGTGGGGAGAAGAGGTATTTGACTGAAACAGAGACTGTTTTGCTTTTGACAGAAACGAGACTTTTCACCAGTCTTATTGGGAAGGAAAAAAAAGGTTCCTTTTTCTTAGCACTACTTTTATTTTCATTTATTCCCAAAGTCTTTGTCCACTAATAAGGATTCTGCAAGAGCAAAGACTAAATTGCATTCTTACCAAGGAATCCCATCAGAGATATTGGCAAAGGTGACACACTTTGGTCAGGGAATCTAGTTCATGGAACAGAAGAGGGCCACAAGGCACAAAAATCTTGTGGATCTTGGGAAAAGTATTTCATTAGAAAAATCTTGTGCACTTTTTTTCCTGCTCTGTGAAAACCAGGTAAGTAATTTCAATGGAAAATTAGATTTTCACAATTTATTTATTTCCAAGTGGGAAATAGTCAATCAGTCTTGCTTGGAAGTCTCACTCCAGACCATTTATGTAGAATATTAATTAGAGACTTTCCCCAAAGAAGCTCTATGGAAAACCGGATACGGTCCTCTTAGAAATAAAGATGTGGTGGTAAGGAAGGAGAATTAAGTAGTCTATGATAGATTCCCCCCCTCCTCTCCAGGTGGAAGGCTGGAAGGTATAGAGGGCTGAGAAAACCACTTTCATAGATGGGCTGATTCTGCATTTACACTCGGAGCAAGATGAGAGTTTGGATAAAAGGCTAAGATATTATAATATCTCAGTACATACAGTATATGATACTAGTTTGGACTGAATAAAATAAATCTTTCATAAGCAAGTGGAATCACTCCAGATACTGCTTGGTCTTTATATTGTTCCGTATGGTTTAGGTGGGACACCCTGAAGATAATGTTCTGGAAAAAAAGGAGGTCAAAAGAAAAATTAATGTACCACATATTAGACATGCAAGAATAGTTTCTCACTACAGTGGCTTAATTTCCATTACTTCTCTCAGAACTCTGAGTTTATAGCCATAGTAGTCACAGAGAACACATTTGATTTCTAGTCCGGATTCTCATGAGGACTTGCAGAAAGACTACCCTTTCAGGAAAGTGTCCAGATCTTAAAAATTGCTTGAGATCCAGTAGCATATGTTAAACTGCACAGGAGCATCTCAGGGCTGAGTGTTTTCCACTTCAAAATTTACTTATGTGGGATCTTTTGAAAATGTAGTCATTATTTAAGGGAATGAACAGGGCAATCTGTTACATTTCTGAGAACCTGGCTTTTCTGTTATAACTTTTCCAGCTCTCAAACTCCATGTGTTTTGGTAGTGGTATAATCTGGAAATGAAATGAAATGTCTGAGTAGACATTTCTTCAGACTCTTTCCAATGCATTATACCTCAGACACATTATAATGCAGTGTGCCATATCCCATAATGTTTCACAGTAATTCAATAACTGCAGAATTAACTTCATGACTAAAGTATTTAAAGCCCCCCTGGTTTCAGCTAATGTACATATTTTCAGAACCTAAAAATACTGTCACAAGTGAAGTTTACATTGTAATTTGAGGTCTTCTTATTGAAATCTGACTGTTATAAATAAATCCCTAATTGGAATTGTTTTTTTCTTCTCCCAGAAGATTTGGTAATAGATCCAGGTATTTTTAGAAGCAAAGAGTATTCAAATATATTTTAGTCTACTGTTACAAAGCACAAGTACTCCTCACATGATTAGGCACCTTCTGCAATGTCAACTTGCTTTTTCTTGGCAGCTTCAACATATTGCCATGAAATAGAAATTTATAAATAGCTGTTTAAAAAACTACACCCACCCACCCCCTCCCCCAATTTCTTCTGGGTTTTTCTCTCTCATTTCTTCTTGAAAAGGCCAGTTTAAACTCAGATTTCAAGAGACCCCTGGGAGCCAATTTGTGCTGACCAGACAGAACTTTAGGTACTTAGATAAGAGAGGAAACTTTATAAAGTCATACAAATAACAATCAAAAAAAGTAGCTGGTATCCAGTTCTGTGCTTTCCTAATGTCCTCAAGAGATGACATAAAAATATTAGTGAAGCAGAATGCATTTTAAAATGATGCTTAACTAACCAAAGAAGCTTACTGCTGTTGAATGTTATGAAAGTAAAAAAACTTGGTATGATTTCTAAAAGGCAATAGCTACTTATTTGACTAAACAGGCTACTCAGGTTCACTCTGAGAAGAGAGAACTGCACAGCTGGTATAATAGCATTGGGAGGGCAGGTTTTGTTTGTTCGTTGGTTGGGGTTTGGGGGGGGGGGTGTCTCTCTTCTTGCACAGGTGCATCGTTAAACTTTATACAGAAGTTAGGAGTGAAATTTGTATTTGTTTATCTGAGTAAACAAGACAGTTGAAAACAAATAATGGTAGTAATAACAGGTGGAACAGTATGAGATTAGCTTCTACTTAACAAAAAGAAAGGTACTCTTTATGGGTGATAACTAGTATACATCCTCTCTCCACTGTGATGAAAGCTTTTAATGAGATTATAGGTTTTTTGAACAGACACACTGCACTGGGTGCAGGTGCCCAGGTGCTGGCAGGGGGTGCTGCAGGGGCGGCCTCTGTGAGGAGAGGCCGGGGCTGCCCCGTGCTGGACACAGCCGGTTCCAGCCGGCTCCAACCAACCCCCCACAGGGAACGGCTGAGCCCCTCAGCCACGATGGTGGTGTCTCGGGGAAAAGAGGTTTAAGAAAGGGCAAAAAACTCCACACAGGAAGTGAGGATTGAGGGGAAAAGTGTGAGGAACAACCCTGCCGACACCACATGAGGGAAGAAGGAGGGGGAGGAGGTGCTCCAGGTGCCGGAGCAGAGATTCCCCTGCAGCCCATGGTGAAGACCATGGTGAGGCAGGCTGTCCCCCTGCAGCCCACGGAGGTTAACGGTGGAGCAGATATCCACCTGCAGCTCATGGAGGACCTCATGCTGGAGCAAGTCGATATGCCCTGAAGGAACTGCAGCCCACAGAGAGTCCATGCTGGAGCAGGTTTAGACTGAAGGACTGCAGCCCGTGGAGAGGACCCATGCTGGAGCAGGGGATAAGTGTGCGGAGGAAGGAGCGGCACAGAGGAGCTGTTATAGACTGACCACAGCTCCCATTCGCATCCCCCTGCACTGCTCGGAGGGAGGCAGAGGAGTCTGGAGTGAAGAAGTGAAGATAAGCCTGGGAAAGCAGGGAGGAACGATGTTGTATTAATTTCTTTGTTTCTCTCACTACCCAAATCTATTGTAATTGGCAATAAATTAAATTAATTTTCCCCAAGTCAAGTCTGTTTTGCCCACGACAGTAATTGGTAAGTGATCTCCCTGTCTTTATCTCAACCTCTCCCCCTGCAGCCCACGGAGGTTAACGGTGGAGCAGATATCCACCTGCAGCTCATGGAGGACCTCATGCTGGAGCAAGTCGATATGCCCTGAAGGAACTGCAGCCCACAGAGAGTCCATGCTGGAGCAGGTTTAGACTGAAGGACTGCAGCCCGTGGAGAGGACCCATGCTGGAGCAGGGGATAAGTGTGCGGAGGAAGGAGCGGCACAGAGGAGCTGTTATAGACTGACCACAGCTCCCATTCGCATCCCCCTGCACTGCTCGGAGGGAGGCAGAGGAGTCTGGAGTGAAGAAGTGAAGATAAGCCTGGGAAAGCAGGGAGGAACGATGTTGTATTAATTTGTCTTTGTTTCTCACTACCCAAATCTATTGTAATTGGCAATAAATTAAATTAATTTTCCCCAAGTCAAGTCTGTTTTGCCCACGACAGTAATTGGTAAGTGATCTCCCTGTCTTTATCTCAACTCACGAGCTTTCTCATCCTATTTTCTCTCCCTGTCCTGCTGAGGAGGGTCATCCCCTGTCCCCCTGTCCTGCTAAGGAGCAGCTGGGTTGGTGTCTGGCAGCCAGCCAAGGTCAACTTACTCACACATGTAATAAATTGCTTAGTGGATTAATTGCTGTGGTGGAATTTCAAAAAGTTTATGTTCCACAATCCAGGCTTGCAAGATGTCAGTATTTGGTTGTGATGTTCTACCTGAACTCCTTAAGAAGAAATGCTCAAATTTTTTGCTGAAAAGGGATACACAGTAGCTTGGATTGGCTTTCCCACTGCTGTAGGAGCTTGTTGGTTTAGAACATGAGGCCACGTTTAGAGTCAGTGTAGGGAGATGATGACGCTAATTTGGCCTATTAAAATTCTCTTTAAAAGGTTTTGGCATATCTTTAAAATGGTAATAAGCCTGATGATCTAAGACAACAGCCTCCCATAAAAGTGTTGGAAGACTGTCTTAGGGAAATAAGAAAATGTTACTTCAGCATTTGCAATATTTTCTGTTCTTCTGTAATGTATATTTCCTATGAAGCCGTGAGTAATACTACTTAATCTTAGTCAATTAGCCAAATAGTCTGTATTTCATATTTTTTAAATTTATTTCCCATCAGGGATGGGAATTGCTTATCCTCATTATTTCTCATCCTGTAAATTTGATTTCTACAGAATTTTAATTTTCTATTACCTCTATTACCTTAAGCAGTGAGCTGAAGTCTGCGTTGGGGGAAAATTGCACAGGAGCAACTTTGCTTTTAGCAAGACCTGAAAAATTAACCTTCCACTCAAAAAATATAGGGAAAATATGAGTCCTGCATTCACAGTCTTCATGAAAGAAAATTATTGAGCTGTTCCTCCAGTCATAGCCTATAAATGGAGCTATAGAGAGGAAGAGAATACAGTAAAGAACATGATGAGATCCCAACGTTTAATCTGCTTCAGGGAGTGTAGCCAAATCTCTCATGCGTTTGACTTCTGTGGGACTTATGCTTAAATTAAGAATATTCTTAATTGCTTATGTTAACATTTTCATTAGTCAATGCCTAAGGAACAGGGCAGAAAAATGAGACAGTGTCAGGGTGAGCTACTGCCTTTCTAGCTTATGTGTTTGCCATAGGAAGGGTGGATTATCAATCCAAAAGCTAATTGGGAGAGTGAAGGGCCAAAATGAGTGAAGAAAGAGGGGCGGGCAGACAAAGCTATAAGAAGAGACCCTTTATAGGAAAGCAAGGTAGATGACAACAAAGACTGACGACGACAAAGGGAAACGGCTTCTGTTCACAGACCAGCTAGTCTTGCTGGAGGACCTCTTGATAGCTCACAAAGACCGATCATTTGCCTGGTGCTTTTTAAATTAATCCAGTGCTAAACTAGTACTGCACAATGAACTAGCTGCAGTCAGGCATTTTCCTATGGGCACAACCTCTTGCTTTCAGCATGTTAATTTACCAGACACTATCTGTGAAACTCACTCTGGTATTAAAGGGAAAGCAGGAGTAACAAGTGGAACTGTGTATTTACTGTTTGATACCTAATTTTAAAATGTCTCTTCATTTCAGCAGATGACTTATATTATTTAGAAATGTCATATATTAATATCATTTCTTAAATAACAAGTGTTTATTAGCAATTAACAAACATGAGACATCCTTTTTTAAAATGCCAAAAACTTGTTTAAATAAGTACTTTACATTGTGTTTCTTGAAGCTTGCCAAATGGAGACGGTTAGAACAAGAAACAGAAAAAAAAAAAGAGTTCTTTAGCCCCAGTATTTGCCCTTAACTGCACAAGCTACAAAAAATGTATGCAGAATGCTCCCACTAGGTCTCAACTATGGGGATACAGGCTACAAACCTCCTTGGTAGAAGAGGGAACTAAAACTAGGGTGGGATTCGGCTCACTCTAACTTCTGCGTCTATGTTTGGACTAGGTGTCCACACAGCCGTTACAGTGAGTGGATATCAAGGGCTTGATGCAGTAGCCTACCCCTGGGCATCATTTGGGTGTGTTCTTAGATTCTATAGGTATGTCCTCTGGCCTCCAGCTGTCCCCTCAGAAAGGCAAGACTGTCCATAGGTCCTGTGTCATATCTGCTAGGCTTTAGGTGCTAGTTTCATTACGGCATCTTAAATGGCATTAAGTTGCCTGTGTGTAGGAAATCGAACTGAGGCCCTAGTCAATACAGTCAGTTAAGTCTAAAGGTGTCCTAAAGATGTCTACTTTAGGACAGCATAAATAACATTTTACTCTGCTAACTATAATGGGATCTTAATTTTTAAATATAAATATCTACAATATAGCTATCTAAAGTCAGAGGAGCTGAACCCCAAGCTGGGTGTCTTGTGTTTGAGTCTCAGCATCTCCGGCTAGCTCTTGAAGACAACTTTTACTACTCTATCATATGTCAAGGCTGACTAGTAGTGTTCCCAGACTAGATCTCCAGGATTCAGCTGTCATGTGCAATACGAAAGAGCAATGTTTTATTTGCAGAGCCTCATGGAGTGGGCTATGGCTCTCTGTGCTCAACTGTGACTGAAGTGCTTTTGGAACATCCAGGGAGAAATTTAAGTTCTTGGAGAGATTATTATTAAAAACTTGGGTGCTGTCAAATGTCATGTGTCACCAGACTGAAGAAAAAAATAATTTTTTAAGCAATCACTTACATGCTAAAACCATATTTACATCATGCTTCAGGTAACCATTTTCTCTTGTGAATCTGGAACTTAGGTACACAAGCTTTACTGTCACTGGTGCAGAATGGTAAGAGAGCATCACTGTTCAGGAGGGCTGAACAGGCTGTTCAGGAGGGATAGGCAGGGCAGGCGAGGTGGAGGAGTTGCACTGTATGTAAGGGAAAGGTTTGACTTTACAGCCCTTACAGTTAGGGATGATGTGGTTGAGAGCCTGTAGGTGAGGATTAGGGGGATGGAAAACAAAGAAGATGTTGTTGTGGGTGTCTACTATCAATCACCCAGACAGGATGATAGCACTGATGAGTTCTTTTATAGGCAATTAGGAGAAATATCTGGATTTCTTCTCTCTCTCTCCCCCTACCCCCCTCTCTTCCTTCCTTTCCTTCCTTTCCTTCCTTTCCTTCCTTTCCTTCCTTTCCTTCCTTTCCTTCCTTTCCTTCCTTTCCTTCCTTTCCTTCCTTTCCTTCTTTTCTTTCCACAAAAAGTCAAGGCAGGCTCACACAACAGCTTGGGGTTTCATTTTTAGCTTTTCCTTACTCTGCTTCATAGAATTGGAGCCAAAGAGACAACAGATCTGGCTTGAGCAGGCAGGATGGCTTTCTTCTCTCTGCCAATCATCTAAAGCATCCCAGGAAGAGTGGGAAGTGGGCAGGACGTGTCTGCAACCCCCTGGGCTACACTATTCGGGTCTGCTCTGCTTCTTGGAGCTTCCCCCCTCCCCATCCTTGAGATGCTGGGGTTGTGCAGACAGCTTCTCACTCAAGGTGGCAGCTATGCAGCTGCTGTTTCTATTGCAGCCGGCAAAGCCAAACTCCTCTCTCGTTTTGCACGAGAGTGCCAACACCACCTTCTACTTGGACATTATGTGAAGAAGAACAAAGTTGGCATTAAAAAGTTGGAGTTAAGGAAACTCCGTCTCTGGACTCTGTCAGCAGGCTGCATCCTCTTTCTCCCTGTCCCATAACAAGAGCGAGCCTTTCCACTTGGACCACTGCTTTGGCTGGAGGAAACATGCCCTCCTCACCCTCACGGCAGTGGCACCGGGAGACCTGCAGGAAGAGGGTGGGACCGACCGCGGATGGCACCGGTACGGGCACGAAGCATCCCGGGACACATCCACACATACTTGTGACCAAAAGCAGCTTGGCAGAGCTGCTGGAAAGCAGCGTGGCAGAAAAGGTCCTCGGGTCGTGGTGGACACCAAGTTGAGCAGGAGGCAGCAAGGTGCCCTTGCCCAAAGGCAGCGGCGAGTGGTACCCTGGGCTGCACTGGGCAAAGCATTGCCAGCAGCTGGAGGGAGGTGGCCCTTCCCCTCTGCTCAGCGCTGGTGAGGCCATGCCTGCAGCGCTGTGCCCGGGCCTGGGCTCCCCAGTACGAGAGAGACATGGGCATACTGGGGAGAGCCCCCCACCTCTGTGCCCCTCCCCCACCAC
>NW_008795495.1:3673617-3674349 GCF_000699145.1 Aptenodytes forsteri | reverse complement strand
TCTCCTCTCCTCTCCTCTCCTCTCCTCCCTTCTCCTCTCCTCCCCTCTCCTCTTCTTACTGGATTCATGAACAGAGGCTATATCTCCAATAATACGTATATATTAATATTCTGGTGGACACTGGAGAAAGCAATGATGAAAGCAATTACGGTAGATGCAGTTAGGTTTGAGAGTGACTTTAACCGCACTTTGAATCAAACATTTCATCGAAAGACAGAGGGAACCAAATCTTCTGTAGCAATTGCTGCAACAGTGACTATTTATTAAGGGGGAAAAAAATCTCATTGCTTTGAGGAGTAAAGATCCTAATGATGGAAACAAATATTGCAAGTGAATCAAAACTGTGAGGTTAGCCAGAAGATGCATTTCAGGTCATCTTTTCTTTCCGTTCTTCTTAGCCCAAAGTGTCTACAGCTCCTTTCATAGTTTTTACTGTTTTTTCACATGCCAATAGAGCCAAAGTTCTTGTCAAAATGATTTAAACGGGGAATAAATATATATGCATTTTGCTATTCTATCAGAATTTACAGTGAGAGAACTTATTCACGGGAGCTATTTAGTGCAGAATCACTCCTATGGAAAGGCGAATATGTAAAATGCTGGAGGCAAATTTTCTTTGTATCGGTTTAAGTAAGGAGTTTCTTGCGAAGATAGTACAGCTGTGCTAGGGTGAGATTAGAATTGGCGCAATTAGAATCAACCAAACAGGACACTTCATTAGATGAGTACCCC
>NW_008795495.1:3665519-3669148 GCF_000699145.1 Aptenodytes forsteri | reverse complement strand
GTGTATACGAAGCTACATGAGAGAGGCAAGCTGTGGGTTTTTCCCTGTTTGACCGGACAGGTATTCTGGAATGATGATACACCTATTACGTGTTAACTGTATTGCGATATCACTCCTTAGCCTGACAGTGCTCAAGAGCAATTTGCTTTGAGCCCTATAAAAAACACCACCAACAACAATAAAAATCATAAAAGCTGAAGTCCTGAAGAGCCTCCAAGGTAAACTTATACAGGTTTTAATGGAAGATAAGAACAAGCAAAATGGAGGCAGTGAACGGTGTGTAATGCAGTTTACATAAACGTGACAGTTACATAGAAAAACCTTGTATTACGTTGGCAGTTTTGGTGTTTAAATATGTACGTAATATAGAGAGACATGCTTTATTATAGAATGAAAATATGTAATATGAAAGGTTGCTTCTGTGAAAAAGTAAGACTCTTCATATTAAACTGTGTTGGTTTCTACGTTCAAGGTGTCAGTGTAACTGGAGGAAATTTGTGGTTCGCCTTCCAATATCTTGGAGCGCAGCCATTCGGGCTTCTGTGGGGAAAGAGTTACAAGTTACAGGCAGGCCTTCTGATATAAAAGAAAGCAGCAGAAACGCATTGTTTTGCTATTAAAGGTGCCTTCAGGAGTTTGTTACAGACAGCATAAAATCCCCTTTTTTAATCCCTGGGGATTCCACCTTTCCCCTCCTTTTTAAATCAGAGTCATGTCTGCTACTTTCTTGTCAGTGTGGGAGGTTTCTTCTCCAGTCCTTACAGTAGGACTAGTGGACCTTCACCTGGGAACATCTGGGAGGTGGTACTGGGCCTAACTGGTGGGTCTGGGGAGGCAGAAGCTGCAGGGTGCCCTGTTTGGAAGAGGCTATGAGTTGTCCTGTGATGGTTACAGCGAGGTCCAGCCAGCTCCAACACCAACCAGAGTGAGCACCTCATCATGACTCAAAGCTGCAGCCAGGCAGGGGAGCCCCTGGTGCTCTGGCTTACGTGTTTAAGAAAGAGTGGCAGCTGCCAGGGGCAGGAGACATATGAGGAGATATGTGAAGAAATGTATTTTGGAAATGGAAGGAGAAACAGAAGGAATGTGTGGAGTGGGACATGTGATGGCACAGCTGGAGATGCACTCTTGGAAGAAGGTGACTCACGCCAGGGCAGGGGTATCCCTCGGGGTCTGAAGCTGTGGGCTATCTGTGACACCCCTAGGGGACTGCAGCCCATGGAGGAAGCCCAGAGCAAAGGAAACCGATTAAGAAGCAAGAAGCAGCAGGTGGAAAATCTTACTCACACAATCCCAACTTCCTGCACCTCCCATCACCTCACCAAAGAATTGGGAGGGTTGAATGTATTGCACAGCAAAAACAAGGGAAATCGAGGCTAGAAAGTGGGGAGAAGAGGTATTTGACTGAAACAGAGACTGTTTTGCTTTTGACAGAAACGAGACTTTTCACCAGTCTTATTGGGAAGGAAAAAAAAGGTTCCTTTTTCTTAGCACTACTTTTATTTTCATTTATTCCCAAAGTCTTTGTCCACTAATAAGGATTCTGCAAGAGCAAAGACTAAATTGCATTCTTACCAAGGAATCCCATCAGAGATATTGGCAAAGGTGACACACTTTGGTCAGGGAATCTAGTTCATGGAACAGAAGAGGGCCACAAGGCACAAAAATCTTGTGGATCTTGGGAAAAGTATTTCATTAGAAAAATCTTGTGCACTTTTTTTCCTGCTCTGTGAAAACCAGGTAAGTAATTTCAATGGAAAATTAGATTTTCACAATTTATTTATTTCCAAGTGGGAAATAGTCAATCAGTCTTGCTTGGAAGTCTCACTCCAGACCATTTATGTAGAATATTAATTAGAGACTTTCCCCAAAGAAGCTCTATGGAAAACCGGATACGGTCCTCTTAGAAATAAAGATGTGGTGGTAAGGAAGGAGAATTAAGTAGTCTATGATAGATTCCCCCCCTCCTCTCCAGGTGGAAGGCTGGAAGGTATAGAGGGCTGAGAAAACCACTTTCATAGATGGGCTGATTCTGCATTTACACTCGGAGCAAGATGAGAGTTTGGATAAAAGGCTAAGATATTATAATATCTCAGTACATACAGTATATGATACTAGTTTGGACTGAATAAAATAAATCTTTCATAAGCAAGTGGAATCACTCCAGATACTGCTTGGTCTTTATATTGTTCCGTATGGTTTAGGTGGGACACCCTGAAGATAATGTTCTGGAAAAAAAGGAGGTCAAAAGAAAAATTAATGTACCACATATTAGACATGCAAGAATAGTTTCTCACTACAGTGGCTTAATTTCCATTACTTCTCTCAGAACTCTGAGTTTATAGCCATAGTAGTCACAGAGAACACATTTGATTTCTAGTCCGGATTCTCATGAGGACTTGCAGAAAGACTACCCTTTCAGGAAAGTGTCCAGATCTTAAAAATTGCTTGAGATCCAGTAGCATATGTTAAACTGCACAGGAGCATCTCAGGGCTGAGTGTTTTCCACTTCAAAATTTACTTATGTGGGATCTTTTGAAAATGTAGTCATTATTTAAGGGAATGAACAGGGCAATCTGTTACATTTCTGAGAACCTGGCTTTTCTGTTATAACTTTTCCAGCTCTCAAACTCCATGTGTTTTGGTAGTGGTATAATCTGGAAATGAAATGAAATGTCTGAGTAGACATTTCTTCAGACTCTTTCCAATGCATTATACCTCAGACACATTATAATGCAGTGTGCCATATCCCATAATGTTTCACAGTAATTCAATAACTGCAGAATTAACTTCATGACTAAAGTATTTAAAGCCCCCCTGGTTTCAGCTAATGTACATATTTTCAGAACCTAAAAATACTGTCACAAGTGAAGTTTACATTGTAATTTGAGGTCTTCTTATTGAAATCTGACTGTTATAAATAAATCCCTAATTGGAATTGTTTTTTTCTTCTCCCAGAAGATTTGGTAATAGATCCAGGTATTTTTAGAAGCAAAGAGTATTCAAATATATTTTAGTCTACTGTTACAAAGCACAAGTACTCCTCACATGATTAGGCACCTTCTGCAATGTCAACTTGCTTTTTCTTGGCAGCTTCAACATATTGCCATGAAAAAGAAATTTATAAATAGCTGTTTAAAAAACTACACCCACCCACCCCCTCCCCCAATTTCTTCTGGGTTTTTCTCTCTCATTTCTTCTTGAAAAGGCCAGTTTAAACTCAGATTTCAAGAGACCCCTGGGAGCCAATTTGTGCTGACCAGACAGAACTTTAGGTACTTAGATAAGAGAGGAAACTTTATAAAGTCATACAAATAACAATCAAAAAAAGTAGCTGGTATCCAGTTCTGTGCTTTCCTAATGTCCTCAAGAGATGACATAAAAATATTAGTGAAGCAGAATGCATTTTAAAATGATGCTTAACTAACCAAAGAAGCTTACTGCTGTTGAATGTTATGAAAGTAAAAAAACTTGGTATGATTTCTAAAAGGCAATAGCTACTTATTTGACTAAACAGGCTACTCAGGTTCACTCTGAGAAGAGAGAACTGCACAGCTGGTATAATAGCATTGGGAGGGCAGGTTTGGTTAGTTCGTTGGTTGGGGTTTGGGGGGGGGGGGGTCCCTCTC
>NW_008795495.1:3642517-3651482 GCF_000699145.1 Aptenodytes forsteri | reverse complement strand
GTGTATACGAAGCTACATGAGAGAGGCAAGCTGTGGGTTTTTCCCTGTTTGACCGGACAGGTATTCTGGAATGATGATACACCTATTACGTGTTAACTGTATTGCGATATCACTCCTTAGCCTGACAGTGCTCAAGAGCAATTTGCTTTGAGCCCTATAAAAAACACCACCAACAACAATAAAAATCATAAAAGCTGAAGTCCTGAAGAGCCTCCAAGGTAAACTTATACAGGTTTTAATGGAAGATAAGAACAAGCAAAATGGAGGCAGTGAACGGTGTGTAATGCAGTTTACATAAACGTGACAGTTACATAGAAAAACCTTGTATTACGTTGGCAGTTTTGGTGTTTAAATATGTACGTAATATAGAGAGACATGCTTTATTATAGAATGAAAATATGTAATATGAAAGGTTGCTTCTGTGAAAAAGTAAGACTCTTCATATTAAACTGTGTTGGTTTCTACGTTCAAGGTGTCAGTGTAACTGGAGGAAATTTGTGGTTCGCCTTCCAATATCTTGGAGCGCAGCCATTCGGGCTTCTGTGGGGAAAGCTGCAGAAGTTACAGGCAGGCCTTCTGATATAAAAGAAAGCAGCAGAGGATTACAACGCATTGTTTTGCTATTAAAGGTGCCTTCAGGAGTTTGTTACAGACAGCATAAAAGTTCTGAATGGAGACTCAGATATCAGTGATACTCCGTTGCTGCCCAAGTTCACTCATTCAAGGGAAAGTAAGCCTTCCTTGCTGCCTGCCTGTCCTTCCTTCTCTCTCTCTCTCTTTCTCTCTCTCTCTTTCTCTCTCTCTTAGAATAATTATGTATATACCAACAGAGGTAACACTCTCCTTAAGCAAGGCTGAGATTACAGCTGATAAGTAAGGCAACTAATTGTCCACATGGTTCCCAACATGAGACATAGTCCAGCGCTGTTTCCTCCTGCGTCATAGAACGGGGTTCATATCATCTGGCTTTCACTACGAAAAAATTACTTGTTCACATCTAAGCCAGCCATCCAGACTCTCTTTATGATCCATGGTGAAAGACAGTCACACCGAGAGCAATCCAGCTTTCCTATACTGCTATTCTAGGATGAGATGAAACATCCTTTGAAGGTACCAGTCTATCTTCAGTGCCTCTACAGAGAGAAATTGTATGGCTCTGTATTCAAGCTAGATTTAAAATGGTTAAAGATAAGTGATATAAAACCATACTCTGAGTCATTCTACTACCGGATCACACAAATGAATAGTACTACACAAAAGTGTTTGTGGAAGCTATTTTTATTACAACATTTTCAATACATGTTCTGAAAGGTGAGTTTGTGTTTTTTAAGTTTGTATTTAAAACCATGTGATACGAATTAAACAATCCCACTATTAGAACAATGCAGATGCCTTTAATTTAATTTATAAAACCAGGATACTTCTTATTCTCTTAGGATTGAAGCTGTTAAAAATGAAGCATTTAGTTACATTTTCAACTGGAATGGAGAAGAGCATAACCCAAAATGTCAGAAGAGTAGAAAGTTAACATTTGGAGGAAGATATAGTCTGTATTGCATTATTGGTGTGTATTTCTCAGTACATCCAACTGCAAGGCATAGCAAGGCAGTAACACCTGCATGCTGTGGGAGATTTTGAATACATATATTCTTTTATGCTTTTATTATAGATAAGCATGATATTAGTTATGTCACTTCACGGTTCTTTACTGCGTTTTCAGCCCTTTACATCTCATAAAGCCTAATACTAGTTAAAGAAGGTAAGTGGCCAGCCTACTAACTGGGCCTCCCAGCTGAGCAGGGCTCTCAGCCTGCCTTGTCCCTCTAACCCACTGTTCGTGGGAGGTTTGGAGGACACAACTCTTATGCATGGGGTCTCAGAGACCCCATGTGAGTATTCTGAAAAAACTCACTGTCTGCTTCTTCAGACAGTTGGTTCCTGCTTTGACTTACCTTCTGGAGGAAAAAAAGGCTTTCATTGACTACAGAGAGAGCCTGGTGGTCCCAAAGTAAACTTAGCTATCGTGAGCGTGTCCTGTATGTGTCCTCTTGTGGTGTAAGGAACATGCTTGCCCAGAGGAAGCTGTGGGTAGAATCTCGTTCTGAGTAAGTGCAGATGTGTGCCACAAGAAGAGGCAAACTGAAGTAATTACAGTTTAAAACCAGCATCTTATGGCCACTGCTGTGAAGTAATTCAATTTCTGGCACCGTCTGATGCTTTAATCTGTGTTAATGCTGGTCTTCAGAGTAATGTATACAGTATGGACGAGGGAGCATAAATGCCAAAAATATCATGATATGACATAGGCCAATTTTAAATTAATAAACATCTATTTTTATATTGGAGTATCAATGCACGAGCAATCAGAGTGAAACCCAAAGGAATGCAGGGCAAAGATACGCATTTTTGTCTCGCTCAAACTGGGAATGTATTTATTAATATATGTTATAAGCATTTCTCTTTTAAACATCTCCTTGTACTGGTCAATGATGCAACCTTTTCAGAGGTAAGCAATGAAAAGTAGAAGCGTGTAAAGGGTGGAATGGCTTTTGCATTATTCAACCCAAGCTATTTGCACATCTGCAGAGTAACTGAAAGGAGGGAGTACACAAAGACTGTCCTTTGGCCCTTTAGAACCCAGAGTACATTATCCCACAGGAGTCCTTCACTCCATGAAAGAAAAGTAGAGGAAAACAGAAAGGATCAGAGGAAGGGCTCACTGAGGTCTTACTGAAGACCAGGATCAATAAATCTTTAGTACAAACCTCAAGAACCTTGTAGAAACTTCAAAGCCCAAAGGAGCATTGCTTTACTTTATGCTCACGCACAGCCTTTCGCTAGTATGATTCAGTCAATATGCCAATCACTAACGTAAACTTGGGTGGCCTTCATGTAACACTAGCTGTTGTTGTTCCGTGATTGTTTCACCTGGTTTGTGCTGCATCAGTACCTCATGCCTTTTTCATGTAGCAGATCCTCCTCCACTCTTTCTGGCATTTACGCTGTTCCAAGGGGCTGCCCATATGCTTCTGATATCATAAGAACTTCTGAAATGAGGCAGCAGAAACACAAGATGGGCAGTGTTACAGATTGAAGCTGGTCCTTAGCTGGCATACTTAGGCATTGTTTCACCAAAACCAGCTGACAGTTATTAGTTCTGCTCCCTACCTAGTGCTCTGCCACAGTGGGAAGCTTATTTCCTTGATTTTTGAGAATTTCACTATATTCTGCCAGTGGAGGTTTTGGATTTCCTTGAAAAGGTATATTTCTTCTAATCAACATCTTGCAACTGATCACACTTCAGGATTCCTCTTTACCTTTGATTTATCTCTTTTTTTTTCTTTTTTTGGTCTGAAAACCAATAAAGCGGTAACCAAGTCCAGAGGAACAAGATACAGAGCTGAAACCGCGTTATTCTCCTGCAGTCTCAGCTAGGCAGAAAGTAAAATCAAGCTACTTGGGGAGGTCAAGTCCTTCCCTTTTGTGACTCAAGTATAATTTCTAAAAGAGATATAAAAACTGGTTCTTGCTTAACATTTCCAGCATTCAGATTCTGCTACTCTTTACTAGCCCGTGCAGTGGAAGCACGTGTTGGCATGGGTATTCTTAGCGGCTGCCATTCATTACCATAACCTTCTGACAGTGGACACAGGATACTCGTGGTCTTCAAACTGAGTTTCTTAATAGGCCAGCAACTTCAGGGAGAACTAGGCTGTGAAAGCATCGTTAAGACAGCTGCAAAGTTCAGTACTGCAGAGCAATGGAGGTGTTGCAGACAACAGAACAATGAGTACGAACGAGTGCAGGGGGAGCATGCAGGGCACGGATTCTGCCTTCCTCAGTTTGACTGGGACACGGGCTAAAGTCCCAGGTCCAGAAGACATGGGAGCACATCTGGATCTCACTCTGGTTCTTCAAAAAAACCCCATTTTGTTCCTTGTGGCCACTGGGGAATGCTTTGAAAATGGGACTTAAGTTTGATCAGTGTCCACAAAAATCATAGTTCTGAGAGCTAAAATTATCTCTGTTGATTTTAACTCTGCTTAATGTTCATCTAAGGAAACTCAGGATTGCCACCTCAGGCTGCAGTCTGGTCTGTTACTCGCACATCATTAAAGCTTCACTAAAGTTGTAGTGTTTAACAGATGCTGCTCTCTTAATTTCTGGCCAGGTTTCTGAAGAGAGTTTCCTTTCCTTAGAAACTCCCACACAGAGTCAAGGAAAGCATATTGAGAGGGAGAAACATTTCTTCTTCCAAAAGAAAAAAAACCCAGATCCTACAGTCAGCATAGCAGAAAGCTGTTACGTGTAATGCATGCTCACTTCCCTGTCCCCTCAAGGATGGAGAGAGCCATTGTTTGCTTAGTGCCCCAGATATATTAATCTAAATCTGGTTTTTTTCATGCCATGTGTTAAGACTTTTTGCTGTGGTAAGGTTTGTGAAGTTTTGAATTGTACGCTGAACCATAAACACTGCACTTTGAGCTTTCAAAAATGAAGTGGCAATACCTATGAGTATTTTTTTATCCATTTAATGAGGACCAAAAGCCTCACCTGTTGTTAGTAGCACTTTATGAGTAGCACATTGACCTCAGTCTTTCTTGGTGGACCATTCAGTTTAATAGGACTTCTCAAGCTGACCTAGTTTGAAGATGAGCCCCTGGGGGTAGGACCCATTGGACTTAATTTTAGAAGTCTAGCAGTTCAGTGTCAAAGTCTGAACTAGTCACCCTAAGCTTCCTAGCAGAGAAATAGGTACCTCCAGAGGATGATTCATCTGGCCTATTTTAGGATGAAATGAATCACTACCTAGAGGTACCTGTTTTTCTCTTTTTTGTTATAAAGGGAGCCTGCAATGACGAGCTTTAGACCTAAATGTCAGACTTCCAAATGCTTAAAATAGGAACTTAAACGCTGTCTTGGATATCATCATGAACAGTGAAATACAGAAGCTTAGAGAGAATGGAAGTAATAAAATAGAAGAAAATGGATAAACTTTTTTTTATTAACAAATAATGGAAACACTTTATGTTTAAAAACACTTTAAGGTAAACTTGATCCCTTTTTAAAAAAGACTGATTTTCAGTGGCTTTGCCTCGTTAATGAGAGTTACCAATCTCTGCTCCAACAGGGCCATTAACAAGTCACTTTTTTACCCATTATTTTTTGCACAAAGGTGATTAAGCTTCTTAGAATTTTAAAGAGTTTCTTGTGCTTACCTAAATATATCCAGCCATAAATTTCTGCTCAGGGAATTAAAGTGCTAGTTTGACATTCTGCAAAACAGGTGGCAGAAATTCCAGATATGAGTAATCAAAACATTTCTGGGGAGCTGATGTTAGAAGGAATAGATCAGTCACTGATACAGGAAAAAGTTTTACCAGTCTAAGGTGGGTTTAGAACCTTTTCTCTCTGCTGGATGTTTCCATCACCTTACCTGCTCTAAATGCTAATAAACTGTTCATGTCATCAAGCTTCACAGTATAAAATTTTCTTGTGGGTAGAGGGAGAGAGAAGGATGATCAATTCTTTCCAGCTTTCTTTTTCAGACTGATTTTTTGGCTGTACTAACCTGGCAAAATCAACAACATGAGGCTTTGAATGTCCAACTCCATCCTATAAAGGTTAGAATGTCTCCTCGCTTTCTGGATTTATCAAATATCTGTCAGGGATCAGATACTGAAAAGTAAGACAGTATTTTGGTTCAGCTTTCAGCAATATTTGGATTCTGAGTGAAAACTCACTGAAATCAACGGAAGAAGATCCAGCAACAGGCTATCTATTATAGCATTTAACCCATGTTCTGTATCTTCATTCTGTAAAGCAAGAACTAGGGTTTTATAAACACTACCAGGATTTGCTTTTATTTATTTTGGTCATTTGGTACATTGCTTCCAAAGAAGGTGTTATATACAAAGTAAATTAGCTGAGCACCTCTTAAATCCCCCATTTCTCCAATTAAAATAATTTGAAGCACCTCATTTGTTTTCCACACTTTTAATACCCTGTTAGTGACTGATGAGAAAAAGGTAAAGCTAACAGTTAGCAGCCTGCTGCCCATAGACTATCAGCTAATGATTCACACATGGTGTTTTAAAAAATTCTCTTTTATACAAATGTAGTTTCCAAAGTTTATGTTCAGATAGTGAGGATTTATACTTTTGCTGAAGGATGCCAGCTTTTTTGCGCTATTCCCTCTCACCCCACGGCTCCGTTCAGCTAGGATCATCAAGAAAGATAGCAGAGCACTACCAAGAATTTTGTTGCAGTATTTTTGTATGCACTCTTATTCTTTCAGTGCCTTACAGTACAATAGTAAAGAAGGAATACAGGAGTAAAATATTTGTAATGCCTTCTTCCGTATGTGTAGTCATTTTCTAGCCCTTTAGGAGAGAACTAAATTATCAATAAAGTCGATTAATAATGTTTGTGCAGCATTTTGAAGAGTCAAAACACCCTTTCAAGATATAGGTATTGTTAACAAAAGATGTGAATATTTGCAATATTATGGTCATCCTCTGAGTTAAATACAATGCAGAAAATGACATGACCTGATAGACAAAAATCTAGACCTGAATATGAAAACATCCAAAGGTCCTCAGGTAGGGCAGGTATTTGCTATTCACAGTGTTGCAGCCTGAGCATACATGCTGCTTTACTTTTTCACAAGAGCTAAACTAAACTAAGTAGTTGATTCCAGTTATAACCAGTTAAGCTTTTCCTCTAGTCCCAGCGTGATACCTGATTGTCTGTGATGGCCAAACACAAATAATTTCTTTTTTTCTGCCCTCATTCCCTAGAGAAATGTTTACCGTTGGGCTGGTTGATTACCTCTTATGTTTTTTTGCACTTACATGGCTCTGTATCTTGGTAACAGTGCCTCACACCTGCACTGTTGAACCTCAGCTTATAGAGAGTTACAAGCACGCCAGCTTGACATAATCATTAAGTAACCACACTTTCAGGCTCTCAGAAAAGCAGAAATATAGCTTAGTCATGGAATAAAACCATGCCAGTGGATTACATTTCTACAGGACATGCAAACCAGAAGGACTGTCTTTTTACACTTTCTCTGTGCCTCATCCCTGCACTGGGGGCATCTGTTTATGAATCTTCATAATTCATCCTGGCCATCATGAAATAATTGATTGTCTTTGTACAGAGGTGATAATAATTCCTTTTTCTGGGTTGTTTTTTTTTTGTTTTTTTTTACAAGCCCAATATGATTTTACAAAATGTCTTCAATTTACTTGTGGATGGAAAAAATTTGTGAATTTTTTTTTTTTAGATTCTTGCAGTGGGAATCCAGAGACATCTGTATTCCTAGAATATGCGTGACATAATCTGGGAAAAATAATTCAGTGGAAATTAAAGTATTAAGTATTTGTCTACTACTCCCTTCCTTGACCAAAGATTCCCCCAGAATTTAATAGATGATACCTTCCTAGTGATGATATTTTATTAAATATTTTTATCATCAAATTTTGATAATATTTCAAGAGAAAAACTGTGAAAAAACACAACTCTCCATTGCATCTATAGGAAGTGAATGGTCATTCCTACACATCTTTACCGCGCGTCTCTAGAACCCCACTAGTTTCAGCTGTCTGCTGTACAGCTGGTTGAACTGCTCCATAAAGGCCGCCTGATCAGTCCCAAAGATGACATAAAAAGGAAGGAGGAGCAGTCTTCCAAGACAAGCCACAGAGATGACAAGCTCAACACAGTGAGTTCCCAAGGGACGTAGCCATTATCCAACATATCCTATGGCTTTTCTAAGTGCTTTCCTAGCTCACTGATACGTCGACAGTGTCTGAAATGTATTTGCACCTCTCTCCCACACAAAGCACCGTCAGTGCCTACCAGCAGTCAGGTGGCTACCAATATATATTGCTTTGTGCTAGGTACGGTGTAAGTGAATCCTTAAAAAAAGCTTCCTAAAGCAGCCACGCTTCCCCTTGTCTAGCTCTAGGTACTAATATAGTGTCTGCTTCCTCACCCCTCCTTAGAGAGTAACGATGGCAGTAGGGTGACTGTGGAAGAGGATGGCCATTTTCGTAAGTGGACTTTTAGCTCTGATTACTGTGGGGTGCTCCTTCAGCTACGTAGTGGAAGCAAAAGCCCGGTTGCATCGTCTAACTGTCGGAGACCTTTATGCGATAGCTGTGGTGGCAGAGGATATAAGTAGCTATTTTTAGAATTGATCCAGCTGCAGTAGCTGCACTGTGACACATCGACTCCCACATCCAGATGCCCCACCCCTCCTCTCCTCATTTCGGCACTGAAGGGTTTGTTACAGTTGTTAGCTATATCTTCCTCTTTTCCCCTTTCCCCCGCCACCTCCCTTTAACTCCATAGGCAGCCCAGCCGAGCTCCATCCTCCATAGTGTCACCTGCCGCACGCCGATAGTGACAGGAGCAGATACCACTGCGGGCACCGACATCCCTCTGTGTCAGGCAGAATCTCCTAATCAGTGCACACAGCCCTGTGCAGTGCAGCCATCTAATTGTTTACCTTCCAGTTTTCCCTGCCCTAGGGAGACAGCCCTCCGAAGAACAGCCCATCAATTGAAGCCCTCAAGACCTGGAAACTTGCCATACGCATCCAACCTGACTGCTGGTCCAGGGGCTGAGGCACAGCTGCTGAGAGAAGCAGGTTCTATATGCCTGAGCTCTTAATCTCTCTTCCCTTTGTTCGCTAGTTTGTGGTTATTCTTTGACATTGCACTCCTAAAGTGCAGCGCTTATGCCGGAACAGCTGATGTTAAGAACAGCAACAACAATACTTAGCAATAATCCTCTGCATTTCTGGAGTGTTTTCCATCTATGGAGTTCAAATGCCTTCAGAAAAATTGGTAATGTCAGTATCCTCATTGTACAGGTCAGATAGATAGCTGCAAAACAGACTAGAGAATAGCTTCTCACCTCCCTTCTGTTCATTTAAGCTATTTTAAAAGCAAGAAAG
>NW_008795495.1:3612332-3642262 GCF_000699145.1 Aptenodytes forsteri | reverse complement strand
GAAGGCAGGAAGGAGGGAAGGAAGGAAGAGAGGGAGGGAGGGGGACAGGAGGAGAGAAAACAAGAAAGGAGGGAAAGAAGGAAAGAAGGAAAGATGGATGAAGCTCAGCCTTGTCATTAGGGCTTCAGTCCCAGGCAAAAGTAACGGAATGACATCGAGCCCAGTAAATCAAGTTTTAAATGACAGTAGTGCAATTAATGTTGATCCACATAGATTGATGGTAAGGAATTGTTGTCAAACTAACCTGATACATACTTTTTTTATGAAGTTAGAACTTTGGCTGATAAAGGTAATTATATTTGCATTGGTTTCTGTGAGGCATTTGATTTGATGGTGTACAACCTTATAATTAAAAATGAAAACAACAGAAAAACAGCACAACGGATGTTAAATGGAGCAAATGCTAGGTAATTGATCATTCAAAATATGTGAGTGTGAAGTCATCACTAAGCAAGTGTCATACACAAGGTCCTGAGTGGATCTGTTCTCGGGCTTTACAGTGCTTTTTTCAGTACAGCAATTTTATCAGTGTTCCGAAATGAACATTACCCCCTACTGATTACACCTGTAGCTGATCTGAAGTTTAATGGAGCAGCTAATAATGAAAGAGATGGATAGGTGAGATTGGGCTGTCTTAACTTACTGGCAAATTAGGTGCAAGTAACAACATTTTTTTTTTAATAGACATGATTGTGACAACATACATATAGGAAGACAGAAGGTAGACCACAATTATCAGATTCTACAGGACAGTGTGTAGCTGCCGTGTGGGGGGATGGAGGTGAAGATTAACTTGAATGTTTGGGGATGGATTGCCCAGTGGCCTGAAGGAATAAGCCTGGGGAAAGGGACTTAAGTAAGAATACAGTCCAAGGCTCACAGAAAATCTGAAGATGATCTGCAGTTATTTCACAAGCATATTTAAAAACTCAAACACGCACATTTCCAAACACAGATGGAAGTGAGAAAATCAGCAAAATGAGGAAATGAGGAAAAAGCCAGCAGCAAACACACATTCAAAGCTTAGTTTATATTCTAGTTTTTGTGAATAAGAACTCATGGGAGTCATGAAGATTTTTTTTTTCACGAGAAATCTTTGACAATCACTTGGTTGAAAAGGGTTGAGACACTCTAATCAATATCTTTTGGGTTCTTTTATCACCATTGTTGGAATACTGAGGCCAGTTCACTTGTAAACTCCTCAGAAAGACTGTTGAGAAATCAAAAAAGACCCAGGAGAATAACGTAAAGATTGGAAAATATGCCTCATAATGAAAGATTCAAGGGCCTTAGTCAATTTAACTTACTGAAGAAGGTTAAGTCATGATTTGATGAGTCTGTAAGTTACCAATTGAAATTTTGATCAACCAGGGCTGTCAATATAACTGTCTAAAATCCAATAATGGGACATTTAGCTTATATAAATTCAGACTAGACAAGAGATAAAAATAGTTAATGGTGCAGGGCAAACCATGCCTGGAACACATTACCAAGGGTTACGGGTAAATTTCCCAACTATGGAGATTTTTCAGTCAGTATATGATGGTTTTCTAAAACACATACTCTCTAGTTCATCTTTGACTGTTAGAGCCGAAATGGGAGTTAGTTTGATGGAAATCCTAGGAACCGAATATTAAAGGAATACCCTGTGTGATGGCATTTAAAAACCAGGATAGCTGACTAGGCCTCTGTTGAGCAAGTGACTTCTCAGCCTGAGTGAACATAAGTGAAGGTGGGTGGCCCCAAGAGACTCACCCAAGCCCACAACAGGACAGGCAGAGCTGGAACCTCGGAATCCAGAACTGCAGTGACTTATCCTTGGTCCACTGTATCTCAGCTGTACTGTTACTGTCAGTGTTTCCTTACCTAAGGACCTAAAGCAGCCCCATTTCAAATATCTTTGCCAACTACTGCAGTGGGAACTGAGCTGGGTATTGAAGCAACAAAAGGCAACTCCCATTTCTGCCACATTTCTTCTTTTCTAATAAATGTTGTGTCTCTTTATTACACCTAGAATTTCAAACACCTGTCTCTCTGAGCCTTCTTAAGACTCTACCAAACTATGTATAAAAATAATAACCTCATAAAGCAAACACAAGATGAAGAAGTAATAAAGAATTACAAAAATGAATGTTATAAAAAGTTAAACTAATCCCCTGAGCAGGAGAGGACTTCATTTTTCAAAAGTATGTCTGACTACGCTAAAGAATTTGCAGTTTTAAATCCCTTCATGGCAGTCACTTTGCCAACAGACAATAAAGCTGAAGTTTAAAACTCCATTCATCTTCTGCAAAAGGCAGCAGAGAGCTTTCAGTGTGTTTTTAACACCATCTTTTTTCTTGTAGTGTCAACTACTCCATGGGGGGGAAAAAGTGCCATTAAAACTTTCAATTATCAGGATGTGGCCAATAAACCTTTTTTTTCTCCTTCCTACCTCATCACATCTTGTCTTTCCCCCTGGTTTCTGAGGGCATACCTGCATATTTGTTCATCCTTCTCTTGTTGCTTGAGCTATAGTAATGCACCTAAGATGTCTTCCAGACCCAACATGGCTCTCCCCATCTATGTCCCAACTTGAGCAGAAGGATCCCTGTCTGCCCATGTAATAGATGTATCTCAGTTCAGTTTGTTTATGCCTTATCTTTTTAGATGCTAAAATCTCTGAAGAAAGGGCTTATCTTGCTTTTGTGTATGAGCAAAAAGCTCCTTGTATCTCACATCATATGTCCTATCAGAAACTTATAAATGTCCTGCAATCACCTGAATGTTACAGCAGGGAGGTGTTTAAAAAGGAGGAAAAAAAAAGAAAATAGTAGTAGACCAGGGAAGTATTGCAGGGGAAATATTCAGGATAGGAAAAAAGATCTTTGACTAGGTGCCATTAAGGTTAAGGGGCATACATGTTCCTCCCTGTTGCGTCCTACATGTGACTGAGGTGTAGGATTGTCACACTTGATGAAATGAGTCATTCAAGGATTAAGTCTATCTATCTATATGCTATGGTTATTGTTATCACAGCTGCTGAGTGCCTTACTGACTGTAGTGTATTTATCCTCAGAATAGCCCTGTGAGTTAGGTAAGTCTCCTGCCACTTTTTTTCTCCACAGCCAAATTCAATCTCTCATAGAGTTAAAAAAATAGTTTGACGATAAAGAGGAGCTCGTTTGACCTTTCAGTAATTAAGTTTTTGGTACTTTCTCCCTGTTACTCACTCTACTCTCCATCATTTTCAACAGCCCCTTGATCTGAAGCACAAAGAAGAGGCCTTCTTGCCTGGGGCAGGAAAAATCCTGCTTCACTGAGCTGAATATTAGGATTGCATTAAAAAAACCAACCAAGGTAATTTATCACAGTTCAAGATGTCTGATTCTCTTAAGCCTCCTGGAGGTGGTGTACAGGCAAGACAGCATTACTAGATCCTTAAGGACAAGCCTCTCTAAGATGTGATTTTTAATTTTGCTGGAAAAGAAGCAAGAGGAACAAAAACAGTGTTTTCCTAATGTAAGTATTATCTGATGATACTCAAGCCTGTTTTCCTTCATGCATCACTGGTTTCCCCTTGTGTACACACTGAGGACATGTAAAGTAACAGCCAGTTGGAAAACTACAGAACAAAGAAACCCATGAATACTTCGAGTTTCTGCCTGATATTAGAAGACTGTTGCATAGTGATGCATTTTAGTAAGAGCGAGCAAAAGGCTTCAACACCTGTTACATATTCAGTATCATGATTAAGTTCTTGGAAACCAAACTACCCAAATTCCTAAGTGGCCTAGTTTTTCAGGGTATGAGTGCCCAGCCATTTCTGAGTAACAGCGTCTTTGGAGAGGTCTCACTCAGTAGCCGCTAAAATATGCTAAGTCATTAGTTTATTGTGAAAATGCAGGCAACGATGGTGACTATGTTTCCTTTGGGTGTTTATAGTAAATTAGACCAGTAATGACAACATGTGGAGTCTTATAGATGGCAAAAAAGATAAAAAGACCATTTGTATTATTTTAGTTATCAAGCCATGAAGGGGATACACCTGCACCTGTTGCTTGGCAGGAAGGAAGACGTACTGGTTCTTTAGTTAAAGAGACTTTTACATTTTTGTATGTTAATGCATTTGCTCCTTTAAAGGTCATTCAATACAGTAGTTTTGATCCTTTTCCATGCATAAGGAAAAATCCTGAGGGTTTGCAAATTTTCTTTTTTAGCGTGATCTTTTACCGCCACCTTCTTACTATTGAACTTTATTAGTAGATTGAAGACTTTAGGGGCTTATCTATACAGCTTATACAGAGAGATCTGAACTTCCATTTGTGTTAATTGCAAAAGCAGGAATGTGGGGACAGTTATGGCAGACAGCATCTACTATGTTTTGCTATGAATTCACATGACTGTATTCATGGACCAATGAGCCCTACAGAGACACAGAGCTAAGCAACTGGGATGATCTGGGCCAGGCTATCAAACGAAATTTCATCCAGAGCTTAAAGGTGGTGTGACACTATCTGGATGTGACACTTTCTGGGTGAACATCTTCACAATGCACATTGTTTGGCATTATAAAAATCTATGTCCAGTGCAGTCACAAAAGCCTAGAATCTGAAAAATCATAGAATCATAGAATCATAGAATCATTGAGGTTGGAAAAGACCTCTAAGATCATCGAGTCCAACCGTAAATGCACATTGTTTGGCATTATAAAAATCTATGTCCAGTGCAGTCACAAAAGCCTAGAATCTGAAAAATGGAAATGGACGTAGTGGGATGGCATGTCCTGTTTTCAGTCACATTGTTTAAACCCCTTGTACGTATATTTATTTTACTAACAATGTAATTGAAATATAAAACAGGCATTCAGAAGGATATACATGATTCATACATGGCTGTTCTGGGTTTTTTTCATTCTTTCTGAAGAGAAGATAACACATGGGTATATCAATAGCTGTCTAAAGCCAAAAGGAGGCTGAAAATCCTTATTAGGAAAGAAAAGAAGTCAGAAATATAACTTCTTTTTTCACCTCTAATAAATGGCTTCTGTCCTACATGTACTTGTTAGACGTAGTCAGACAAAGTACACTTCCTGGCACTATATGTGATAGGAACATTGCAAAAAGCTACGCTAAACTTCTGGGAGCCAGTAGATTACAGCTAAAATTGTACCAAGGTGGGGTGGATTTGCTTTTCAGCTCACAGAGGTTCTGTTCTTTGTCACCCTCCATATCCAAATAAATTTGGAAAATCAAAATAAAGCTGCAAAGTTTTGCCTCTTTTCCAGTCAAAACAGCAAATCCCTGCGTTTGGGTTGAAATCTTTGGTTAGATTGACACAGAAGGCTTATGAACTAGAGCTGTACCTTAAACTTACAAAGTAGCCACAGAATAGAAATGAATGATGTCCGATACGGATTTTCATTAAAACTCGTTAACATACTTCTAGTCACACCACGTGCTAGAAAACTGGTGAGAAAGGCTGAACTCACAGTAATAGTGGACAAGTATCCAAATTTCTATACATGCAATACTTGCCAAGAAAATCAAAAGTCTCCTAAATAAAGCATATGTGTATGTTTTACTGCATCTTATAAAGCTGTCCTATGTTGTCCTTAATAGGTAGAAACATTCTGGAGAATAACTACGATCCTTGCTTGTGTGTTAATAATTTAATATCAGAAGACTACGGTTGTGATACCTGAGGCTGAAAAAGCTTTTTTTTTTTTTTAAACAGGCAAGTTGGCCACTGCAGGGAAATACTACTTTTTCCCCAGAACAGCCTCTGAGAAAGGCCCTAAATGACCCAATAAAATGTTTTATCTTTGCTTTAGTATTTATATAGCTTCATCATACTCCTATCTGAAGAACTGATTGATCTTTACAACTGTCTCTGAGCTGGAAAAATAGTGTTTGTTCAGATATATACATGGAGATGAGACACAGATGCACTAGAGATCCAAAAAAGAACTTCACTGTCACAACCCCACGTATTACGCTGTCTATAAAATTGGTGCCCGGGAGTGTGGCTGAATGCCTGGCTATACACTGGGGAGCCTGGGGAGAACTACAGACATCAGGGTAACCAAAACATTCATCATGCATCCACCAGATGCGAGGACATACAGACACTAAAGCTGGCCCCTAGGAAAATGCTGCGGAGAAAGGTTACTATAAACCCCATAACTATCCAGGATTTTGAAATTATAGTTACACCTGTGGGGACATCACTTGTATTTATTTAAATTGGTGTAGTCCTCCTCTAATTCAAAATACCCAGATGCTGGAATCCGAGTTTGGTTCATCTCCCTGTGTGAATGTCCCGCTTACCAGGCTTCAGACTGTGCAGAGAAGAAGTTAAGATATAATAGGGTGGTGATGGTAAAGATTAGAGAGTAATATGCAACTAAGAGTTTGGAGAAATCAGCTTGCCATGGTGAAGTTCCAAGCCGTATTCAAAAAGTACTTATTTTATCCAAAGATTACTTCATTAGAGTAGGGAGCAAAATCCAATTCTGTGCACATTCGTCTGAAAACTTAGGCATTTCTGCACATAGGATGAAAGAGAAATACAAGCACCAGTCTTGTAGAAGTTTGCAGAACTACAGTGCTGAATAAAAACATGGAAATCTTCATCCTAATGATGCTCTTAAGGTCATGGAAATCTAGATGAAAATGGGAACTTAAGCCATGCCTCCAAAAATTGGAGCTAGCACCATAATGATGACCGTATATTACAGTTTTTCAGATTAATCCTGCATGTGCCTACACAGATGTTTGGCCCTACACATCCTCTTAGTTACATGTCATCTTACTTACACATCATTCTGGTCTTGTTGAGCTGTCGATTTTGGAATACGTTTAGGAACAAGGCTATTAATATGTATAAGTATTAACAGGATTGGGCTGAGAACTGTCCAAGTGAAAGCCCAACTAATATTCTAAACTGGACAGATGGATATGATACGCTTTTGGCAGGCTTTAGCATTTCCCCCTCAAATAGGTCACAACTGCTTATAAAACAGGGTTTTACTGCAGCATTCGCTTATATGATTTATTTTTCCTATGCTTAGAGTTTATAACTCATTTGCTGCTGGTATTTTCTTCCCTCTATTAAACCCAAATTTTTTTATATATGTACATCTATTCCTTTACATAAATAAATATAAATGTTCTCTCCCAAATACTTATGTTTTCCTATGAACAGTTTATGCTCTTTTTCTTGTATCAAACTATTTAGATAAAAATTAGGAAGATATTGAATTTTAGCTGATCTGATTGCATTCTGTCATGGAGATTGCATTCTGTCATATTACACTGTATTGAATATTGTGAGCAAAGAATCACGACAGCAGGTAAAGTCAGAATGTGTAATATTTACCACATACTTATGTTACAAATCTGGGAAGGAATATTAGACAGAGGAGATAAAAACAGGTCAGAGACAGATTTGTTCTTGTTCCAATTTTTTTTTAATTTCATATAGAGGAGGATCATGGCATGGGGCCTCTTCTTGATTATGATTGCCGAGTTCTGATTATGGATCTGGGGTGATCCCACATAACTCAGGGGACCCCCTCTGCTACTTCACACTATACCAGTGTGAGAACTGGTCCAGTAGTGAAGCTTTGTGCCGATGCAAAGCTAGGAATTATTTGTATCTCATCTTCTCTCCTTCAGTTCACCTGAATAAAACCTAAAGAATTCGCAAGAAATTATCATGATTTTGTTGAACCATCCAGCTGTAAGTAATTTTTCTTTCTGCAGACAAATCTGCTGATTTTCCACAGCAAATAATGGTTTCACCATTCTGACTTTGGTAGTACTCTTCTACAAATGGATGGAGATACCAGCCACGATTTTGTCTCTGGTGATCAGCAGTAGCAGAACAACTCAAGGCCTTTAAGGAAGGATTTTAAAAACATGTTCTACTAGAGTAGGTTTGAGTACAGAACTGTGAGACAGGTGTCTTCATTGCTGCCCTCAGTCTCAAGTAAAGTCAATAAAAAGCCTCCCATTAATCTCACCGGGAAATGGATCAGGCCCTACATGCCTTCCTGTGCTCTTGGAAAAGCTGTTTTCTGCACAATGATTCCTGCCTTTAAGATGAGACAAAACAGAGGGATGTCAAGGTATTTTCCCCCACTTTGGAATTTGCAGTAAGCCAAGCCCCTGCAAGTTTGCTTCAATGCAAATGCTTTTCTGTAGACCTACTGTATTGATGAAAACACCCATGCAAGCAACCTTACTTCATGCCGTTAATATTGAAGGTTAGCTTTTAAAAAATTACCAGGAAAAGTTCCTCCCATCTGCATCTGGCTCTGCATTAAAGTAAAGAAAATGAGACTGACCCATGGAAGCAGTTGTAGTTTTTGACAGTGTTGTTTTCCATAAAAAAACAGTTCCACATCCCTTCCATACTTTAAGGCACCAGATGGCTTAGTTTCTTGCCTCTGTTCCTAAAGACATATCTATGTATTCAAAATAGCTATGTAAACTCAAAAAGATCTGTTTTATCCAATACATGAGAATTCATTTAAATTGCTGCAGAAATCTACTTCTGTTTGTCCATGTAGCAGAATAACACCTCTGTAAAAGGTGTCAAGGAACATTTTGGTTGCTCCAAGTGGCTGTTTAATAGATTAAAAAATTAACTTTCCTTGCAGCTTGCATCAAATTGGAGACTATTAGTAGCTTTTCTGAAATGAATTCAGTAGACACAGTACAGTGAAGTATAAATAGCACGGAAAATAGCAACAGCAGCATAAGTGGAATTAGCTAACTTGCTGGTTTCTCTTCAGAGAATTCTGTGGCTATAGACATGTGCTGGTGACCCTGTTTCCTTTGTATTGGTGACCTCAGACAAACAACAGGATGCTGTGGGAAAACTTGCATTGCCATCTTCTACCTCTTCTGAGGAGAAACGGCGTCAGTTTCCAAGACTGTCTTTATTACACAGCAAAAGCAGAACAATAGATGAAGTACTAACCTTGCAGTACTGCTATGTGAATAACCAATTTTTCAATTTTCTGGCAGTCCTGAATTTGTTTTAGGTTGACCTATAAAGTAATTTGTCATACAGAGTATTCAGCTAGCTAAAAGCAAAAGGAAAAATAATTCCAGCACCGGATGATGTATTTCTTCAAAACAGTTGGTACTTCTTTGCATAGCTTAAATAAATTTTAAAATTAAATTTGAAATTTTTTTTAAAGTTTATTTTGGAAAATTTTATAGCAGAATGTTTTGGGTTTTTTCCAGACTTTAAGATTTTGAAACAATTGGTTTATACCATGTTTGTTCATCAAAATGTAGAAAAAATAATGAGATTTTACCGGGAAAAAAAATGATCTTATTATAACATCCACAGGGTCATCAAGCAGTTTTAGTTAGAGGACCATATCTTCATCAGAACTGATCACATAAGTGTCCCCCTCAAAACAGCCATGATTGCACGGTTTGCAATGTATCCGGCGTCCTTTTCAATATCCCATTTGCTCAGCATCCCTGTAGTAACTAGAAGAATTGCTAACATCAGAATACACTGGGTCCCCAGTGCAGGCTGCCTTTATGTATCTGGGATCTTCTTATCTGCCTGAATAAATGAATGGAAAGAAGAAGGAATCAGAGTCGAGTGATCTTACAGCTTTGCATGATTCACTAAGAGAACTAGATATTCCCACTGCAAAGGGCTCAAAGGCTGCATATGGGGAATTGTGCTATTTCCAGCTTTGTAGTGTTAAACACAGAAAAGTAGCTTTATGGTTCAGCTTATTTGGTAATCCTTTCTTAATTATGGGAATATATATGAATCTAAAATGAAAGCCTATGTATCCTCTTTTAACTTTCCATTTTCTGCGTACATATTCTTCTTTAGCCAAAGAAACACCAAGAGTGGGATACATCTCACCTGATCTTACAAGAGTAAAAAATAGGAACCAAATTCAAAGCTAGTCTCTGTAGGCTTCCTTTATAATTAATAGAAAGACATAGGTACCTTCACAGAAGGATTCATTTCAGATTAATTGTTCTGATGCCTACATTAGGGCGAGATGAATAGCCTTCTGAAGGTGCCTATCTTTTTCCATTGCTTTAAAAGGGACCCTAGTGTGACTTAGATGGCTGAGGTAAGTGAGATTAATCCTACCTTGAACCTAAAGGGATGATATGGTTTGGTTTCTATAAAAGTACATAGACTTCAACAAGACTAAGGAAATTTCCACTACAGATCAGTAATTTCCTATACTTCATATTTTTTGAAGAACACATTTATAAACATTTGCTTAAGGTATTTCTTAGTAGCTATTATATATGAGAAAATAAGAGAACAGGGCCTTCCTCTTTCCCATCCTGTCCTCAGCAGGATGCTTTTGAGTATCTGCATTACATTTTGCTTGACTGACTGAGCCAATTACTACTATGCAGAAAAGCAGTGCTGAGCTTCAAGGGTGGCAGGATCATCCAAAAAGAATGTCCCTAACTTCTATAAAAAGAAAAATGATGACTTTATTAATACACTTCTGTAGTCAGACTAGGATGCCAGGGTGAATGAATGAATGCCACCTTTGAAAGGCTGTGCATGTATCCTGACCTGGGAAGTAACTAACAGTGGGTGCAATTATCTTTTCCGTGATGGCATATCATTAGTTTTCACTTTAATTGTCACACCAGTCACATGACAAAGATTTATTTGATGTCTAATACTACAAGCCAAGCTTTGGAAATACTTGTGAATTAGAAAGAACTGTACCTTTCCAGGGACAAGGACTGCTGGATCTCTATGCCAAGGTTTAATTACACGTAGATTTACAGTGCGCTGCTACTTCTAAGGGATGGTGAAGTAGCTAAACCTCTATTTCTGAGTGGGAATGGCAAACAAAGAATGAATCCCTGAGCTGTCTTTTTTTCAGAGACAGTGGGAGAGGGGAAACAATGTATATGTACTGCCAGAGAACCTAAAATAAATGCAAACTGATAATTATACTGTACACAAATTGACATTTTTTATAGTCACGATGTTTGTACTAGCAAAATTTAAATGCAGTGATGTTGATACAGTCAAGCTCTTCCTCATTGTTACAGCCTCTCCCAGCAGTTGGGGTCGGCAGTAAGGACATGGAGCACATGAAGTATGGTTGGCCACAGCAAGACCCAGATGCTAAGCAAGGGATGATATCTTTCCAGTAGCTGCATCTGGCTCGTTGGCAGGCTCTACAGGCTGATCTGCTGGCAGGCCTGGATTTGCCTCTGGGTCTGTCATCTGTCATGTTGTTACGCCGTTGATGGGCTGTCTCTGCTGCCTTGCCCTCCCAGACTGCGTTTGCCTTTCAACCACTTTTGCTGCTGAGGATTATGCTGCTGTTCCAACATTTAAGGACAAGGGGATGGCAGTACATTGCTAAGACGTGTAGTTCAGAGTGCAAGATCAGGACAGCATTCTCAGAGTCAGAAATATGCTTGGCACACGCTCGTTAATGCATGTTTTAAAAAACAGCCCTGCAAATTGGGAATTCACTTGCAGCCTATTTGTTATGCTTTGCTGCTAGTTAGTAATTCAGGGCTCCGGTGACTCATGCACCTTTGTTTTTAATTATGACACTTTCATTTCAGCATATACCTGATGATGACATATACAATTGTTGATTAGCAAAGCAGAAGCCTTAATGAGCATGGGGTAGCTTAGTGAGCTGGCTGTAAAATAAACATGAAATGTATCACAGATTCCTCCATTCTCTGTTGCATGGCGCATAATAACTTGAAGAAAACAGTTAAAATAAAATATTAACGGGCTAGCAGAACTGGGAAAACAGCTCACTGTTAACATACCCAGTAGTGAGAGAAAATTACAGGTTTCATTGTGTATGCTGCACCATCTGCCTACATAGAGAGCCTAAGCCGTAGGCTCTCCCGAGGGAAATAGCTGTGGATAAGTTATTCAATTAGAACAGCATTATTGGCCAGCTACCTTGGAGAATTGGGTTGATGATGTTGTGATTATCCTGCTCTACATTCCTTCATGTCCCAGACAGGCTGCATTGCTTTGCAACTTCCTTAAGTGTTCACTCAACTGTACAGTAGGTGAGCAATTGAAGCAGGGAATATCAGGGATGCCTGAAAGAAAATCAATTTTGAATGAACTTTCTCTGCTTAGCCACAGCCTACATATTCTGAGTCATATGGTATTTTTGTGGACTTCAGTGTAGTAAGTGGCAGAACTAGCAGTGGGAGGAAAGACAATTTCATTGTGTGCATTTAACCTGTGGCTGGGCACCAGAATTCATATGGTAGGTTACAAAACAGTACAATGCTCCTTCAAGTGTGACGTTCTTATTAGCGACACAGAAGCTTTCAAAGACTACAGCAAGACATGTTTTGAGAAACTGCTTTGGCTCTTTGTCACCAAAATTCCAAAATGTTTTTTCTCTTTGAATTTTTTTTTTTTTTTTTGGCAAAAAAGAACAAATCAGGGTCTGATCCCAATCTTGCAAACCCATTTTTTGCTGACCTCCTGCTGAAGTTAATGACATCTAAGAAGCACCATCATATTCTCAAAATAGAACTCAGTCTCACTATGCTACCTGCATAGGAACACAGGGAAACCTGGTTGTTTTTTTTTTTTTAAATAAGCAATGTTGCACCTTGAAATTTTGATTTAATTTTTAAAAATAAAATTATAAATCCCCAGCCTTTTTAATCACCTAGTCTTGCTTTAGTTGTCCCTGATCTTCTTCACTTTCATCAACAATAGGATTTTAAGACAGCAGGGACTTGCTGTATCATTTATTTTGATGTCTTGTATCACACAGGCTGTAGAATTTTTAATATCATTAAATGAATTGGTGCCCCTTTTAACTAAGTGGCAAAGGTTTATGGTTTTCCAATCAACACACAAAAAAATCTTTCATTTTTTTAATTGTTTCTATGCTAAAAATTGTAGTCATATTTCCTTCCTGGTATGTCATGCTTCGATCTAGTCTGGAAAATCTAACGGGAAATGTTACAAGGGGAATTCTTGGGAGAGGCACATTTTTTAACTGTGCTTTAATCAGAACTGAGCTCTCCTGGAAAGGTGACTTATGCCTGCTCTGAGTTCATATCACTATCAGTAATCTTTTCCTCCTTCTTCAAAGCTGGATGTCTTGTTAAACAAAGATGCACATCATCCACAAGGTCCACAGGAGGGAGGCATTTGCGAGGTGACAAATGAGGTCATTGGCTTTGCAGCTGAAGAGTCCTCAGATGAGTTCAGAAAGGTCCAATCTCTGAAAACAGCAGTGATGCCACATGACTGATAACACCAGGCCGGTTCATTTCCTTGCCATTTATTTTTCATTGTATATTATGGGTGCAGGTGAGCAGCAGGGAGATAGCCTGCCTGTTCACCTTGTCCTTGGTGCGCTGCCGTGCTCAGGGAGAGAGGAAACAGTCAGCCATCCCAAACGCCCGGAGCAAGGCAGGCCCCGAAGGAAGGAGAGGGAGGACTCTGAGGCTGTGGGAGCTCTTGTGCTTCAAGAGAATTTGGATCATGATAGTGCCTTCCTGTGTAAAGTGCCTTGAAGTGACAGGACAAAACACAGTGTCTAAGAGTGAAGTAATACTATTTATACACGTCTGCTTGCATCAATTATTTTGAATCCTTTTCTGCAAATCCTCTTCATGATGCATCTTACATGACTTATCTCCCACATCCCATCCTCCCTTTTGTCTGAACAGCTGATACCTCCAGGGGGCATCTGCTGACCAGGGTGACTTGCACCGCTACATCTGTGTGACTTTTAGACAGTGGGGCAGAGGCTTTAAACTTTGTGATTGCAGGGCACCAACACATAAGGCATGAATATTGATGAAGTGCTGCTGTGCCATGTGTGTTCATGCTGCTAATGATAAATATGGTAATAATGGGAGTCCCCACACCCAGCAAGAAAATCCAGTTTTCCCTATGTGCTGCCTCACTGAGTGCCTCTGGAAAGGACAGAATTCATCTGTCAGCTCCTTGTAGGACCATAAAATATATTGACTTTTTAACTTCTTCCACTCCATGGAACCACATTTTTTGCATACAGACTGTGACATGGAGATTAATATGGGACTCCTGGGATATGCAAACCACTGACTGAAGGGAGTGCCATTTTCCTTTTATACTATCAGTGGAGAAAATAGTGCGAGCTGAACCCATCTGCTCACCTACTGATGAATGTGAGGCTACTACTGGGTCTTCATTCAGAGCTTTCATGTCCATATTTTGGGTATTGCTACGTGGCACTGTGATTTGAAACTGTGAGATATCTGTAATAGTGTATTGTATTAGATAGCCTAGTTGCAAGACTGTTATAATCGTTAAAGTAATGATATTTTGTATTAATTTTGAGAGTCTTTTTTGGACTCCAAAAAATGTGTATATTCTTAAACAGTTTTTATCAGGTAGCTACATTTGCTCCTTATTCTTGATGCCTAACAGAACAAGAATTAAACCTTTTGCATAATTTGAGTGAAGTCCTGGCTAGGTGTTGTGAGTTTTGCCTTGGGGGTTTGTCATGGGAGTTTTGTCCCTTAGCTCAGCAAGGCTGTGCTTTGTTCATAGCATCTTCATTCCTGGTGAGGTTTATTCTCTTTCTCCTGTTTCCTTACAGATGCACTTACAATTCAATAACCTCATTAAATGACATTTTAAAAATATTTATTTAAATAAATATAAGGTAATAATACATAGGTAGATAAGGCTACTATATGTTTCAATAACAGCAGTGAGAGAAACAGGTACTGCGCCTGTATATCTGTCCTGGCTTCGCCAATATTAATTTAAAAATATTTACATCAGCAAGAAGTTCAGCAATGAGATGGTAAGGAGCGAAATAGTTACGGCAGTGGCATTCGACTTGTCTGCACACACTCCAAGAAGCCCACAATTGAATGCACTTCATAAGCCATCAACTTTTACTTGTGGTTCATTATTAATTCCTGCGGATACAGATGATATATTTTAAAAAGAGAGATTGCGTTGCTCTACCTTTTTTTAAATTTTGTTCTTCCTTGTAGAAGAGACAAAACTGTGGTTCTGCTTCTACACCATGTTCTGCTGTGCACAGTTTCCAAAATCACAAGAGCATGCTCTGTTTAGGTGGAGCATACGTGAACTTCCCTTAAGACGCGATTCGCTACCTGAGCAGAGAAACCTGGAAGTGCAACCCTGAATCTGGACAGAGGCTGTAGCTGGAGCACAAGATGCTCTGCACACCATTCCAGTTTGCATAGCACGTGTCAGTGTGATACTACATCATTTGGACACAGCTGGACCTTCCTGGACAAGCAATCTTTGAACTGGTTACTGGTGTTTCCTCAGGCTGCCTATGAAATCCATGAGATGAGTGGACAGGCAAGCAACCTGTTCTGCCTGCTCTCCTACTTTCTCTGGAGGCCATCCTTCCTTCCCAGCCAGGGGGATGCTGTCCAGTCACAAGCAGTCAGCCACCTAAAAGTAACACAATACACAACGGGGCCCTAAGAGGTGGAACTTGCATCTTTAAAGCTAATGGAAATTTTTCTGCTGACTTGAGTGGGGACAGGATCAAACCTTCTGGGAGTGTGACCTGACTGTGCTAATGTGCAGAAGTGGCTGGGTGGATCCTGTGCTGCCTCCCTTGGGTGGCCTCCAAGAAGTTTGGGACCTTCCTCAGCTCAGAAATGGGAAAGACAAGTTGGGTCAGTGAGACACCTCATTGAAACCTGCGGGTTTTAATTTCAGTTTGCTCAATATTTGTTTAAGTTTCAAGGACTGAGTGTGAGAACTGATTCTCTTTACTGTCTAAAGAAGAGCTTAGGGACTCAGCAAGAGATCATGAAAAGGGCACAAAAAATAAATGAAGCTTGAACTTTGAATCTTGGGTACAGTGAAGTAAAGAAAGAGAATAATGATTGGTTATAGAGATGTCTAATTGTTCTGTTTTGCTATGGCTTCCCTCATCCAAGCATGAAAAACTCTGAACTTCTCCATTAGCCTGGCTACATGGTCTTCCTGAAGAGACCTGACCCTGGGAGGACTTACGAAAGAAAACCCTACTCCTAGTAAAGGCACCCTATGTAGCAGTGACAAACAACTGGTTGTACTGATGGCAAAAGTTTTCCCTGGCAGAGTCAGGCAAACCAAGCTAATCTGCTCGCATGGTCCTGATCTAGCCAGTGCTGGAGTGAGCTGTGTCAAAAAGCTGGGGCAAGCTGCCTGCATCAGAAGAAAAGGTAAGGCTGGAAAGTCCTGAACGGATCCATGGCTGAGCTCCTCTTCTTGAGCAACTCCGACTATCAGTCAGGGTGCAGGCAGGTAAGGCTCAGGCTGCCATTTGTTGACGAGATGGATGAACAAGCTCCTGAAATTTAGATTATTAAGTCTTCATTTGAACACATATGCCATTTTATTGACCACATTCTTTGTTGTGGTCATTTCCAGAGTATGATTTTTTTAATTTAAATTCCAAACTAAACTTTAGAGATTTTGGGGTGTTTTTGTAGATTCACTTCCTGAAGGACTGCTTTGTACCTGAGGTTCAGATAAAAAAAAACTGTATCAGCTAGTTTAAAAAGAGCACTCTTCAACAAAGGACATATTATTACTTAGGCCACTGCAACCACTTATTAATGTTACAGTCAAAAAGACATCTCCAAAGTTACTGAAACAATCCTTTACAGACTATGGGAGGAAGCTAGACGTCCCTACTGGACAATATCTTTGGCAGTCTGTCATCTGGGATGTGTGTTTATTATTCTAACAGGAGCAGGCAAAGGGCTATGGAGTGCAAAGCAAATGGTACCTCTCAAAGTATCTCTTCTTATTTAATTGTTTTAAAACCCTGTTTTAAAATGTTCTCTTCATCTAAGTGTTGTGCTTGGGGAGATTCCAGGGCTGTCTAATGTTAGTAGAGAACAAGGAGATTTTTTTGTACACATCTGCCTTTGAGAATTTCACAATAATGGATGTTTGTGTTGTTTCATTTTTGTACATGCTTTCCCCTCAGGGAGAGTTCTGTATCTGGAAGCACATGTTAATTTAACCCTTGAATAGACCTGCAACAAAAATGGTTTGCCCCTGTGGGAAACTGGTGGTGACGGTGAAGAAACAAGCTGTCAAAGATTGAGAGTACACCGTTGTTCTGTCACCTATTTATTTGTGTTGTGAGCATCAGTGCATATAGATATTTATAGGCAGGAGCAGGTCTTAACATATAAGTAAAAAAACCCCTTTCTATTGTGCAAGTGAGATAAGCAGGATATTGGAGAGACTGGTGTCAACATTGCCACAGAAATGTGAATTCATCTTGTCACAAATGTCAGAAGTGTTCAGGTTTTTTAAAGATCCTCCATTTTTAAATAGACTCTAAGACTGCCACAAAAGGAAGAAAAAGAGAGAATGCCAGAAGACTGCTGAGAAATTAAGTTGGTTTTCCAGGAAAAAGTACTGCTGAAGTTAGTTTAAAGGGAGAAAAAGAAAAAAAAATCAGATCACATAAACTTTCTTAATTTTTAATGCAGGCTTACTCAGCGTGGGAGAGAAAGGATAAGATTTGGCTGATGAAAAAACTATTCTCTCAACACTTCCTATTAGCTAAATGTCTTCCCATTAGTTGTTATGAACACAGCTAATTGTGCCAGCAATGGGAACCTACATTTAAAGGACAAGCCCTTGATCTTTAAATGCTAGCAAGATGGATAGGGGAAGACAGAACTAATGGTAGATACTCTTTTCATAGTTGTTTTTGCTGTAGCATTTTTGGTGTGAGTGATGCTTTACAAAGCAATACGAAGGAAGGCATCTGCCAAGCCTTGGGCCCAGTTCATAGCTCTTGCTGATGTCCAGCTGACTCCACAGAAGCCAAGAGAACTGCCCCAGGTGATGCTCTCTCAGGATTAAGGACAGACTAATCCCTGAAAAAGAGATGCCTGTTCTCGGACAAGATACTGAAAGAAAGACTATTTAGAGACCTGTAAAACATTCCTATAACTCAGGCATCATTTGTGGCATTGAAGACCATGTCATTTGTGCTGTAGAGCTGGATAGATGATGGTGGGGAAGTCATTAAAATGCATCCAGTTACCAGCTGGAAAGGGGAATGTACGCAGTAGATGTACTTTCATTTGAAAGTCTGGGTTCACTGAGCCTTTATTTTGGAAAAATACCCCCCCTGCCCCAGTCTACCACATCCCTTACAGTCAGAAAGGGACAATTTGAAGATGCAGCAAATACAGCGTGTTTAACGTCCAGCTTTGCTCCAGCTTTTACCTCAGACAGACATGACCCAAGCGGGTGTGCTGTGCAATAACACCATTCGATCAAAACATTGGCAATGTGGTAAGTGTAACCAGATCTGGCATGCACAACTATCTTAAAACCTCAATATAATGTCTCCAAAAACAATCCACACACAGCAGGAGGTAATTTCTTTGCACACGTTTCCAAGCCCATTTCAGCTGATACTTAATTCCAAAACCATTCTCTCTCCCTTTCTTAACATGGTCAAGATACCAGTACTTAGATGTCTCTACATCCTTGCTATCTTATTTGATTTGATTTTTGCATCTTTCTGTGCAAAGCTTTTCTAGTAAAGGGTTCACATTCCCAAGCAGCTCTCCATGTTCCTTTCTTAGGTGATGACATGTGCCAGTGTTTAGAGAATCACCTACTCCTTAGGCTTCCTCTGTAACTTTGAATACTCAGAAAATAACCTTTTTAAAGGGAAATGATGGGTTACTAAAACTAACCAACATCAGCTCTGGGTTTTGAGCTTTTCCTTAATCAGCCATTCTACAAGCTACCAATGTAAACAAAATGTTTTACAATGCAAATGAGACACTTTTAGAGCAGAAAGCAGGACTGTATCTGTATATGATAAAAACATTTCACACCTGGGGAAAAAGAGTGAATGACAATGAATGAACTGCAGTTGTTTTTCACACCATAGGTCATTTGTTCTGCTTGTAAATGAGAAATAGTTATTGTCTGAATCTGACAAATGAGACTGTTCCCATTCCGAGTCACCTCAAAAGTTTATTCTTCTTGTTCCTAGAATTTAGTGTCAGTATCAAGATATATAAATATTCAAGTAATATCTTCTTTTAGTACACCAAGATAAGGAAAAGAGGGTGATACTCAGCATCTGGATCTAAGAGTGTAGCAGTACCTAGAAATATATTTTCATTTCTACTCTAGTCAATTCATCTAAGATAATTGAGAATGAGATTATAGGACCTGCAATCGCTAGGATTGTATTTTCTTAATCAGTTCTGCAGCTTTCTGTCATATAAGCTTTGCACATTTCTTCATAAAATCTACTGTAGCAGTTTTTGTGGTGGTCACTTAGGACAAAAACTGCATGAGGGGATTAGGGAGCGGGAAAATATATGTGATGAGTTCTTAAAGCTGGCAAGCAGAAGTCAAGTTTGCACTTAGTTTGTGGATTTATTGTTTTGAGAGCAAAAGCTCACCTATGGAGCACAACGTGTGCTTAATTATATACTAATAAAACACTTTCCAGAATATTTAGATGTTATTTTGGTGCTATTTGAAACCACATCTGTTTTTCAATTTTAATGCCTACCAACTCACCTTAATGCCTAAAGCAGAACTGTTCAAATCACTTTCCAAAGGACAGAACTAGAAGGCTAGACTTATTAACATCAATAGGAAAAGTCCCACGGACTTTAATAGGACCAGCATGTCATCCCTATGGAGTCCCTCACCAGTCTTGGCCTTTGTTGATTTCTGGTCCTTTCTAACCAAAGGTGTGCTCCCCTTGTTACATGTAGGGCTTCTGCACATGACTAAGAGCCACATGTAAACTCAGAGACAGAGCAAAAATCAAATTGATTTGGGGAAATTAGTTCAAATGGTGCCTACACATTTGGGATCTCTAAGGTCAAGAGTAGCAAGTGCGAAGGTTAAGGTCCAAATTCCCAATGAAACACACACAGATCATGATATTCATAAATTTAGTCTTATGTTTGACAGAAAATAAAATACATGAACATTGTGTGTACAAGCACACATATTTTGTTATAAGGTTCCTTAAAAATAGTTGCTGGTAAAACAGGGATTTCTACTACAAACAAAGAATCATATCTATAGTCAGCCTTTCGTTCATTTAGTAACTCTTGGTTCCATCAAATAGGGGCTATATCCCCAGGAATTCCTCTGACAAAGGGGTCCCCTCAAATCTGGAAGATGATCCAATTACATTTTAAGGGGTCACTTTCTCATATGAGTAAAGTGAGAACATTTTATACCTGTCCTTAAGCTTTGTGGTGAGTGGAGTCAAGGTCTCTGGTGCCAGGTTTGGACCTGCTTTCTTTCCTTTATTCTTTTCTTCTACCTCTCCCTCTCTCTTTTGCTATGTAAAGACTCCATATTTATATGAAAAAACCTTACATTGGTTCTTATGAAGTCTTTTTAGAATTACACATGTTAACAAAAACGGGATCTTAACTTAAAAGCTCTGTTTGAGGCAGTACCGGCAGACAATGAAAGATTGCTGTCAGAGGAGCTGTAGATGGCTTATTGCTCTGGGAACAAAAGGGAGATTACAGGGAGCCTTTACCTTGGAAAACCCACCCAGAGCAAGATCATCAAGAGCTAACAGCTCTTCCTAGCTCTCTCCATGTACTGGGAGTTGTTGACACAACCAGGGGACTGTATTATCATGCTGTGACCATGCCTGGGCGGAGAATTGCATGATTATGCATTCCCATCCCATGCCCGTCACAGGTGTTGGGATCCCTGAGCTGTCACGAGAATGTCCAATTGATGAGGAAGCATTTGAGGCCACCTGCTGATCAAGCCTATTTACTCTTCTTCATTGCTAACAGCTCCTGCCCCAGTAGGTGTGGCTGGGCAAACCTTACTGTTTAACCCTTGCAGCTTCAGATATTCAGACCTTCTGCTTCAGCCAGCATGGCTGTGAGTCAGTGGATTGCCTGGACACAAGCTGGCAGCTCTGCATTGCAACTCTCATGGTGTAAGAGCTTTTGGTCCGAGCAGGTGGCCAAAACTAGAGGTCTTGTAACTTGTTTCCATAAAAGGAAAGAGATTGATGATGGAGTTAAGATTTCCTTGATGAAACTATAAGTCTACAAAGGATATACAGAGTCTTGTTTCCTTGACTACAAGAGGAATCAAACAAGAAATTATTTCTTCACTCCCAATTCCAAAGCTATTTCAGCCAAACACACAACTGAAAACTCTTCTTTCTTGCTTTTCTCTCTGCATTTTCTCTGTCAAACTACCATTACATCTGATGATTTCTTTTTGCCTTCGTGGTGTTTTTTCTGTAGTATTTCCTGTGCAAAGCTCTTCTATCAATGCCCTTCACACTCATGAGCAATTTCAATGTTGTATGTACCAGCATTTGCAGCAGAAGATTCAGTTGTTTAAGATGCATGGGTCCATAAGGAATTTCTTGCAACTACCTTTAAAGAATGATGACAGTTAAATGCTCCTTAATCCATCCCATAGCAGTATGTTTGCATGGGGCTAATGGTTTGCATGCACTTATTGTGGCAGGTATCTCATCAATGGAGAAAGAACCAATAGAGCAGGAGTCTGGTTATAATTCTGTATCCTCTCCTCTCTCCTTCTTTTTTTGTTTATAATAATGGCATTTAAAATAACAATGAAGTAGCACAGGCCTTAGCCAGCTCTTCCGTCCCGTACTACGCTATTTTAAATAATTTCATCCAGGTACTTCCCTATGATCCTGTTTTCCATGCAGAGAGAACTACCACTGCTATAAACAGCGGGACTGATCAGCTTTGCCATCCAGTGGTAATGCACATCAAAAATGGGAACTATTAAAAGATGGTTTCTTAACATTAACATTTCTTAACATTAACATTCTTAACAAGACTAATATCTTACAGCTCCCCACAACCTGTAACAATACTCTGTCACCCACTGTGCCCATCAGGGCGTTGTGCATTTCCACTGTTCTACTTCAGTACATCAACTAGCTTGGCCAAAGTTTCATCTTGCTTTGCTTTCTTACCACACAGTTGGCCAAGCAAATGGCTTTGGTGGTAAAGGTGGCTTCTACATAATTGCGGTACTTACTATTGGACACAGTTTAAAAACTTGCTGCACCATCATGGGGAAGTTCCTCACCCTGATGATTTTGTGCATCTGTGCTGGCGTGACCATAATCTTTGGCCCTTATCATTCAAAGCAGAAACTTCCTTCTAACGGAGTTTGAGATAAAATTAAAATAAACTTGCTTGAGACTGTTCCAGTAAATGGTTAATAACAAGCTTGGCAGTTTCTGTTTGTAAAGGCAAAGGAAGGAAGCGCATAGTACACTTGGTTATGTGTTTCAGTCAGACCAGGAGCATGGCAAATAGACAGAAATGAATTGATTTACAGAGAGGAAGAGAGCTCTCGAACCAGGAGGGCTCAAAACCTTCTTCATAAAAACTAGAGGTTATCACTTCACCGAGAAGCACTCTGAACAGAAGAATACAAGATTTTGAAAGATCTGATACTCCTTTTGCTGCGGGTGAAGGTAGATGCTTTGTGGGCTGCAACTGAAAACATCACAATTTTCTTTGAAGGAAAATGTTCTCCTGTTGCACCTTAGCTAGGTTCCTTGACTTCATTTCAAAGCAATCACAGAGCTGGGCCTACTTTAATGTGACAATGTGAACACAAAAAATAAGTACTAGAATATTCCTATACTTGAGAACATATTGTGTTTTCAGCTTAGACCATTATGCAGCAACAAGAAATGGTGGCAGGTCTGTCCAATTGCTTCATTCCAGAAAACTGTGACTCAGTAACATATCCATTATCTCCAGAGATTTCACCGTCATAATGTAACCAGAATCTGTCACAGAGCCTTACTTGCTAGATATCATCAAGCTCTACTCTGAGGATCCCATTACCCTAATTGAAAACTATGAAAGCTGCATGCTGATCTTGATTATACCAGCACAGGTCCGTAGCTATTTCACGGACCACCCTGAGGAACAGACTTTCTAGCCTTTTTGTCTACAGGGCAACAACGGTGGTTCTACTTAAATTTTTCTTTTTTTTTAAACTATCGGTGCAACTGCAACTACTGCAATTGCACTGATAGCAATGAGCTGTGTGTAGTGCAATAGGCACTTATAATGAGAAGCTTAAAAAGTCAGGAATAATTCTCTGGACTTGAATCAGCTTGCATCCTAGTAACAACTATTAACTTTGACCACTTTTCTGAAACATGGCATAAATTCAGGAAATCATTTGCTTTGTTTTAATTTGTCTTCTGTTCTTCAATTAAGAGGAGTTAATCTTGCTATTGAGAGTCATGATTGCTGCAGCTGCACATTCCATCTCTGCAGGAATCCAAACAAACAGAAATATCCCAGTATTAGGAAAATACACATCTGGAAACTTACATTGGCTCTCTTACTCTACTACTGTTCCTTAGATGGAGTGAAAAAAATGCAGGATCTTCTCATCTCATAATACTGTAGTCAGGCAAGAACTGAAGGATTCCCTAAAACCAGATGCTGTTTTAGTTCCACCGGTGGCAATTTGACATACTAAAGAAGGCTAATGGGATAAAAGAGCAAGTTCTTCATATTGAAGTCACACTGGCGCAGGTGCCATCTCATAGTCAGAGATCCCTGTAGTGCCCAGCATACAGGGGCTCCCGGGATAACGAATGAGAATTAAGTATTCCCATCATCCTACTATGAACAGGGTAGGGTTCATTTGACTAAAGAGATATCTGCAATGTAGATACCTACATCTGAACTCCCATTACAAACACAGTGAAGAAAAGGTACTTCAAGGGCACAATTCATCTCACTCTGAAACAGAGATTAAATAGATGACATTAACTGAGTTTTAAAAGTGCTTATTTATTTCTATTGAAGTGAGTTACTATGATAACGAGCTCAGATGTAGGCACTCAAAATTAGAGGAGAGGTTTCTCATCCCTGGGACTGAGTCTTTGACATCCCTAATGTCCATCCAATGGGACATGGAAAAGAAGTAATGAGACTTAAGTTGCAGTAAAGTAGATTTAGGTGAGACATTATAATACCTGCCAGTAGGCATTTCAGTAATTTGTTTGGAGAGGACACGGAACCTCCAGCAGTGGAAGATTTTAAGAACATACTACTTACTGCAAATATAACTGATCCTGTCTTGGGGCAATAAAATAGCTCTCAGGGTCTCAAGGTGAGCTCTCAAGGTCCTTTCCAGCCTTCTTTGTGATTATGACTAGAACGAGGAGGAGAAATATAATGAAATTCTCTAAATAACACTGCAAAACAGCAAGGTTCAAGGCACTTTTGTGTAGATTGGCACCTGTTGGTAGCTAACATGGAAACTTTGGTCATATGCATATTGTCACACTATGCTTCCCCCATTATGGTCCACATGTCCCATTGCTCAATGAATCTAAGCACTAAATTCCTTTGCAGTCTCCAGAATACTCTTTCTTAGCTGACTTTCATTTTCATAATGGCACCCTGCCTTGTATTTAATATCAATTGTAAGTGCTTTGGCAACTTTATGCTCAATGCCCTTCTGTAATCTCTCACAATCCTAAAAAAACCCAGACAAAATAAGCATTTTCAAATGCATGTAAGATGTGTTCTTCTTTTCCCAAAGTTTATTCATGATGTTTATGCAAGTTTTACTAAATGTGCAGAGTAGTTTACAATGCAACACATATGTTTAAACTGGTAAATCAACAACAAATTGGGGAAGGGAGGGTGGGGTGGGGGAGCTGCTGCCTTTTCCACTGAAAATGCAACAAGGCAAATGTATACCTGTTGGTGAGGTAGGAAAACAACCTTAGGAATTACAAGTGCTTTGTCTGCTCACTGATTTCTGCCCTTTTTCAATTTTTTCCAAGTCCTTGTCAGAGGATCAGGGAAGCCAGAGCAGCCTCTTGCTGAGCTCACACAGCTAATATATGTTGGAAGTGCTGACCAAACAACCCTCAGGTGCACAGCTACGGTTGGGGAAATTGTGATTATTGTTCTGAGGACTTGCCATGGGGAAACTAACCATGGATTCTTAATGCGTACCAGATGGGACCACGGCTCTTACTTTTTGCAGAGAAATATTTAGAAGCACTCTGAGAATAAGTATGATAGCCTGCAGATTAGCGCTAACATGAATTTTATGCGAATTAAAACTATTTACCACTTCCAGGGAGAACACAAATGGAAATGCAATGAGTTTTTAGAACCATGCCCAACAGTTTTTTAAAATGTTCTATAAGATGTGAATTTAACCTTGTGAGTTTTTCTTCTTTAATATATTACTTATGTAAAGACCCAGAATAGTGGTTCTGAGTGGAGGGATGAGGGATTCATCTCAGCTGCCCTTACATTCTGTCTACAACCAAGATGCTCACTTGCAATCCTCTCATCTCGCTTTACAGTCAATGGAGAGAAGCAAGCACTTATACAAATCATAATGATTCATTTGATGCTTCTCTGAAGTACTCTGCGGTGAATTGGTCTCTACGTGTGCCTATTTCTCTCTGTTGTCCATCAGGAGAGCCCAGACAGCTAGGCAGACGTAAACGCTTAAATCTGGAGAAATGTCTCACCCTATGGTCCTCTCTTTGCTGTTACAGGTAGAGCTGAAAGAATGAATTTAACTGCCAGTTCCTCCTCTGGCTTCTCTGCTGAGTGTGTTGATGGGGTTTAGGATAGTGGTGTTTGGCAAATAGGCTCTAGAAATAATATGAAAGGTATGAATTTTCTTAAGTCAGGGCACTACCAACAAGCAGTAATCATTTCTGACCAAAAGTTATGGAGGTAGGCACCAAACCAACACAGCACTTGAGCACATGCTTAACTTTAAACATGCAATTAGCAGTACTGACAAGTTAAGCACTTGCTTAAGTGCTCTGCTGCATCTAAGCCCTCTTTTTTAACCAACATCCACCTTCGTCTTGCCAGTAGAGCTCTGATGGGAATGAATTACTCAGTTAGGATGTTCTACAAAGGAAAAGCATGTCTTCTGTGACTGAAACAAAGCTACCCTTTGGATTTTAATGAGAAAGCTTATTTTTAAAATAATAGGAGGGAAAAAAGATCAGGGAAATTTTTCCCTTTCAGCTCTGTTCTGTAAAGCCATGAGTAAATATTTTTATTAAAACAAGCCGTGTTTCTTTTGTTCCACCCCCCCATTAACTTGTAAAATCTAAAGTAGTTTTACAAGGAAAATCTACAATTCTACTTGGCATACAGAACGCTAGAGAAAAGTGCTAAATTGGCAATGAAGGGAAATATTTGTACTTGTCAACTTTACTGATTGAATAATAGAATTTAGAGTAAGAAGGAATAAAAATTGTCCTGATAAAGAAATCACCTGACAAAAAGGTTTTGCCTAAAAGAAAACTGACTTCTGATGGACACAACCCACCCAAAACTTTTACATACATATATATATATAAAATTTTTCTTGCTAGATATTTAATAATGTTTCTTTCTCTGCTTCTATTTTTAGTTATACACATTCCATTTGATCTAAGGTTGCACCAAGCAGTGTTCAAATTGATGTTTTACATGCACAAATTCAGGAAATCCATATTTAATGTTCCTACATTAACTGAAACTCATATTGGAGATATGTCTCCAAACTCTGAACTCAGTTTTTAAATTATTTACCTCAATCTGTTGCAAGTGAAAAGTTCAGTTGGTTGCTGAAGATGCTCTTGGCTTAATCTAAAATACTAATGATATCAAAGCTCTCCTATTGCAATTCTAAAATTTCTACATCTAAAGCTACCTGCACTTGTAATGGCCCCTGTCATAAAACAATAAAATTGGTGGAAAATAAAGAGTTTTGCAACATGCCTAAAGGTTAACTCAGGCAATTCTAAACAGGAAAGGACGTCAAGGAGGCTGTGTGCAATTTCCAAAATTAAAGGAATGTTGTGGAAAATGCTCCATGAGTAGCCATTTTTCTTTTCACATTGTAGAGAGTTCAGTTTCGGCATAATTGCCGACTACAGCTGTATCACAGCATAAGATAACATCCTCATGCATGTAAAGAAAACAAGTTACCACTGGTACAAGAACTTTAAGAGAATTTCCTGACTCTTGTACAACAAACAACTCTCATCCACCATAGTGCAAAGTCAATGTTTCATAGACAGGAAAAGTAGGTAGCATTGAAATTATTACCAGAACACACATTAAGGAATTCATTGCCTGCCCCAATAATTATAGGCAGTTGCAGCTTTAGCAGAAACAGCTTTCTGCATGGGCCTCAGAGTGATATGTAGGGTTTGATTCCCACGGCCATATGGAGCTCTGGCAACTTTGCAGCGAGTCCAGACTTCCACTTGGGTTCAGGATACCAAAGGACTCAGTTCTTAGAGGTAAATGCATTGTATTAATTTTTATAGAGGGCACTGTCCAACCCCTCCTCCTGCTTAAATTTATATCCCTCTATAGCATTTATCCATTTCAGTGAGATTTTATAAAAATATATTGAAACTAGTCCATACAGTCTCCTTCTGTTGACCCACTTCTGCTAGGGCAGCTATTATTGCTTTTGTTGACTCTATCCTTCCGAGGAATTTGTGAAATAATATCCAGATGTTAAGTTCAAGTACTTTTCTTTCTTCTTTATAGAATAAGACTCTGGTTCTAAGGGCTCTTCATCTGTGGTCACCTCCATAGTACTGCCTCACTTGTAATTTCTTCTCATTCAAATTCATGTTGTTCTCAGGATGTGCCCAAGTCATATTAAAATACCATCTTTATTTCATTGGCTCAAAATGTTTCAATATGATTCAGAGGACACCTAATCTTTCTCAAAGTAATTGGGAAGAAGCAGGGACTATTTTTTTTCTCTGCTCCCTACTGCTCCCAAACACCATTTAAACGTCAACTTGCATACATAATAAAATAATAAGTAAATTTCTTTTTTAAAAAAATTATTCACCTTAATACTTTGTCACTGAACGAGGCATTACCTTCAAGTTCAAAATGAGGTAGCTGTCAGAATCTACTGTTAAATAAATTGCAGGTTTAACATATACATTTAAAAGGTGTTAATTATAGACCACATTTTGAAAAGCTGCTACCTGGGTTTTTTAGGTACCTCCCTGTTTTGGGAAACTACTTTTTGGACCCTCCCAAGTATTATAGTGTCCATTCCTTGAAGAGGAACTTGGACACGCAGAGACAACACCTATTCTGACTGGGGGGGAGTGTATTCAAAGAGGAAGGCTTCAAAGTGTCCTGGAAGTAGGATTTTTAGTCTGCTAAGAGAAGGCCTTAAAAGGTAGAGATTTTCCCACAGCATTGACACTATGAAAATACTTATTCCCTACAAGGCACTGGATTTTGGAATAGGATGGAGTGGGAATAAATTGAGCATTTAAAGCATCTTGCAGATGCTTTTGGAAAAAAATATAGCACAATCATTAATATTTGAATGTGCTATATTTTTGCCAAAATTTATAGTCATTATTACTTGAAACTTACGGATGATTTCACCTTTTTGCTGATGAAAATTTGGAAAAAAGCTAATAATTAGCTGATGTTGAAGGAAAAAAGTTACCATCCACCACTTTAAATGGTGTAGTTTAGTTTATCTGGTGAAATTTATTCTTCGTATTTCCAATGTACTTCAATAATCAATCACTGCTGTGCAAATTAGTATCACACATCTGCCTCGGAATGACCTTCTGTTTGTTTATGACTATGTCTGAAATCTTTTGATCTGTGTTCTTAACCTAGCCACATTTCCTTGTATTTAAAGGAATACAGTTCTTGGGCCTCTCTTGGAACTTGGTCAAACATTAATTTCTAATTTAGAGAATTATTCATCAAAATTCAGAAATTCCACTGCCAGAGTTATTATTCCTACTGTTAAAAGGAATTATAGGTCTATCTATCTATCCTAGGAGGAACAAGCAGCATAGCATAGTGTTGATAACTGCTGTAATGTAATTTTCCTTAATCTGAGTTACTGTTGTCCTTCTACTCTTTATCTTGTCCCCCCTCTGATGGAAAAGAACCCTTTCTCACCTCATACAAGACCTAGCAAAGATGATGGGCCTTGTACACTCTTAGTTTTCCCCATTGCAAAGATTCTGTAAGTTTCAATTTCACAGCGCTGTACCAACGCCTCAGTAAAGGGACCTGACTGCTCAGGATCCCCGTGGTTTCTGAATGGTGGGAGCATACTGTATCCCTGAAAACCTCTACAAAGAACAGCCAAGACAATTATGAGGCCCATGTGTTTATCCCGTGACAACTTTTTGTAGCTGTCTCAAACGGTAGTGTTGTAGAATCCCCTGACATGAGACCAAGTTAGGGGGCTACAGATTGCAACAAATATTTATTATAACATCTTCTACTGTTCAATTTGTTATTATTAATAGAATCAGGAATGAGTTATATGGCCCTTTGTTGATGCCAGTAGGTGCCGCTGGCCCTGGGCAGATGTGGCAGGCTCTTGGTGTCCTGAGTTCATCAGTTCTTGTGGATTCAACAGGACCATCAATCTCTGGAGCTTCAGTTTTTGGGAGACTTTCACATTCTACCTCTCAGCACATGTTTTTTTCCACCCTTCAGCCTGCTGTTTTCTGGAAACTCTTTCTCCATCCACACCAGTAGTTCCCTATACAGCCCATTCACACAAACTCAAACCAAAGGGGCTTTTACCACTAGCTCACCTGGTAGGTGAAGGTAGCAATGTGAGTTAAATCTTACAGTATAAGAAATGAGAAATTAATAAGACATGAACATAATATTGATCAGGCCCAGCCAGCACAGATTCACGAGAGGCAGGTCCTGCTTGACCAACCTGATCTCCTTCTATGACCAGGTGACCCGCCTAGTGGATGAGGGAAAGGCTGTGGATGTGGTCTACCTGGACTTCAGTAAGGCCTTTGCCACTGTCTCCCACAGCATTGTCCTGGAGAAGCTGGCGGCTCACGGCTTAGACAGGTG
>NW_008795495.1:3606409-3611484 GCF_000699145.1 Aptenodytes forsteri | reverse complement strand
ATTTAAAAGATGTGTAGATGAGGCGCTTAGGGACATGGTTTAGTGGGCATGGTGGTGTTGGGTTGATGGTTGGACTCGATGATCTTAGAGGTCTTTTCCAAACTTAGTGATTCTATGATTCTATGATTCTATATTTTTTCCCCTGTTTGCTCTTAGATTAAAAAAAATCTCATTGCAAAATTCTTTTGTCTTCATCATCCAGCCTATACTGTTTGCTATCCCCATTTCTCCTGTTAAACATGCACTTAAAATCTATATATTGTTTGTGGGTTGATTCTGCAAAGCTTACTTGCAGATGTCATAGAGGATACTTGCCTATGTGATAATTGTTCATCTGAGCAGAATTTACAGGATTGGGCACTATGTTTTGAAATACATACTATGAAATACACGGCTACACAAAATAGGCACATTAATATACAGTTATGTTGTAATTGTGCAACCTTAACACCGTGTTAATACAGGTTTCTTACATTTAGTGTGCGATGTGTTTGAGAAAACATATGGCACATAATCCTCTCCAAATGGTTTTAGAAATGAAAAGGTGTCCTCTATGAGCCTCTGCCACTGGGGAAGGGAATGTTTTCTCATTTCTCTGGATGCTGGAACCCCATGATGAGCAGATTTGCATAACAATTAACCTCTAAAAATAATTTATAACCTCCCAGATGAGAAATCAGCTTCAGGGTGGTTAAAAGGGGAGACATTCTTTATTAATGTGACTGTTTGTATAAAGGAGGCATCCAAGCAGCGTAGGCAGTCCCTCAGAAGGGGACGTAATACCTCCTATGCACTATAGAGAGTGCAAAGTGGTGTTTTGCTTCCATTTTCTTTGCAGAAGCATTAGTATCTCTCAAAAAAAAAAAAGAAAAAAAGACAGAGAGAAAAGTAGCTTCCTTTATTAGCAGAAACTCTCATCTAGCCTAATAAAGTGTTTAAAAGATGAAACACTCCATTGTTTTTGTGCTCATGCAAAAGTGCAAGAACCCTCTTATTCCTTACAGCCCTCCTACCATGCTGATGGAGGAGATGTTCTGTTCTCACTTACTCTCTCCCTGGCTCTGGGGTGTCAACAAAGGAGAAGGCAAGGGCAGGGAGAAGCCATGAATATGAGAATTTGTCATTTAGATGTGCTTGTGATTTCACACAACCAGGGCTAGTCCTAGGATAACACACTGCATCAGAAGTTAAAAATCTCTCTCCCACAGAAGGAAAGTAGTTTATTCAGTGAAATTTGTTCTGTCTTGTACTCTATTGTAGGGCTTTCCCTCACACCTTTCTCTCTGTTACTCAGAAGGCAAGATCCAACATACAATGAAGCCAACAGCCTTTCAGCCTTATTGGAGTATGTGCTCACCTATTTGTTGTGATAGATGTTGATAGAGTTCACGCTGCTTTGCAAAGCATGCCCCAAACATCTCACACACTAATGAAACTCTTCTATACAAAGATACTCCCACTGCTGTTTCCCTCTGGTGTGACCACCTATCTCCGTTATCCAGCTTGGTGTGAGAAGACATAGCTCTGTTTTCAGTATCTTGATGCTTGTCTCCTGTCAAACAACTTCCCAGAGAATCCTCCAAGTAGAAACAGCAAATGGAGCTTCTTCTGAGGTACCAATGCACATCGCAACCCAACAAATGTTGGCTTTATTTTCTGTTTTCTGAACATTGCAAAATTTTTGGCATCGGCAGTAGAGAGGTTAAGTAACAATAGTAAATGATAATAATAAAAAACCTTGGCAAATCAGTTGCCCATTATTTTCGGCCTCAATATTAGGAAATACTGGAAATTTCATAAGAAAGCCTGCCATGAGATTTCATTCCCTAGTTTTGCAATCCCAAGTGGTTCAGATAAGCTTTGACCAATCAGGCAACACATGGCTTACTTAGCTGGGTTAAACCATTCATGATGTTGAGGTTTATCCATTGAGCAGGATGTGAGTAATGGGAAAGGGTTCATCTAGCATTCTGACTGCTCGGCCAGTCTGCATGCTGCTCTCAGGAAAGGGCTTACTGGAGTCCCCAAGTACTTACTGTTTCTCTGAAGTGTTTGGTAATATTTTGAGAACGGTTTCAGTTTGGTATTTATGCCCTTACCAAGTTGTGCTAGCTTTTATATATTGTGTATATATATTATGTATACATAAATATGCATAAATCGGGCCTTCTTTTTGGAAGTGTGGCCATTCTTAGTGCCAGTTAATGGTTTTGGTGGTAGCTTGAAACATAGAATCATAGAATCATATAGAATGGTTTGGGTTGGAAGAGACCTTTAAAGATCGCCTAGCCCAGCCCCCCTGCCCTGGGCAGGGATACTTTCCATTAGACCAGGTTTCTCAAAGCCCATCCAGGCTGACCTTGAACACTTCCAGGGATCGGGCATCCACAACTTCTCTGGGCAACCTGTTCCACTGTCTCACCACCTTTACCTTAAAAAAACTTCCTCCTTATGTCCAATCTAAATCTACCCTCTTTCAGTTTAAAACTGTTGCCCCGTGAACTGTCACTACAGGCTTTGGTAAAAAGTCTCTCTCCAGCTTTCTTACAAGCCCCTTTCATATATTGAAAGGTCGCAATAAGGTCTCCCTGAAGCTTTCTCTTCTCCAGGCTGAACAACCCCAGTTCTCTGGGGCTGTTCACTGGATTTCAACATCTGAAATCCAGTGCCATAGTCTATAAAGGTGTCTTTATTACTCTTCTTACTGGGGAGATATTTGACAAAATCAGATAACCTTTTAGCTAGAGAAAATTAGTTCTGAGTCAAATGAAAACCAAATCAATTATTCATGACATCCTTGTCTTGGTCTTATAATACAGGTACGTTCACCCATCTCAGTATTTCAGCTGCTGGAGAACAAGAAAACACACAGGTATTTTCCAGCTCATGTTTCATTTTTATCTTGTGAGTCAACCTTGTAAATTAGGTTAAGTCATATTTTATTTAGGTGAATAACAACACAGTCCCAAGACTGCTCCCTCCTGTCATGGGACAAGAAAAACCCTGTCCATTACATTCTAATTCACCACTCTATTTCCTGCTGATTTGACTGCTTTCTTGAAATTCTTACTGGACTTACTTTTGTTTTGGGTGAGGAAGAAATAAATCCCTGCCTATTTTCTCACTGTTTCAAACATCACTGTAATTCTATCTGCATTGTTACAAAGCTTTATCACCAAAAGATAGTGCACTAACCCAAGGCCTGTATCAGGACAACTTTCTTCTACCAAAGAGACTGAAAGAAACCTTTTTTGGCCATCCGTTCCATCTTTGCCTTCTCATTACCTACTGCAATACTTAAACTGAACGTCAGTAAGTTCATCAGTTTTGCTGTTTGGGAGAAATTTGTCTGGGTGGCAAAGGCCTGGAGAAAGGCTGTCTATTTCTGCTCTATGGCAGAACTACACAGAGAAAGTAAATCACTGCAGAATCACATGGATGGATTTTGTATCTCCTTCTGCTTACACACGCTGGGTGGTACTGGGTTTCAGAGGTAGCTCACCCAAATACTATGCCAGAGTAATCTAATTGCTCAGGTTTTATGAGGGAGGTGGGAGTTGTTATTTTCAGTGAATATATGGCAACATATATGATCTTGAAGCATTTTGTATTATCCTTAGAGACACTGACAAATAATTTCCCGTCTCTGAGAGAACGGTCTAAAGGTGGCAGCCTGAGAAGGCGACAGTGGCAGGCCAGGTTTCTTCCTGACCATGTAGCTAGACCTCCTACCAAATAACCTCCTACCTAGCACTTCTAAGTGTAAACCTCCCATTCAGAGTCACAGAATGTAGTACTGGCTTTGAATCATCCAAAGTTCATAAGCGTTCATATGTAGAATTTGTGTTTGGATCGAGTAATTTTTGTCAGAAGTGCCATTTTGGCTTACGCTGTTTTAAACTTGGAAAAGCCAGACAGAAATGTGTCCTTGATATTAATTAGGCCAGTGTAAAACAGTTACTTCTGTTTTCCTATTAGGCATTTATTATGCTATCTCAGTGTCTCAATCTTTTTTTATACTGGTTGAATCCTGATTGATACTGGCTGCGAAGTCTTGGCTCCACTGCAGTGATCAGGAGCGGTGCCATTGCTTCTACTGTTGCCAAGGTGTTATCCATTGAGTGGCAGGGCAAGGATGTTGTTCTTCTTACTTATCTTTACAGTGACCCAGCTGAATGTCTTCTTATTTGCTCAGAGTTCCTCAACACTCGTGTAGCACTTAGAGTATTAGATTTCTGGTTTCCTTCTACAAAATATGAAATACTATTTCTAATTGCACAAATAAGTTTTTAAATTTGAAAAGTTGAAAATTGTATTTATTGAAATGAGTGAATTGAAATTTTGAATGGATAGTAATACAGTTGAGAGGAAGGGAAGTCTGACTGGGAGACCAGAACAGGAGATTGCAGAATACCCTGTTCACCCCCTCCTTTTCAGGTTCCAAACACGTTCTTAGTACTTTAGATAACTGAAGACAATTAAAATAATTAAATCTCATACTTCAAGCCTTAACCATTTGTCAGCAGAGATCAAAAAGGATCTCCCATCACCATCACTGCACAATTTGGGAGGTTTGCTCTCCTCTGTAGCACTGGGGCTTGCACCTGATGAAGGTGAGAATATTGGACCAGAGCTCTGCTAAAACACTCCTAGGTGCCTGGCAAGTGTCTTGGTCAATGTGGCCTGAGACTCGTCATTGGTTCTGGATAAGGAAGGGATCTTTTACCAGCTTGGGACCGTGATGGTGTTTGTAGCCTAGGCATGGTTAGCCGTAATGTTTATCCAGGTATACTTTAGCTCATCAGTTCTTTACATTTCTGTTGTGGTTTAACCCTAGCTGGCAACTGAGCCCCACACAGCTGTTCACTCCTCCCCCCACCGGTGGGATGGAGGAGACAATCGGAAGGGTAAAATGAGAAAACTCGTGGGTTGAGATGAAGACAGTTTAATAAGGAAAGCAAAAGCCGTGCACACAAGCAAAGCAAAACAAGGAATTCATTCACTCCTTCCCATCGGCAGGCAGGTGTTCAGCCATCTCCAGGAAAGCAGGGCTCCATCACGCATAATGGTGACTT